>NW_020665065.1:10092812-10282764 GCF_002925995.2 Terrapene triunguis
CCCCCGCCCTGAGGCACCCCCCCTGCAGCAGCCCCCACTCCCCGGCCCGGAGATCCGTGCGGCAGCTCTGACCCAGGGGAACGCCTGGGCTGCCGGCGGTGTGCTGACCCAGGGGAACCCCTGGGCTGCCTGCCAGCAGCTCAGACTCCCTTTCCCTCCCAGTGCAGCGGACGCTGTAAAAAAAAAAAAAAAAAAAAACAATTGGGGGCGCCACTTTTTGGCACCCCCAAATCTTGGCGCCCTAGGCAATCACCTAGTTGGCCTAAATGGTAGCACCGTCCCTGATTACAGCAGTAAACCAGGGGAACTGGGTTTATTCTGTTGGCTCTGGGCACAGCAGGGCGGTGTTTTGCAATTGGAAGTATTGAGTAACCAGTTTTTAGTTGGACTGGAAATGTGTGAGACTGTGTAATTGAATCCCCCAGGAGTCCACTTGGCTTAGGGCAAGTCTATGCTACCATGCTATATTAGCGCAGCTGCAGCGCATCTGGTGGACACGCGCGCCGCTGATGGGAGAGTGCGCTCCTGTTGGCATAATTACTCCACCTCCGTGAGAGGCGGAAGCTGTGTCCGCGGTAGAGTGTCTCCTGCCCACAAAGCGCTGTGCACACAGGCACTTCTGCAGGCAAAACTTATATCGCTCAGGAGGGAGTTTTTTTCACATCCCTGAGCGACAAAAGTTTTGCTGACATAAATGCGAGTGTAGACGTGACATAAATCAGCTTACTTACACTGGTGTAAGACCCTTCTGTAGACACACTTAAACTGGTTTAAAATATGCTCACCCCAGTTTAATTCAGTTACCAAATTGAGCTAAATCAGAATGATGCACTTTAAACCAGTAAACGTGTCTACAGTAGGGGTTTGCACGGGTGTGACTAAACTGACTTTAAATTGGTTTTAATTACATCAGTACAAGTTGTCTAATGCAGTGGCTCTCAACCTTTCCAGAGTACTATGCCCCTTTCAGGAATCTGATTTGTCTTGCCTACCCCCAAGATTCACCTCACTTAAAAACCACTTGCTTACAAAATCAGACCTAAAAATACAGAAGTGTCACAGCACACTTACTGAAAAAATGCTGACTTTCTCATTTTTACCATGTAATTATAAAATAAATGAATTGAAATATAAATATTGTACTTACCTTTCAATGTATAGTATATAGAGCAGTATAAACAAGTCATTGTCTGTATGCAATCTTAGTTTGTACTGACTTTGCCAGTGCGTTTTATGCAGTCTGTTGTAAAACTAGGTAAATATCTGGATGAGTTGATGTACCCCCCCGGAAGACCTCTGCATACCCGCAAGGTTACATGTACCCCTGCTCGAGAACCACTGGTCTAATACAGAGAAAACTCCCGAAGGGTTATCTTAGCTTTGGGATGCCCAGGGTTTTGATGCCCAAACTGTAGCATCACAGATTCTAGTCCCTATGGGGGTGGTTCGTCTTTCCAGTGTTGGAGTTGATAAATGATGCCCTGTAGTTTATATGGGGGTATTTCACACACAGCCGGGGGCACAGCGGGGGACGCAGCACCCCAGCCCCTAACTGGATGACGCAGGACCACGTGGGCCAAATTTAAGCAAGTGGTGTTGTGACCTGGCACATGGCGTCGCAACACCACTCAGATTGGGGGCAGCCGGGCAGGTAACCTGGCCCCCCTCCTTATGCCCCTGTATGCAGTTGAGATCAGAGAAGATCCCATGGCTTTTTATTATAGGACTCGAGGGCTGTGCCAGGGTCCTTAGCCGAAATCCTTGCTCACCCCGCCTCAGCTGTCATGCACTATATTGTGTTCTAGGGGGCTAGCCCCCTGCACCCCACAAGGTAGGAGCATTTCACTTATGCTCTCTCTAAATACATTTGAAGCACTCTAGGGTTAAATAGAAGTTGCTGATCCGGATACAATAATATTATTCTATTATATTTCCATAGTGGAAGGAAAGACTATCATGTACACATGCAAAATAATCACTCTCTATAATACAGTAGACAAGGGGATTATGTCCCATGCTTTTGGCCCTATGTGGTTGTCAGTGCACTTTGACGGCTGCATAGAGGTTAAGTAGCCAATGGTGAAGAAGTAAGTAAGGAGGGAGGGGTAGGAGAGTTACAGTGGATGGCTGGGGAGAGATTGATGAGCGAAGATATATCTTGTAGGAGCTCCCAAGAGAAAAAGAATTCATCCCAGATTGTCTCCTGAGAGCGCGTTCCACATGTGGTAAACGCTGAGGCTATCTCCTGTTTCCCTTTGCTAAATGTCGACATAGGTCAGGTTAGACCTGCTCTACCTGTGTTCAGCTAATGTGTGACATTCTTCCTCTGCAGCCAGGGGGCGTTCTTTCCTGTGTTTGAAAAACGTCAAAGAAACGCCTTCTGTGCTGCTCTGTGTACCTGAAAACCCCACCGATCAGCCAGGGCTGGGGAAAAGCACATTAAGTAGTAGTACAGCGGCACCGAGAGGCCCCTGCGCGTATAGGCGCTCATCGCGCTAGGTGCTGTGCATTCCAGTAAGAGGAGACAGTCCCTGCCCCAAATTGCTGATGGGCTGAAATAGACAAGACAGACAAAAGGTGGGTGAAGGGGAGTGTTGTTGTTCCTGTTTATGGCTGGGGACCTGAGGCACAGAGAGATTAAGGCCTTGTTTACGAACGCAAGTTGTAGCGCTTTATCTTAACTGGGATAGAGAAAGCAGCACAACACACAGTGTGGATGCAATTACGCTGGTGGAAAGGTGCCTTCTACTGGTATAGCTATTCCTGTGGGGAAAAGCAACGAAGGATTCCAGTATAAGACACCTTTATACCAATATAACTGGTAGGGGCGATACTGATTGAACTATTTCATTAGAAAAATGACATCTCTCACGAGGGTCACATTCTTGTTGGCTTAACTGTGCATAGACAAGGCCTCAAAGTGACTTGCCCAAGGTCATGTAAGGAGGCTGTGACGAAGCTGGGGCAAGAACTCCGGTCTGTCAAGACCTACACTAGTGCTTTTCCTCCATCTTTCCACACCGTCTTTCCTAATCTGCAAATTCAACTCTGATCAAGGGCATTCAGAATCTCAACAGTATCAAACCCTTAATTTATTTTATTTGTGTGTGTGTATTAAAATATACGCTTTTTTTCACTGTTTTTGTGACTTCGGGAAGGCTTTTCTTAAATCCCTCTCACTGAAGGCTCACTATAAGCCATTACCAGTGCTTCTCACTAGGAGGGGGAGGTTTGATTCTCAAGTGTCTTAACTAATCAGATGAATGTTTCAGAGAAAATTCTTGGGAAGTTGGACTTCCTGCATGGGCCAGCATTTCACACATCTGCCGCTAGCCTAGATGCAAATATTTAACTTTAACCTTGGTTCCCCTCCCACTCTTTTAAATAAAAGATCAAGAATCCATGATGGGAAAAAAAAATCTCTCCCTCCCACCCCCATTCCTGGACAGTTATGTAAAAGGAACTTGGTTGGACCAATGAATTTGAAGTGCCGGGTGGGGACGGGTCCAGGAACATTTTTTTTTTTTCTGCTGGGAATGGGAGGTTCAGGTTTGCTGTTTCCTCCCCTTTACCAGAAAGTGCTGAGCTGGCTTATCGTTAACGAGGTCTCTTGTTTGTCTACCTATCGATCAGTTTGCTAGTCCTGAGTGCGCTGGCATAGCCTGTCCCTGGCTGCAGGAGAAGAAAGATCTGTGGTCAGGAGTTAACAGGCGGCAGTCAGTTTCCAGAGCACTTTCACCATTGCAGTCTTTGCAAAGTCCTTGTGTTACTGGGGTGAGTCTGCTGGGTGAGACCAGTGTGTGTTTTAATCACGTTTATTCACGATGGGGCCGTGAAGATTTCCTGGGGCTCCCTGTGTTGATTTAGTGAAAACACTAGCGCTGAAGAGGAGACTTTTCCTTGGACCCCGTTAGATGAACTGTGGTAGGAGGGTGGGACCCGCTCAGCCCGCTGCCGTGCAGGGGGTCAGAGTCCAGGTCCTTTGTTCCAGAACCAGGCCCTGAAGTGGGGCTTGGGGAGGAGGAAGGGAACGGATGTTGGTGCAAGGGTCACTGTGTGTTGGGAGAGAGGGGAGCTGGCTGCTGTAGCCAGGGATTCTGGGAGCCTGTGGAGAAGCCTTTGTTTCCCATCTCTGCCTACAAAGTGGTACTTGGGGGCTGCTACATCTCCACTTTCCATCCATTCCCAGCACTCTGTGCTGGCACTGCCAGAAACATTTCATTGACCTGCCAAGCTCCAGGCAGAAGCTGGAGGAGAGGGGAGATCGCACAGGGATGGGGTGGGGGAGAGTTTGGGTTTTGTTTCTCTTCCTTTGCCTTTATCCTCCAAACCTACCAGCTCTCCCTCACTCCATTCCCCTTCTCTCCTCCCTTCAGACGCAGACCTGCCCACTCCGACTCTCCTTCTAGGTAGCCTTGTCTACACCGAAAGATGCCCAAGGTTGACAACAAGGGCATCTGAGCCAGTGTTGAATGTGGTTTGAACAGCAAGTGTAACCAGGACAAGCTGGTTTGGAAACTGGGGTTCAAACCAGCTCGGCGCGCTCAGTCCAGTAATCAGAAGCCTTGCTCTGCCTGACACACGTGGCCAGAGCATGTTAAACAGAACATGGCACACTCCCCTTACTGGCACCCAGCTCCCCACCCTGCTGATGTTTTGGGATGAGGAGAGGTAAACTAGCCCAGAATTGGCAGAGCAGGCAGTGGGGTCAGGGGAAGCTGGCAGCAGATATGAGGCTGTTGGGGGAGAAGGAGAAAAATCCTAAATACCCAACGCTCCCATTTCATGCAAGAAGCTGAACAAGACCCGTCCTTACACTTGACCTATATGGCCTGAATGGGTACTGTTGGGGTCACTGACACCAGAGGAAACAGGCTTAAAAAACCTGCATCCTTCGTTATGGATCATTTACTGTATTGGTGGAGAACGGGTGTTTCCTGTCTGAGGAGAATGAACCAAATACCCTGGAGTGACGCTCTCTGCATGGTAGAGCAGAGCCCTGGTGTAGTCTTGCTGTAAAAAGAAAACTGGGTTGTTTCAAACCCTAAATGTGAATGGAAATATTGTCGCCTGTTTTTTTTTTTATTTCTGAAATGATATTTTGCCAGGCCCATGCACTGGAGAAATTCATCCTGACCAGCTGCTGCAGGAGAGCTAGAAAGTGAAACCGACTAGTTTCATTGCCCCAAATGCAGAATGTGCAAAAAGCAAACGGGGTCTGTGGTGTCAAATACATTTCCTGTTTCACTGAGACACTTGAGAAACTCGCTCAGTAAGGCCTGGTCAAAACACTAGTTTTGTACTGGTGTAACTATGTCAGTTAGAGATATGATGTTTTTACCTAAGTAGTTAGGCTAGTACATAATCTACTGTGGGCACAGAGTACAGGAGTACCTATAGTGGTCTAAAGCATTGTTATACCAATATGACTGTGGTCGCACTTGGGGGTGTTCTCATGCTTTAATTAAACTGGTGTAGTTAAAGCGACACAACTTTCTGTTGTAGATAAGGCTTAACTGTGTGCAATGCCATGAAAGCCCTGGATTATCTCAACTGTGCTATCATTGTGGCTGCTGTCCAGTATTGCACAACTCCAGGAAACTAGGTGAACAGCGCGAGATAACAACTGATGCAATAGATTATGAATCAACCGTTGTGCTGTCTTCGTAACTTGTCCTTCTGGGTTCTCTCTCCTGGTTTCCCACATCACTGCCTTGCACAAAGAACAAAACCTGTACTTTCGTCTAAAAAATTGCTTGTATTTTGGTCTAAAGCAAACAGAAGCAAGAAGGAACAAAAGCTAAGTTTATTTTGGAGCGTGGACTGTGTTCATCTCTTCTGTTATAGGCTGTAGCAACTCTGGGAACAGAATGGGGGATCTCTGCAGACAGGCAGAGTGCTTAGAGATATAAAGGTGCAAGTACACACAAAAAATGCATCACTGATTCATAGCTACATATACTAGACTTGTTTCATCAGACTGATTGGTCCATTTTGGCTTATTGGAGCCTTATTCAGTGCCAGTCATGGGGACATAGTTACATGCAAGTCTTATGGCTGCATATTATCGAAGTGAACCGAAGAGCTAGAAAAACAGGACTACCAGTTGTGGCGCCTGTCTCTGAAGCGCTGTGACAATATTGATGCACGTCGGTGCCAAAATGGAAGAAAAGCCCCAAGCAGGAAGTAGCATCCTGCATGCATTGACGCACATGTTTGTTTGCAGCAGACACTGAAACTCGCGTCAGAATGGATTTCATTTCCACAGCTCAAAGCCAGCGACTCCCACTCAGAAACCTCACCATGTAGGGGTTAGTGCTGACGCAGCAGGAAGGTCTCCAAGGCAGGTGCTGTGTTCTTCTTTATGTTTGTCCAGAGCCCAGTCCTGATAGGGGCATGTGGGCCCTGTAATGCAAATATTTGCTGGCAATAATAATAAACTCTGTCAAACGGGGGGGAAGTGACGTGGCTTCCTGCACTAATGCAGCCTTATTGTCCTTTGCAGCCAGCCACACACGCACGCAGTGCTAGCCCATTGGGGGCCCTAAGCAGGGATATTTTGGGGGTCCCCCACATACAACACATTCTAAAAAAGTGAATAGAGGGCCCCCTTGAGCTGCTTGGGGCCCTAAGCAATTGCTTAGTGTGCTTATGCCTAGTGCCGGCTCTGCCCACTCTATTGCTCAGTGCTGATGGCATTGATCCCCTCTACTCCATGAGATCTGGTCTTCCTTGTTGACAGAAGCCATCTGGTTTATGCAGCATCCGGGACCTCAGCTTTAATCACTCCCACCTGTGGCAAACCAGGAGAGAGACTTTTGGGGAGAGGAATCCAGGTGAAAATTCCTGGCTCGAGTGCTGTGGAAGAACCAGCACCCGGGGTTGTGGTTTGTGGCATTATATTCTGTGCTAATGTAGCTTGATGTTTCCCTTCTCTTCTCCCATCCTCTAGGTTCCCTGGGTCCTTGTCTCCTCCCCCAGGATGCTGAGGGCAGCCCTGTGTGCCGTCTTTCTCTTAGGCGCCCTTCCATCATTGGCCAAGGAGTCCCGAGGGCATGTCTCAGTCGTCTTGCTGGGAGCCACGGGGGACCTGGCCAAGAAGTACTTGTGGGAGGGGCTGTTCCACCTCTACCTGGACCAGGTGAGCAGCGGCCACAGCTTCACTTTCCACGGGGCTGCGCTGACGGCGCACGAGCCAGGGCAGAGTCTGATGTTTGAGGTGCTGAAGAAGCTGGCCTGCCCGTCGGACGTGTCCCCCGACAGGTGCGCTGTGGTCAAAGACCAGTTCCTCAAGCTGAGCCGGTATCACCAGCTGAAGACGTCCGACAACTACACTGCCCTGAATCGGGAGATTGAGACCCTGCTCCAGCAGGAGGGGCTGGAGGAAGCCGGCAGGATCTTCTACTTCTCGGTGCCGCCCTTCGCCTACGCGGAGATCGCCCGCCACATCAATGGTAGCTGCAGGCCTGGCCCCGGAGCCTGGCTGCGGGTGGTGCTGGAGAAGCCTTTTGGCCATGACCTCAAGTCAGCCCAGCAGCTGGCCATCGAGCTGAGGACTTTCTTCCGGGAAGAGGAGATGTACCGGGTGGATCACTACCTTGGCAAACAGGTGAGCAGACTTGGAATGACTCTGTGGCCATGCTGGATGGGGTCTCGGTGGGGTGGGAGCTTGGATGGTGGGAGGGCCCTAAATTTCAGGCGTTCATTTAATGTGGGCAGCAGGCTGCCAGGTGCACCAATCACAGCCCAACTGAGCTGCTCACCTCGGTTGCTGGAGCAGTGAAGTGACCTAGAGACTATTAAGTCTTATTATCACTGTTCATTTGGCTGGTACCTTGTCCCCTTCATCACGATGCGCAGGGCTGGAGACTAATATACAGCTAGCTGGGACCCAATAAGGCTGTCTTGGTTCCTGTTGATCTGACTGTCTTGTGAAACGAGGGCCACATTGGCTTCTCCTCACTTATTAATACTACTGGTCTTTGCCCAGCTGCGGAAAGGATCCATGGCTTATATTCAGCATCAGCAAAATACACCTTAGTAAGACTGGCTGGTCCGCCCGGCACATGGACGGTAAAGGGAAGGCAGGGAGGGGGTGGGGTGCAGGCCACAAGCTGGGCATTTCCACCCTCCCTTTGGGTCTGAGGGTGCGGCAGGATTTTAAACATGCTGGGCAGAACCTGGAGCCTCCCCCGCAAAATCTGGCTGGGTCCTCGTGTGCAATTTGTATCTAACAAATGTAGGGTTGGTACAATAGTATTGTGAACTGTAGCTGTCGCTCGAGGGCCATGTCGGGTGTGTGTGACGTCACTCGCAGGCCATGATGTCCCATTCCCATCAGACCTATGGAGTTTGGAGACACTCGTGGGTGGCTTCATTGCTCCCACGTTTCCTCTTAGCGAATGCCAGCCTGTCTGCGCGCTGCATGTCCCTGGACTGTGTTACCCTGCAGTGCCATAGGCGTGCATGGTGCTTTGCAGATGCAGAAGAAGGCAAGGTGCCTGAAGAGTCGAGAGTCTGTTGTAGATCAGGGCAATACAAACAATTAAGGACTAGGTGCAAGAGTACCAGAAGGTGGGTTATCAAGGTCTATGTTTTCTCCCCTGCTCCCACCCCAACCATTCCTGAAGGGCTTATAGCTACAGATCTCCTTAGGCAGCTTCTCTCTTCCCTTTCTGCCTCCAAGCAACAGGGTTCAGCCCCATCAATGAGTTTTGTGCTCTTGGCTTCTAGTTTTTGTCTTGACTGGCCTGTCCTTTGCTTAATAACGGAAGCAGGTTGGCCTTGTGGCTACGGCACAGCCACTGTGAGTCCGGACTCCTAGATTCATTTCCAAGCTCTGCCTCCTAGAGGCGCTGTGACTTGTCCTCTCTGTGCCTCAGCTTCTCCATCTGCAAATGAGGATGGTCCCTGCCTGCGAGTGGATCCCTGTTTATGAAGCGCTTAGAGCTCTTTTACTGCTCTCACGGCATATCTGGATCCTGCCCCCTTCCCTGGTGTCTGAGGGGGTCCATCTCCCCTTGGGATCCCAGGCAGAGCAGTTCAGAGCATGTTTCAAACCCTGCCCTTGCCAAAGAGAATGTGTCCAGCCCACTATTCCGGGCTGCAGCCGAGTGACCTTGCAGTGACTAGCCATTACTCTTCCCCTGTACTGCCGGCCCATCTCTCACCGAGGAAAATGCAGAGGCCGGACCTTTTCATGCCAAAGTGATAAGGGTCAGGCTTTTTTGTTCTCCTCCTCCTAGCGAGGTGGCCACATATGGAGGTGTGTGAGATGCAGAATCCATCTGGTCTTCCAGTCAAGGTCAGGGCTTGTATTTCGCTGAGTAAGCAAACCCTTCCCTTCCACGCAGGCCCAGCCTCTTAGCACCAGCTTCTAGAGGAGGCTTTTAATTTGATATGATGTGCTGTCACTTTTTTTTTTTTTTTTTAAATGATCAGCCAATTTTTCAGGGGCTGGTGCATCTGTGCGAGTGACTGCAGCAGGGACAGAGTGGGGAGGGGGTGTAAAAGGCAGTGAACGTAGCCCTGCGGCAGAGGAAGTCACACTTCTCCTGCTCTGGGCTGGAAGAGGGTGTCGGGGCAGGAAAGGGGTTCATCACTTGATTCTCTTGAGAATCAGGACTGTTCCCTCATCCCCACCCCCATGAGATCCTAGCCCCCAACCTATGGCCTATATGCTCTCTGTTTTTGACTTTGTTTGTCCTTTCCCCTGCACCAGATATTGCCACATCCAGCAGGTAAATTGCTGGTACAGACCTGCTTGGGGTCAGGTCCCCTAATTGGAAGGCAGCTGACACACAATCCAGGTGATTGTATATCTGCCACACTGGGAGACATCTTTCTCTCCCTGTCAATCCTGTGTACCCAGGGGCTCTCTCTTGGATCTACTGGGATCTTTCTGATAAGGAACTAAGAGGGGATCCCCATTCTGGTGGCCCGTTGTGCCGCTACCCCATCTTTTGAACTATAAACATGAAGTAGGGAGTGGTACCTGATCAGGATCCATCCTGAGCTGGGAGACCAGTGTTAACATCCTACTTGAGAACCAGTCCAAAGACGCAATGCTTTAATGTTTCCCACTTTGTCCTCAGTTTCTTCTGCCTTCTTCCAGGGGTTCCCAAGGAACTCCAAATTATCCACCATCCACCCACAGTCCCACTTCCCAGCACCTGTTATCCCTGTGAACCACTAGTTTGGGAACAGCTGGGTTGCGCCAGGTACGTGATGGTTAGCTTTATACGGGAGTTTTCCTGACTTTGTGCCTCTTGACCTCCATGGGTTTTCAGCACATCTAGCTCTGATCAGGCCGCTCAGCTAGAGATACTGGAGTCCTCTACATACAGAGGTAAGTGTCGCTATCCACATGTTACGGATGGGGAAGGGAAGATACTGGCCCAAGCTCACCCAGCAGGCCATTGTCAGAGCCAGGAACAGAACCCAGGTCTTCTGACTCCCAGCCCAGCCCCGGATCCACTAGACCACAAGTGATTTGAGGGCCACAGTGCTGCGCCGTGGTGGATCAGGTTGTTGAAGACCTCAGGTGACCTTTCCCTTCCCTCCCCTTCCCACCCGGCCTTCCTCAGCCAGCCGACAAGGTGTCACTTTCCGTAGCCGTGGAGTGGGCTGAGCTGAAGTTTCACTCTTGACCCCAGAACACAGGGCTCTGAGAACATGCCGCTGCCCTGTCCAGATGTGGCGTCTGAGCAGCCGTATGGCCCCTCGAGGGAACGCGTGTGAGGTGGATGCACTGCCCTGGCCTCAGTGTGCTGGGACATCTCCTTTTCGAAATAGCCTTATTCCATCCATGGCCCCATGGTCCGGTCACAAGGGTGCGTGTCTGACTTCAAGGAGAGCATCTCTACTGGAATTTTTTTTGCCCTAAGTGAGAACAGATGGCTCAGTGATGTACGCGGTCCCTTTGATCCGCCTCAACTCCTTGGAACCCCGGCCTGGAATCTTAGCAGGGTCTGACTCAGCCATTTGCCCTTCCGAGGGAGAAAGGCTGAGTGTCTTGTGTTTTGTGTAGGAGTCTTTCCGATGAAACTGTAAAACGTTTGCCTTGTCCAGGGAGGTCTTTTGTGTCTGTCCCACGTGGACATTAGAGACCCCCCCCCAGGTACTTTCTGCAAGAGTCGGGCTTTACCCTGCAGTTCTTGTGCCGATTTCCCCTTTTTCTCCCCGTGCCGTGTGCTCCCTAGACCTCAGACTGGGCTGCGTTTCCAGGCTGGATGGAGCAGTGGGATGGGAGATGCTCTAGAAATGCTGCTGGCTTTGGATTTTTGTTTTTAATGCTGATCTTTCCCTCCCTCCCTCCCTCCCTTCCTTCCTTCGCAGGCTGTGGCCCACATCCTGCCTTTCCGAGACCAGAACCGACGGTTTCTGGACCCAATCTGGAACCGGCATCATGTGGAGAGAGTAGAGATTGTCCTGAAGGAGACTCTGGATGCTAAAGGTCAGGGAGCCTGGGCTGAGCTAGCCAGGGGGAATCTCTCAGTACCTGGGTGGCTTTAGTGTATCTGTGTGAGAGCGACCCCTGTGGCTGAATGTTGCAAATGCATAAGAAGGAGGCCAGGTGGGTAGCTGAGCGGTGTCGCTCTGCATGGGCACTTGAGAGGCAGAAATTTGATTCGCAGTCACGGCTGTTACCTCCCTTGGCTGGAGAGGGAACCTGCCCCTTCCTCCTGCTGCAGAGTTCGGGAGTCTTTCACATCGATGCCCAGAGACCCTGAGTTCTGCTGCAGAGGGACTTGGAAAGGGCCTGGTCTGGGTTCAGGTCTCATTTGGTGCTGTGGTGTGAAAGTTTAAATCAGGGTTCGGCTGCTGCAGCTTTTGCCCGAGGGAGCGACTCGCACCCACCAGGCCGTGCTCATCCATCCCGGCACAGGGGCGTCTCTCAGCAGCCGTTCGGAGAGGGAGAGATGCTGGATGGACGCAGCTGCAATCCCGGCCTGCAGGGCTCCAGCCCCACGCTGCAGCGCTGAGCGGAAAGCACTCCGGGTTGGGCTGCCGCCGGCAGCAGTTGTGGGCACACCAGGCGCCCTTATTTCTGCAACATCAGGATTGTGTGTCTGCTCCCCTTTTTCTCCCTCCCCTGCTCCTAGCCACCACCCACGCAGTGTTAAATAAGATAACTCTTAAAGCCTGGTCATTGATCATTTGACTCCCCCCCCACACACACACACAGCCCCCTGGCTTCCAGAGAGGCTGCAGCATTGATTGCGTTAACAAATGCGCCTTTGGATTAGAGAGAGGGAGACAAACTATATCAAACCAAAGGGGAAGCCCAGGGCAGGGGCAAGGTCTGCAGCGCTTAGCCTGCCCCTGACCAGCTAACAGGAGGCTTTGGTTGGAATCACCTGCATTTAATAGGACATCGTCCTTCTCCCTCCCGGCCCCAGTAAGAAATCAGCCCAGGGCAAGGCACGTCCTGTATTGAAACAGGTAAAGCCCGACTCTTGCGGAAAGGGCAGGGCTTAAGTTGATGGTATGGGGGCGTATTCAGCGGCTCAGAGTGGGCTATGCATGGAGTGGTGGATGGAAGGGGTCCAGTGTAATGCAGACAGCTGCTGCTCTGTTGACCTGGTCCGTTGCTGCAGAATTGCGAGGGGTAACCGGGTTTGTTCTGATCCCCCTGTTAAGGCTTTGATGTGGATTCACACTCCAACTAGAGACCCCGGGCTCTGCTGCCCTCCCCCCTGCCCCTTGAGATGTGCCCATCGTTGCTGGGGTGAAAGAGACGCCCGGCACTGCACGGTCTTGCGTTCCTTTCCCAGCCCGTGGGCTGGACGCTGATCCCAGGCTCAGACTGAACACGGACTGTGCTGCCGGCCTGCTCAGACAAAGCCCCCTCCCCGCCCCCACTGAGCTCAGGAAGCCCCACGCAAGGCTGTAATTAGGGTTGGCCTAAGTCTACATTGGTGCCTGAGGACAGAGAGGATTTGGTGCCTCCTCTCAGCCCTTCCGCTCACCCAGCTGGCCAACCCCCCCAGCCCCCACTCTCCTGTTCCTTCCTCCAGCGGAGGTCCCGCTTGCTGTTCCAGTGAGGGCAGCCGGTCTCCTGGGAATCCTTTATCAGCTGCGGCAGCTTCTCCTGGGAGGCCCCGCTGCAGTGTGCGGGGCTGAAAGGAGTTGCTGAGGTGCCCGCAGAGGCAGCTGGCGTCGTACCCAATCTGGGGCTAGAGACGGCTCCGTCCCTGGGCCCGTCCCTTCATTCCCTCGAGCACCAATATTCAAGCTCCTTTCACGTGCTGGGGGCTGCAGGGGGGTTTCTTTTTCCTGCCGCTCTGACTGCTCGTCTCTCGCCTCCTCGTCGCACTCAGGCCGCACCAGCTTCTATGAGCAGTACGGTGTCATCCGCGACGTGCTCCAGAACCACCTCACCGAGGTCCTGATGTATCTCGCCATGGAGCTGCCGGCCAACATCAGCAGCACTGAAGACGTTCTCCGGCGCAAGCTGCAGACCTTCAAGGCATTGCAGGGCCCGGAGAGCACCAGCGCGGTGCTGGGTCAATACCAGGCCTACGCCAGCCAGGTGCGGGAGGAGCTGCAGAAGGCGCAGGACTACGTCAGCACGACGCCGACCTTTGCAGGTGGGGGCAAGACCCAGGCTGATGATGTCATAGGGCATAAAGGCTGAGACAGGTGGGGTGGGGTTAGCGCATGGGACTAGGTGACGGGGAGCGGCCAAATCCTAATCCCAGCTCTGTCACTTCCTCTGTGGCTGTGGGCCAATCACTTAACTTCTGTCTCTGCTTCCACAGCTGTAACACGGGGACAGTAGCTGCCTTGTTTATTTCTAGGGCATCTGTCCCTGTGGGACCTAAAGAGCCCAAGGTCCAGCTGCCCAGGGACCTATAAGGATCTGTTGGCCCGTGAAGCCACATGTGGAATTATTACTATAAATGTTGGGGGGGGGGCGTTAGGAATTCATTCTATAGTGGCTTAGGTCCCTCCCTTCACTGTATGGGGGCCATTCCATGTCTCCAAAAGGTAAGAACCGGGGGGTTTCTCTGGGGCCGGTGGACCTCACTTCATCACAAGGCCATCTCTGGCCATGCTGCACGTGCTCAGAGTTTTGATTCTTGGCTAGGGAGTGACGTGACGGCTCATCCAGAGAAGCTGCTGTCCTAAGGGGTAGCTAGGCAATCTGAGGAACGTGGTGGGCTAATCGGGAGGGAGCAAGGCAAATCCTTGGAGACCGGGAGAGCAGAGACTGGCAGGGTGATGGGGAGGACTGATTGTGGTGCCAGGGAGACTCCGGATGCCAGGACCCACGCAAGGAGAACAGTGCTTGGGCTCGGGCCTGAGGTTCCCCTGTCATTTCAGGTGTGTTGATTCAGCTAGACAGCCTGCGGTGGGAGGGAGTCCCCTTCCTCCTCACCTCTGGCAAAGCCCTGGACGAGCGGGTAGGCTACGTCCGCGTCCTCTTCAAGAACCGGGCCTACTGCACCCAGCGCGAGAGCCTGAGGGAGGCGGGGCAGAGCCAGTGTGGAGCCAAGCAGATCATCTTCTACATCGGGCACGGGGAGCTGAGCTGTCCTGCTGTGCTGATCAGCCGGAACCTCTTCAAGCCCATCATGCCAGAAGGCAGCTGGAAGGAGGTGGCGGATCGCCCGCAGCTGCGCCTCTTTGGGCTCCCGCTGTCTGATTACTATGTGTACAGCCCCGTGAAGGAGAGAGAGGCTTATTCTGTCCTCATCTCCAGCATCTTCCATGGCAGGAAGGACTCCTTCATCACCACTGAGAACCTGCTGGCGTCTTGGGAGTTCTGGACCCCACTGCTGGACAGCTTAACCCAGCAGGTCCCGCGCCTGTACCCGGGGGGCCTGGAGAACCAGCACCTCCTGGACTTTGAAATGGTGGGCAGGGAGCTGTCCTTCACGCTGGAGGAGCCGGTGGAACTGCTGCACATGGATGGGCAAAAGCCGGGCGACTACAGAACCATCCAGGCCAAGTTTCGGCAAAGCCCCTTGGTCTCGGCTTGGCCGGAGGAGCTGATCGCCCGGTTGGCATCGGACATTGAGACGGCGGCGGCTGAGGCTGTGGCACGCTGCGGCGAGTTCCACCTGGCCCTATCGGGCGGCTCGAGCCCCATTGTCATGTTCCGGCGGCTGGTGACCCACCACTACGGCTTCCCATGGAGACACACCCACTTGTGGCTGGTGGACGAGCGCTGCGTGCCGCTCGCCGACCCGGAGTCCAACTTCCGCAGCTTGCATGACCACCTCCTCCAGCACATCCGGGTGCCCTACCTCAACATCCACCCCATGCCGGTGCACCTGAACCGGCGGCTGTGCGTGGAGGAGGACCGGGGGCCAGAGCTGTACGCCAAGGAGATCGCAGCGCTAGTGAACAATGCCAGCTTGGACTTTGTGCTGCTGGGGCTGGGCTCCGACGGGCACACAGCCTCGCTCTTCCCGCGTTCATCCAGCGGCCTCGAAGGGGCCCAGACGGTGGTGCTCACGGAGAGCCCCGTCAAACCCCACCAGAGGATGAGCCTCAGCCTGCCTCTCATCAACAAAGCCAGGCAGGTGGCCGTGCTGGTGATGGGGAAGGGGAAGCATGAAATCACAACCCAGATGAGTAGAGTGGGGCAGGAGCCCAGAAAGTGGCCTATTTCAGGGGTCAACCCCAGCTCTGGCCAGCTGGTGTGGTACATGGATTATGACGCTTTGCTTGGATGATCTCTTGGTTTATCCTCCCCTCACGCCTGTCCCATTGCCCCCTGGAGCCCTGATTTTCCAACACTGCACACAGGCTCCTGTGTTTACAATAACAGCTTCTGCTCTGAACAGTCCCTCTAACTTTTGTGAAGATCCATTGGCTGTAACGGCTCTGTCATCTGAGCTTAGAAAGGGGGGCGGCTCAGCGCTCAGAGATCAGCGTTGTATTCCTGACTTTACCCCTGACTGCTTCTGGGACCTTGGGCAAGCCACGTCGCTGCTCTGTGCCTCAGTTTCCCCCATACCCTATGGGGTTAATAATACCTACCTACCTCGCAGGAGCCATCCGAGACCACTCTGATTAATTGCCTGCAGAGCTCTTCAGGATTCTCAGAGGAGAGGAGCAGAGAGAAGCGCAGTGTTACTGGCTGCTAATGTTCACCTCTGATCAGACAGGCTGACAAAAGCATTTTCACAGTGGCCAGAGGCCCAGTCACAGTCCCATTCAGATTGTGCTCTAGTCCCGTATGTGCCAACCCTTTACTTCAGCAAAATACTGACCATTTTCCCACTCTCTTCCTCTATGGAGCTCTCCTAGGGCTGGTCTACACTGGGGGGGATCGATCTAAGATACGCAACTTCAGCTACGAGAATAGCGTAGCTGAAGTCGACGTATCTTAGATCGACTTACCTCGCGTACTCATGGCGCGGGATCGATGGCCACGGCTCCCCCGTCGACTCCACTTCCACCTCTCGCCCTGGTGGAGTTCCGGAGTCGATGGGGAGCACGTTCGGGGATCGATTTATCGTGTAGACGAGACGCGATAAATCGATCCCCGATAGATCGATTACTACCCGCCAATCCGGCAGGTAGTGAAGACGTACCCCTAGTCTAATGTCTTCTGATGCAGTTCCTGTTTTAGAGCTCTCCTGTATTGGCATGTGTGGGGCCTTGCTTCATTGTAAGGGCATGATTGGGTACAGTCATTGGGCACTGGAGTTTTCCAGACCCTGCCTGCTTGCCTTATGCCATCCACAGGGATTTGTCTCATATTAACCTTTGTCAATTGCATTGGCCCTGTTATTGATTCCACCTCCTCCCGCTCTTCCCCCGCCGGCCCCCCCCAAACAAAGAGAAACAACCAGTCCCTTTCCCTACATGGCTGTGCTTATGCAGCCCTGGAAGCTGCAGACACCCCGGGACCATCCCTTGTGTGACCACACCGCCCCCTCCCTGGCACTGAGCTGTGTGCTGAGTGCCAGTCTGAGGCTTTAGAAATTGCCCTGGTGCACAGGCGTAGTTGTCAGTAGCAATTGCTGCTCTTCCTAAATGGGAAGCCAGCACCCCAGGGGGATGGAAAAGGCAAGGGATTTTTAGGTTTTCAGGATTATGGGGATTGGGCTGAGAGCATCGTGGCTCAGCTCCCGTTATTCTGGAGATGGCATTTGTCTGCGGCGTGACGAAGCTCCCCTTGTCAGAGGATCGGGGTGGAGGGCAGAGTTAGCTGCAGATGAAATTGGGTCTCCTTAAATATCCTGAGGCGCCTTTGTGTTGTACTCCCCGGGAAGAGCCCTCCTCCGCCCTCATGGGCAAGCTGCGGCATTGTTCAGCAGCTTATGACATCTCCCCGCGAGGCAGCTGTATACAGCACAACGGCCTTCAGCAGTAATGATCCCGACACCCCAGCGCTTACGGCAAGGATACTGCCGCGACCCGGGCTGTTACTCCAGGGCACTGGGGTGCTGTTGGATAAGGGGAGGTTATTTTCTGTTTCCTGGGCGTTTTCTAGCCAATCCACACGTTGCTGTCACCGCATAGGGAGGATACGTCCTTTGAAAACATCGGAGGGGGGTCAGAAGAGCATAGACCAACTGCACAAAAGTGGGGGGGTGCAGTCCTGTTTAGTAAAAGGGGGAAGAATCTTTAGAACCCTCTTTCCCCCACTGCCTAAATTCTGCCTTGCCCATATGCTGCTCGTCCTTTATATAAGCCTTAGCCCCATATACTCTTGTGACACTATGGCCTGCTTTAGTGGGCTATTTACTGTGGAGTGCAGGAGAAACGTTCTTTTTTTAGATAAGGAAACCCGGATTCTGCCGACTGCACTGGGAGATGTTGAGCTGCTCTATGATGTGTTTGGGGGGCGGAGGTAAATCCACCCAAGCATTGCAGAGCCAGGAGTACAAGACAGAGCTGTAGGAACCCAGAATAGGGACATTCTGCCCGTTCCTGGCAAATCCAGATCCGCTGGTGTCTGATCCGCACCCAGCAATGCCACATCCTTGGCTGGCAGAACTGGAGAAGGGAACAAAGTGGCGGTTTTCAGAAGGATTTTTAGCAGCCCCCTTTTGGGGAGGGTGAGTTGCTGGCTGTTGACTCTCTGATGTTTGCAGCTAGTGAAAGAATTAGTTGTCCAGCACTCCAGTCTTGTCGGAGTCTGGGTGGATGTCGTCAGTCAGTGACGGGCGCGACTGGAGTTCAGTGGAAAAGCTGGAGTCTGACACAAGGTGGCGCCATGACCAAACAAACCAAGTGGTGATAAATTGTGTGTATTTTCCAAGTTTGAGCCTGAAACCAGGGGAGGCTGCTCCTGTCCTGCTTGTGAGATTCTCAGGAGCCAGCCCTCGTGACCGACTCGGCTGTGAAATGCTGATGGAGTGGGGAGGGAGGAAAAGTCTATCCAGGGGTCTGGGAGGTGGATATTGGGGCCAAATTCTGTCTGACTTGCACCCCACTGAACTCTATGGACATTGGTGGAAGAGGGCAGTCAGGGCACAGGCAGACCGCTAGCCGTGTTGATGCTGCATAAACTGGGAAGGAGTTGGGTTCACTCTCATGGCTGAGGGGCTAGCAGGAGCAACAAATAGGAAAAACACACTAAAATCAGCAGCGAGGATTCAGAGTATAACAGGGGCTGCAGGACATTTCTTCCTGTTTTTTAGAGTAGGACTTCACTGTAAGCTGGTTTGGAGTTCTGAGAATGTATATATTTGTTGCGGGGGTGGGGGGCGTTGTCAAGGTGCTTCAAAGAGGGAAGGCATATGGCTAACGAGAAATATCCAGCGTTAGCAAAGTTAATACCAAAAAAACCTTGGAAGGGATGTAAAACCCCTCCTCTGCTGAGTCAAGACAGCCTCTGACTACTAGAGATCAGGATGAGATGTAATGTGGGGGGTCAGATTATCCCACATCTGCGGGGGGGTCTCCTGCACCTTCCTCCAAAGCATCGGATGCTGGCCGTTGTCCGAGACGCGGGGGACATGGGTCACCTTCAGTCTGGCTGTTCCTGTGCACCTGTGTTCCCACTCCTGGTCATTCCAAATGGCTTTTATTGTAACACGCAATCCTCTTTTAATGCCGTGGATAAAAATAAAATGGGGAAGCTCTTGAGAACCAATCCTTTGTTTTCAGACCCGGGGCAAACTAAGGTGGGAGTGAGAGCAGTAAGCTGGGGTGGGAGACGTGTTCTGACCTCAGTGAAATTCAGAGCTGAGGCCTTTTCTCCATTTGGGCTGCTTTGATTTCTGCCACTGAGGTTGTTGCACCAGTGCAAGCATCTAGTGCGGAAAGACCAAGCTGCAGTTTGCACTGGTGCCTCTGATCAATCTGGGATAAATGGCTCTGCTGCAAGTAGCCTGGCTTGTCTACATTAGGGAGGTTGCACTGGTGTAGCTACATCATCGGCTCAGATCCCGAGGAGACAAAGGCTGTCTAATCAGATATGAGCGTGGATTGGAGCCACCTCCTCTCTGGATTATTATGGCAGGCGGGCCTACCTATCCGCCTCAGAGCAAAGGGTACGCGTAAAGCATTGTGTAGTGGGGAAGCCCTGGTGGTTGCTTTTAGAAGGGACGATGGTGTAGCTTACTGGCATTAGAAAAGGTTTTTGGTCTTCCTCTTCTCCATCGTGGCTCATACCATCCGCTACATTGTTTTCTCCAGACAGAAAATCCTCCCGCTTCTGAAAGCATTAACACAGACTGCCACCACCATCCATAGGACCTTGTCACGGGGTGCTCCCTTAGCTACCCGCTGTGCCTCACTTCCTGGCCTGCTTCCATGGTCCCTCAGTCCCAAACCAAACAGAGGATACAGGTATGCTGCAGGCAGGGCTTTCCATACAGCTTCTGAGCTCCCCCCTTCCTGATCCTCCCAATTACTGCCAGTTATTCCAGTCGTGTAGTAATTACCCCCCCGGTGCTCATAATAGAAAAGTGGTTAACTGCTTCCCGCTGAGCCTGTAGCCTTTCCTTGTCTGCAACAACGTCAGTGCTCAGGGTGGTGCTGCTCGCCCTCTGTCACAGACCTAGAAGAACACAATTCCCCCTGCTCTGCCGGCTTGAAGTGCCAGGTTGCTAACAAACACTGCTAATTCCAAAATGTGACCCCGGGGCTGAAGCAGCCGTGTAGAGGAGGAGGTTTTAGGCCTGGGATGGCTGAAAATTTAAAGCTTCATTTTTCTTTGTTAAACAAAATGAGCTGTTTTATCTTCAGCTTCATTCAAATGGCGTGTGTGGTGCAACAGGTTTAATGTAATTACAAAAAAAAAAAAAGGGGGGGGGGTTCCAGGAAAATAAATGTAATGGCTAATGGCTATCAGCAGAATTTCCCTCCAGATCGGAAGGGATTGTGACATTGGAGGAGTGGCTTAGGGGGTGGAGTGTTTCCTTGATTCTTTTTTTAATAATTTGGCTGAAATTTTTTTAAATGACTAGTGGTTTTGAGGTGCCCCACTTGACACCTCAAGGAGGCCTGATTTCTCAGAAGTTGAGTGCTCAGCTCTTTCTGAAAATCGGGACCTCTTAAGATATCTTAGGTTGGGCACCCCAAAATTGTGACTAAAACCTCAGGTTTCCCTTTATAAAATTCCAATAGAAACTTTGTACGTAAGTGTATCCTTCGTTAGTAATTGTGCTCTGGAATATATCTGTGTTTTATACGTCACTGAAGATCTTTTGATGTATTTCTCAGGGCGATGTCTTTTTCTGAAGCATCTGTTTTAAACTCTTTAATCCTTTGTTTGTATTTGCCAAATGGAAAATAACAGAGTGGGGATAAATATTTTTAAACCTCCAAAGTTTACCAGCAAGAGATTTGGGGAGCAGGATGTGGGGGAGGGAACGTGAAACTCTAAAATAAGTCGGACACTGAAAAAGACAGTGTGGTAAAGATCTACTTCGTTCTAGGCCATGGAATCAGAGTGCTAGTTACATTTTGGGAAAGCTATTAATAGAAACTGTTGATAGATTTTTATTTTCAGTGAATAGTGAGCTAGGAATGCTGTGTGCAGTTGTGTTGCTGAGTGAATGTGTGTTAAACATCCTTGCAAAGAGGAGCCCATTGAGTGACTTTTTGCAGTCATTTTATCACGCCACCAATTATTTGTATTGTCACCGCGCTTTTTTTAAAAGGAAGAACTATTTCTTAACAGTGTTCATACAAGGCAATGATGTGACCGTTTATATACGTTTTTACAAAAATCTAACACTGGAAACGGGCCATTTCTCACATGGTTTAACTTTTATAAATCAAGCTGTAAAGAGTTCTTTTCCTGTTAATAATGAACCATAAAATGTTTGGGAATTGATGGAAATTTATTTTTAAAAAACAAATATATATTTTTGAATAATAAAATAGTTTTTTGGCCTAAAGCTGCCTTTCATTCTTCTTTTGTTTATCCTCTGTTTGGTGATTGCATTTAAATGGTACTGGTTCTTACAAAGACAGTAGGCCTAAATTTACAAGATTTTGAAGAGAGTAGGTCTGCATTTTTGGCATGAGGATTCATTTCAACTCTCTCAATTTTTGCCTGCCTAACCTGAGCCATTTTAAAAGGGCCAGGGGTTCAGAAAGTGCTGAACCACCCTCGTTCTAAAAATCAAGTCCTTTTTAAGGTGTCAGGTTGAGTTCCCAAAATCACTAGTCTTTGAAAACATAGGTTATAATGTCCTGGAATCAGCCCTATGCTGCTTGGGGAAAATCTCCAGTGATCTATTGATTTATTCTATGCATTTCTGTAGAAGCCATCACCATAGTATCTGGTTGCTTAGTAACTTAGGTTCCAGCGAGTCAAGATTGTGTAGTTGAATTTTAAAATGAAATCTGTAGACTGTCTTCTACAGAATATGCTGTCTGCTGAATAAGAGAATTCCAGTGCTGGGGCCGAAACCAGTTCAGTGTTCTCTGTTCCCCTGTATTCCTAATGGCCACTGCCTAGAACCAACCCCCTCCTTGGTGAGTGCCATCACTTGAAAAATTAAATACATTTTAATATGTTAGATTTTTCTCTCCATTAAACAAAACAAAAAGGTGTAGAACCTAGTCGGGGGGGGGGGGGGGGGAGGAGAGAAGGGAGGAGCAGAAAAAGAAACTGCATCATTTGGGGATGAGGAGGCAAAACGTAGAAGTTTATGCTGTTGCCCCTTTTGGGCCTAGCAGTTTGTCAGTGTTTGGGGGTAAGTTGTTTTAATTAGGAGGAGAAACTGATTATACAAGTCAGGTATTTCTTTAGTGCAATCTTGCTCATTTAAAAAGAGTGTACATAAAGTCCTATTTCCCTGAACACAGTAGAAACAAAAAGCGGCAGGCTGTTTCCTTGCTCATAAATCCAAGTCTGCTTTTCCATCAAGTACTGTGCCCAAAAGCATCTCTGTTTCTCACTTCCCTTTGAAGGCCACACTCACCACTGCTTTGCTGGTTTTCTGCCTCTGTTACATACAGATACTTACCTGAGCCAACCAATCCCCTAGTGCCTGCATTTTACAGTCCGCCCCAGGGAAACTCCTCAGTCAACATGGCTTAACTTCTTATTGGACCTATCCTGAGGCCCATTGTTTTGGGTGGTGACTTCCTCTTGTTTGCAGCTATCATTACATAAAGAGGCATTTAATTGCTCCTTCCATTTAGCCTGAAAGAATGGTGCACAGCACACCCATCAGCTTTAACCAGGCCTGTGATTGTCTACAGATCAAAGACCTGCTTGATGGCAGCCAATGACCTCTCCCAGAAGAACACTATACCATCGGAAACACATATTCTATTAGACTGTGGAATAGTCGCCGAATGGAAGGAGGTGAAACTTTCTAACTTGACAAAGGGCTAGCTTCTGTGCTGTATCACCCAGGAGGATGGGTGACAAGTATGACTTCATGTTGCCTGGATTCTGGGTTGTTGCAGGGGCCAAAATGACTGTGGGGTAAAATTAGAGTATTACAACAGCCACCCCAGAGCTGCCCCTGGGCTGTATTGCAGGCGGGGTTCTCTGTAGCACCAAGTGCTAGGGGTACTTCCCCTTCTGCCCCCAGGACTCCCTCTAGCATGCCTCTACGCCAAGGCTTGCATGGGAAGGCAGCGTAGGGCCCTTACAGCTGCCTTATGCTGCTTCTGCACTTGGGGAATTCTCCCCTGGTCCCTTGCGGCTCAGTTTCTGACTCTAGATGTTGATGGGGCAGTAAGCATGGGTCAGAATAAGGTCCAGAATTGGCCCCACAGTATGAGAAAACGTGGAGTAAAGGAACACTGCTGCACTGGCCAAGGTGGGGGGAATGATAGCCACATCCTAATAGCCCCTTGATGTCCCCCGGACTGATGCCCGTATAACTAGGGCCACACATGAGCATCTCACGCACATGCTGAATGGAGATGGCAGCCTATTACATTAGGATTCAACAAAACACGTGTAAGTTAATAAATCCAAATTGATGATTGAAAACATATGTAACAGCTCGGCCACATGGGAGAGATGTTGCTTCCCCGTTCAGTCACAAACTGTTGGAAAGGCAATTCCTGTTCAGCGCATATCCCTGAAGGTGGATGCTTAAAAATACTGGCAGGTTTTTCCCAAAGCCAGGTCTCCTCCCCTCCCCCACCATGCGCAGAGGCAGGACTGATGGAAAGGATTGAAGGTCTGAGACGTTTGCCCATAGTAGCACCTGAATCATTTCAGAAATAAATGTCTCTTTTAATGGTCGCCTTGGCTTCTCCGCAGTCGACCGCTAAGCTTGTCCTGTGCAGATCTGGAATTCCAGGCTCCTGATGGTTTGATTTCATTTCCCCCCCCCCAAAACAGTACGATTGAAAATGGATGTTTCATAAAAAGGGAAGGAGAAAATGCAGAACAAAGGAGGAAAAAAGTGTCACATCTCAGGAATCCCTTTGATTCCTAAACAAACCAGTGGATGGAATTGTCTGTGTGTGTTTTAAATGGCTACAGTTCAGCCCAGGTCCTACCTCTGCAGAGCTGGCATGTTATCCTGTAGCAATGCAGCACCAGGCTTTCCTGTGGGCAGGCCTGTGCCCTTACAATGCTCCTTCCCTCGGAACGCACTGGCTCCCCCTTGACGAACTGCTCTTGGGAAAATTTCCTTGGAAAAGCTGTCCCTACAGACATCACTTCATTTTTTCCTTCATCCGGGCTCCCTTTTGTAGGCATCCACTCATACACAAAACAAGCTGTGTCATGTGAATGACACTGGGTCAGAGGGTCATTCACCATTGCTGCCCCTGGTGTAGAGACCAAGGTGAATAAGCACCTTGGGGACATGTGTTTTGAGACACACACTGTAGCAAAGCAGTGGAACAGGGAGTGCCGTATGTTTGAGAGGAGCTGGAACAAAGCTGTGTGCTGAAGGGAGGGTCACAGGGTGAGCTGGCTCATTGAGAGATTTGGGGGTTCAGCTGCTTCACTTTGCCAGGCTCAGCTCACCTCCCCCGGGAAGGGAGTAAGTCCTGGGGTCACAGGGTAGAAGCTGAGTGGCTCTAGGGTGACCAGACAGCAAGTGTGAAAAATTGGGACGGGGGTGGGAGGTAATAGGAGCCTATATAAGAAAAAGACCCAAAAATCAGGACTGTCCCTATAAAATTGGGACATCTGGTCACCCTAAGCGGCTCAGAACTAGGACTGCTGGGATAAAGGGCAGCCTGAGGGCAGGGAGATAAGGAGGTAAAGAGACTCTCCTTTGTGGTCAGGTAGCTGGGCTGGGGTGTGAGGAGATCGGTGCCTGCAGGAGACCCTGGGTCAGAGGAAAGGGCGTGGTTGAGAGGTGGAAACTTTTAGGTTAAACTTTGATTTGGAAGAAATAAAACTCCAGCCCTGAAGTAAAGGGACTAAAATTGTGTGGCTACTGAGTGGGCTTGATGCACTGGCTGGTGAGCTGGCCCGCTGGCTAGCCAAGGGGGAGAGGTGAAATGGAACCAGGCCCCCTTACTAATCTCCTTGACATGACGAGTTGTCTGGGGGGCTAGAGCAGAGAAATAGGAAGTCAGGACTCCTTGGTTCTGTTCCCAGCTCCAAAGAGGGAATATTGTCTCAAGGTTAGAGCAAGGGAAGGCAGCCAGGATGGCAGGGCTCTGCCACTGATTCAGGGAGGGCAAGTCACCTAACTTATCTGTGCCTTGGTTTCCCATTCTGTAAAAGGGCTGTCATCATCCCATAAGGTAGGCAATTTATTAAAGGCTTAGTGAAGGTTTGTAAAGTGCTGGATCAAGGGTGATGAAGGGAGAGCATTATAGAGTCCTTGGGAGGTGTCTGTGTGTGTGTAAAGACACATTCACCATAAAATACCAACCAAAGTACTAGAAGTAGAACAGCAGCAAGCAAGATCTTTTGTGTGCCTTGCCTGTGTATTTCCTGGCTGCTGAGAGCAGATGCAGCTTCTTCCCCAGCAGCAGTATTCTGACATGATGGTCAGACCGTCTATTAAACAAACCGCCCACACGCTGCAGTGTTATGACTTGCAGAGGGACTTTTTTACAGATGCTTTTCAAAGCCTGATGAAGCCGCAGCCTTTCTCTAGGCTCTCTAGCGTCTGGAGCCAAATGTGCTTTTGAGTCAGGCATCTCACCAGCAGGGGGTGCTCTTTCCTAACTCAGAGTGAGCAGGACACTGAACCAGTTATTTTCTCCACCCAGTGCTGCAGTGCATTGTTCACAGGCGATGCAGAGCACAGCTGTCTGCGCATCACTGAGAGCACGATTACTAGAAATAAACTCCTCTGGGTTAAGCTGGGACACAATTTGTTTGCTTTAGTGGCTGCTCTTCTGTGGCAGGTCCCACGCAGCCTGTAAGGGCACCATAGACTTTCTGTGGCTCCCTGTGTTTCCTCCATCATTTTGGGTCAATAAGACCAGAAAATATTTTCTCTATTTCACATTCATGCAGACTCCTTGTGCACAAAGAAGAAGACTCTGTGTGCAGGCTGTGACAGTGGGATCCGCCTCCTGTGCACAGACTGGTGATTGTGCTATATAATAATGGCTGGGACAGCACTATATGCCCAGAGGATAAAGGAGGGACGGTTGTCTTAGCTGTTAAGGTTACTGCAATTGCAGCGGTGGTGATTAAAACCATGGGCTTGTGAAGGGGCCCTTCTCTGGAGCAGCTTATGCATCTAGGCCAGTGCTCCAGGAATGCACACCCATTGAGGGGTCAGGAAGGGGTGTTATGACTGTTGCCCACGCATCCCAAGTTTAACTGGACTCTTGGTGGCTGGATACCTGTATAAAATATTATTTTAATCATCTTTGATGAGCATCTTTTGTGCAAAGAGCTTTAGGGCTCTAGACGGCCAATACCAGTGCAAAGCAGCCAGCGGCCATATGGCGCCCTGTGCAACCGGGGTGGGCCAGAGGAAACGGTGATCCAGAACATCAGTGCAAATCCCAACTCTTCTGAGTAGTGCCATAAGTGCTTTAGTGTCTGTGCAGAGTAGACGGGCTTCATTTAAAGTTTCGCTCGAAAAGAGCTTGTGTGGAGCTTCGTTTATTTGCTTGGCAAAGGTTGAAGTTCTGGGGTTGACCCTGTTGGGATCTGAACCTGGGACGCGCAGGAGGCTGGCTGACTTAAAAGAGCAGGGATTATGTTTGGCCTGCAGGAGTTCCCCTGGGATTTGCCATCCCCACGCCCTCACTTTTACTTCCTTCTCTATCACAATGACCCATCCTCTAGCTGAGGAGCTCTTGCTGATTGCATTATGAGCAGGCTTGGCAGGAATTCCACCTCCTGGGGATGCTGCTGTTGTAATAACGTCTCTTTCCCTCTGTTCAACAGCGTACTAGGTGACTCTGGCTCCAGAGCTGTACAATACAGACCCTCATTGTTCCGCCTGTCACATTGTCTCCCTAGATTCCCACATGCAGAGCCTGCATGCAGCACGTAGATGCTTCCGGGCGCTGCTCAGCCTCGCCGCCCCTGGGAACACCACAACTGTCCCCAGGCAAAAGGGGGTGGTAGGCTAAGAGAGATCTGGCTCCTTTAAAAAACACTACATGGCTGCAGACTCTTTACACCAAAACAACAAAGAGCTGTTAGTCTTTAAGGTGCCACCGGACTCTTTGTTGTTTTTGTGGATACAGACTAACACGGCTACCCCCTGATACTCTTTACACCTGGAGCCAAAAGGCAAAGTGCTGGGATTTATTTTAGATACAGTCTCCCAGCCTCCTGCTGATGGAGTAACTCCTGCAGGGCAAAAGGACCCCTATAAATCATGTAGCAGCTTTTGGGCCAATGCTTTCAAAAGTGAGGAGTAATAGGGTTGGCCACTGGGCAGGGTTTTGACTCGCGTGTCCAGGGACTTGCTGGTTGACAGAAGATGTCATTTGCCTGCCAGGTGTTTTGCTCCATGCACATGCAATATCTTAACTACTGGCTGGGCGCTTGGCAGCTGGGAGTGCACCGCAGCTACCTGGCTGGCCCCTGGGTACTGCTCTGCATGCATGTAGTGTGCAAAAGGCGGACATCAGCTCATGGGGAAGTGGTGACCAATCCCATTCCCAGATCTCTCCAAATTTCCGAGAGCTGAGCCTCTTCCCTGCAGCCCTGGGACCTAGCTCCTCCCACAGGCCAGCCCCCCAAGTTGGGACCTGACCTCACAGCCAGTTTTGCTGTGCCTCAGAGGTGGAAACCCTATAAGTGATTTTGGGAGCCCAACATGAGACACCTTATAGAGGCCTGATTCTCAGAAGGCAGTGCTTAGCACTTTCTAAAAACCAGGCCCTTTTAAGGTGCCTAAAGTCAAACACTGAGGCACCCGAAAGAACTAATATTTTTTAAAAATCTTGGCTTAGGCCATCGGTAGAGCTGGAGAAGGCCTGTTCAATCAACTGGGTCCACTCCCCAGCCAAGGCAGAGTCTAGCTCTTCAAGCAGATTCAGTTTTAGTCACTGGGCAATGGCATTTATCAATTATCCCCTTCCTCCATTTATTTCAGTCAAAATTGAAATGTAGAGGGATTTAAAAACAAAACTGAAAAAAAACCCACCCCTCTTTTAGGAAGCTGGTTGGATGTGATTGTTAGTGATTCTAGCAAATAACTCAGTATCTTCATGGTCCTTGAAGATGCAGGAGAGTTAAATGTGACAAAATTAAACTGTTCTGTAGAAGCTGGAATCTCATCTGGCAAGAGGTTCCAATGCCCCATCTGCTCCCAGAGAAGGTGTCCACCTTCAGAATGGACTGGCCAGAAGTTCCAGAACCATGTTTTGACTGTTTGCAACCTGGTGTTTCCTCCAATCTGTCTGCTCCTCTTACAGATGCAAGAAGGGTAAACAAAAAGCTAGAGCTGAACGTTTTGTATCACCACCCGATGCGTAACAATTCTCCAGCAATCTGCAAATCACAGCCAAGTGAACGCAAAAAGAGCAGGTCAGATCAAGGGTGCTTAGCTTGCATGTGCATTAATATCTGTCTGGCTGAGACCCCCTGGAACAGAACACCCTGGGCATTCCCAGCCGTTAATCCAGAGATAAGAGTATCTTTTGGTTAGACACAGCAGGAGACCTTCACATGCCAGGAACTGCATCAAAAGGACGTCCAAGATTGTGAGACAATCCCTCGGAACAAGGAAACTTGCATAACAGGTCACAAGGGGATAGTGATAAAGCCCTCTATAGGGTTGTCTTTGACTTAAGAGTTGAAGACACAGGACCTGGTTTTCTTCTCAGTAGCAGAACATGGCTTGCTGAAAATAAAGCCTATACATGACATGTAACTCAACCCCCTTGTAGGGCCTGACTCTACTCAGGACTCAAAGAACAAGTATCCTAGGAGACCTTATTTCTGTCTCTAAACCCACCCATGACTAGAGGGCTGCCCCCATACTTTCTTATATCACTGAAGTTAACAAGCTGCACCTGCCATTGTGAGTCAGCAGAATTTATCCCTCAGCTTTGGGCAGGCTTCTGAGTCCTGGTTACAGGGTGAGTCAATGAAGGAGCCCCACATCCCTATGGGAGTGGGTGAGAGAGCCTGCTAATCACATCAGCGAAGCCCTCTTGATCTCAGTGTGGTTGCACCAGTGTAAATCAGAGGAAAATTTAGCCCATATTGTCTACAGAATAAGAGGCCTCATCTGGCTGTTGTGTTCTCTTGCAGTCTATCCATGCTCAGAGGCCAGATACTAAGAATAGAGTGTCTTAAAAGAAGATAATAATTAATAAAGTGGCATTTACAAGGGTCAGCGTGGAGACAGCATGGTGCATTATCATGGGAAAGAAACCTAAGTTCTCACACGGAGTAGGGGCTTATTTTCTGCATGCTGGTTCAGACAATCCTGATGGAAAAGTGTCCTATTTCGCACATGAATTGGTGCAGCATTCCCTCTTTCAGGCTGGTGCCAACTGCTTTACCTTTGGTCTTTTTGGGCAGTACCCTTTCAGACTGAGAGGGGGAGATTTTTGTGGTTATTAAGGAGCCAGACTGGGCCTCAAGACCTGTGCTCAATTTCCAGTCTGGTGCAGACTGTATGTAACCTTGGACGTGTCATTTACTCGCTCACTTTGAAAAGAATACTTCTTTACTTACCAGGGATATAATGTGCTCTCCACAAGGTAAGTGAGGGGGTGCATATTGCACCAGTTTAAGTTTTGGAATGGATGTAAGGGTTAGCCCCATGTAGAATGCATTGCAACAGCCTAATCTCAGTGGCCCCGATCATCAAAGGTATATAGCTGCCTAACTCCCATTGGTAGAGCCCTGCATGGATACAAAATTTGAATCCGCATCTGAGCCGCGAGCTGCAAATGTGGTCCGCGGATATTTGCGGATATAAAGCAGATATCTACCCATTGAGGGTTAGGCACCTAAAGAGCCACCTTTGAGGATCTGGACCAAGTGACAAAGGCATGAATTGTCCAAGATCCCACAGAAAACCAGTGGACAAGCCTGGCATGCTGACTCCCCGTCCTGCTCTAAGCATGACAGTGCCTTCTACAGATAAGGTCCTACATTTCAAAAAGTGACTAGTGATTTTGGCTGTCCAACTTTCGACATCTTAAAGGGGCCTCATATGCACACAGTGCTGAGTGCCCACCCTCTGAAAACCAGGCCCTTTTAAGGTGTTTCCAGTTGAGCACCCAAAATTCCTAGTCACTTTTTAAACTTTCAGCCAAGAAGCAGTGTCTGTTAGGAAGAGGTGGGGTGAAATAATTTCCTTAGCTGTCTCTATTTTGTCACTCGTGCATCCTAAAATCCACCTCTGCACACTCTGCAGGCCAGATGCATCCCCACTGTAACACTCCTGAAGTTATCCAAGGTACGCACCAGGGATGGATTTGGCCCAGTACATCAAGAAAGTTTTTTTTTCCTTGTAGCTTGTACTAGGTTAGCCTCTCTAGTGGGTCTGCCTTGACCTCATCCTGCAAGAGATGAACTAACATAGCCTTGCCATTTTGATACGTTTTGTGCTGCACACCCTGGCAGGTGGGTTAGTTGAACGGGATCCCCTTATCTCAGCTGACAGAGGAAGCCAGACTAAATTTCAGCTCCTGTAGGGATTTCCCCCCCCCCGCCCCCTTCTCTCCTGCAGGCAAAAGGACTAGTAGTGTCCATCATACAGATTAAGAGAATCTTCTAACAAATGCCTAGTGCCTTTACTCTCTGCTCTCTTGGTGAGTGTCTAACCTTTTTTTTCCTCTTCCAGTTAAAGCCTTATTACTTCCCTTTCACTGTCCAGTCTTCCATGGAGCTGGTATCCCCAGTGCGTACATTGGGAGACTTGCCTATTCCACTGCAGAGCAGCTAACTGAGCCGTGGAGTTCACAGGCAGACGGGTGCTGTCTTCCCTGTTGGATTCTTATTTTTGGGAGCCACCAATGACTTGGCCTCCTTCTCTGCAGGAGGTGCAAACCTCATGGTGGTTCCCAAGGCAGCATGGGAGCAGTAGCTAAAGGCTCCTTCGGAATCTCCATGCAAGAGCTTTTAAGTTCCCACAGGGGCATGGTTCCCCCTATGGTGCTGCAGCAGAGCGTTGCCACAGCCGGACTTCCCCTGGGGCACCGCGCACATGCAGTGAAAGAGGGACTTTCCCAACCCCCACGGTTAAGCATCAGTAAATCCAACTGGCTCTTTGTAAGCTCTGTGAGTGATAGGAACTTGACACCTCAAGCAATGGGTAGGGGGTCTTTGGAGATTTGCTCTCTAGGTCCCCAGTGTGACCCTGGATCAGGTCAGTAGTAGGTTTTAACCTCTTGATGGCTGTTTGGTGGCTTATGTGAAATGAGGTGGTAGGCTCGCAGCGGACACTGTCAGTGGAACCCTCATTGGCAGCATCAGGAGAGTCCAATAGAAACCTGCTCGGTGCCACCTGCAGGTTTGCAGGGAAACGTGCACTGCTGCTGCCTCTGCTGTACCTATTCTGTGGGCCAACCAAAGACCTCAGTCCTGATCCAACATCTTTCACAAGCGCGACATTCCAGTAACAAATGAATCAGTGCCCCGCGGGTGACACAACTACAGCTTTCTGGGTTACAAGGCCATTTCGGCCTATGTTAACCTCCATGGGTCAGATACTCATTACATTAAGACCCCATTGACATCTCTCTGATAGTATAAAAGAGCCTTAAAGTAGATGTAACATGTACTTTAGTGACATCTACCCTGTCAGAATAGTGTAGAGAAGCCTCAGTGTAAATGAGAATGATTTAGAGTGGTTTTGGTGTTTTTAAATACCCAAATAAAGATAGCCACACTACTGAGTGTTAGTATCCATGCCGCGATTTTCTGAGCAGAAATTTCTGCATAGAGATGTGTTATGCCCGTGGGGGAGGACAAGAGACACAAGAGACTTTAACAGCTGCAAAGAATCGATGCCCAGACGAAGAAGGAGTTACCCAGCGGGCTGTCACTGCAGTCCTGGCTGAACTTGGAGCTATTACACAGCGCAAAATCCTGCACTCCCTACTCACTCCTTCTTCAGGCAAAACTCCCACTGACTTCAGCTGAGTGTGGACCTGCAGGGCTTGGCCCACCACCTGTTCAAATAAAAAGTACACAGGGGGAAAAGTATGCATGTGGGATTTTCAAACCGGCTCAGTGCTGCCATGGAAATGAATGGAAAACTTCCACTGACTTAAATGGGGGAAGAGTCAGGTCAATACAAAGTGGTTTTGAAAATGCCACCTACCTATATATTTTTCACATTTGTTTCTCCCTTTTCTCTCCTGCAATGTAGTGTGTTAAAGGATTTTGTGCTTTATCTTTAAATTCCCAGGTGCTACTAGGCAGCTAGAATAATTACCTTAATGTCATGTAAATGTACTATGCTTCTAAACTCACCTAGTTTACCTTGCAGTAAAAGCTATAGTGATTTCTCTCCACTAGGATTTTATAGTGGGATAGCTAATGTTAGTTCTCCCACTGTGAAACCCCGCTCCTTTTCTGCAGCAAAGACAAGCCTATGATGTGCATAGAAAGGAATCCCCTCACTCGCTTTTGAACTTCAGTCATCACTAAAAAAAGCACAGCAACACTAACAGGAGAGAAAGTTTTCTAACTTAAACTGCATTTAGGTAGGCAGAAAGCAGTTACACAACTTGAGTATTATTCTTAGTTAAACAAAGGCTCTGCAGTGTAAAAGTGCCTGAGCATAGATGAGAATCAGGCCCTTTCCATTTAGCCAAGACTTTGCTTGGGGAAAGTGTCATGGGATCTGTAATGACCACAGGCGGTCAGGAGCGGATTTGAATGTCTCAACTCAAAATCCACCACCTTCTGCACCAGGATGGGGCACTGGTTCAATACTGACTTGTCTGGCAGAGTGCCACCTACTGAATCATTCATACCACTTCCTGCACCACCTAGGTGGCCGTTGGAGTGCTCCATTCAATACTGATCAAGTTCAAGCTTGCTTAATTTATGAGAACTTATAAGTTCACAGCCCTAAGTGGTATGGTTACAAACAGACCTTTTGCTTGGGAATAATGAAAATGCACCTCTTAAAAGGAGACCGTCAAATCAAATTTGTCCCACAATTTCCTTTTTGGAGAACCTAAAACCAATAGAATTGTTTTCATGATTTATTTTTTAATTAATTTTTTTTAAATACACCGTCCACTAAAGGGTTTGCCACTGCTAGACAGTTCACAAACAAAAGTGGAACTGGGTTTATTTGTCCACAAATAAATAAAAATAAACAGTGTATAAATAGTAAAAAAAAAAAAATTCTTTGTGCATTAATAACCTAAGGTGTTATTTGTAACATAGGTAAGGAATTAGACAAGTAGAATTTTTACCCTGCAGTATTGCCAACTCTCATCCTATTTGGTATTTTTCTCAAAATCCCAACTCCTGGAATCATGTGAGTAGGTGTGAATCTCTGCCTTTTCTTTTTTTTTAAGTAAGCTTCTAGCTTTCATGGCTAGAGTGAAAAGCTTGAAAATGTGTCCTGGGTGTAATCTAAAGGGTCAAATACGAGAAAGCCAATAAAAAGAACCGATAATTATTTGTTAAATTTCATGATTTTTAAGCCATTTTCCTGATTTTATGGGGCCTGACTTGTGGCCTGTGAATGCTTGGGGCCGGCAGTATGCACTGCAGCCCCCATCCTGCAAACACTTATGCGTGTGCTCAACTTTTGCTACCGGAGGTGTCCTAAAGGTTGTAGCCCACGAAAGCTTATGCTCTAATAAATGTGTTAGTCTCTAAGGTGCCACAAGTACTCCTGTTCTTTTTGCGGATACAGACTAACACGGCTGCTACTCTGAAACCTAAAGAAATCGGTGGAACTAGCCAGGGTAGTGTAGTTAAGCACCGTGCATAAGTATTTACAGGATCTAGCGCTTTGGGTTGCAAACTCATCGTATCTGTTTGGAGGGTGCCTGGCACAATGGCCTTTTAGACACCACCACAATCCAGTAATAATCTGGATTTACATCACTTCCTAGCCCCTGATCCTACCCCCCAGTTCACAGAAGCATAGAAACGTAGGGCTGGAGGAAGGGACCTTGAGAAAACCATCCAGCCCCCTGCATTGAGGCAGGACCAAGTAAACCTAGCCCCCCTAGACCATCCCTGACAGCTGTTGGTCCAAGGAAGGGGATGCCACAGCCCCTTGGCGGCCTTTTCCAGAGCCTTGGAGTGAGAACGTTTTCCCTGATCGCTTTAGCGGGGGGCTTGTCTCGCCTCTGGACACCCAGCTCTGCGGCAAAGGGCAGAAGCAGCAAAGCCGGCCTGGGCAGAGGGTTTTTCCGGCTCCCGAGCTCGGCCGCGGGTCCCCCCCGCCCCGCCGAGAGGAGGGGCTGGGAGCGGGGAGGTGCCAAGCGGCAGCTGGGAGCTATTTGGCCCATGTGATCCGGCCGGCCGGAGCTCTTCGCGTCTGGCGCCCAGGAGGAGCCCGGCGAGTGCGGCTCCAGCCCTGAAATTGTCCCGGGGGGGAGTCACGCGCTGCAGCCGGGCTTGCGTGCAAGGGGTGGGGCTGGTTTTCCCCTCGCCCCCCCTGCCCCCCCGCAGTCGCTTGGCATCCCAGCGGCCCTGCCTGGGGAGGACGCGGACCAGCCCCCAGCGGAGCCCGGAGCGGGGAGCGCCTGGCCTCGGCCGCTGCCATGCTCCGGGGCCGAGTCCCGGAGCGATAGGACGCAGCCCTGCTCGGGGAGGCGGGCTTGCCTGGTAAGAAGCGGGGCTTCCCGGGGCCCGAGCGGGGCTGGGGCTGGGGCTGGGGGGGTGGCGGATGCGCCCTCTCCCCCGTCCCCGAGCCCCGGCGGGGGGCCACTAGGGCAAGCCACGGGCTGGTGGGCAGGGAGTAGGGGGGCTAGTGGGTGCTTGGTCGCCCCCGGGGGGGGGGGGGCAGCCAGGCGGCTGCTGGGGAAGGGGCCTCCCCTGAAGCTGCGGGGGGATGGGCTGGAGAGTCCCGGGGGAGCGGGTGAGTAAGGTGGGCGTCCCTTGCCCGTCCCAGGAAACCCCTCCGCAGCCCGGGAAAGGCGGGGTCGAGCCGGTCGGTTGCGAAGGGGTTAATGGAAACTTGGCTAGGGACCGGTCCTCGCTCACTTCCCACCTTCTGTGGCTTCGGTTTCCTATGTAGCGGCCCACACTAGGGGCAGAGACAAGTACCGCGCTTGTGCGCCGGCCTCTCTCCCGCCTCCCCCAAAACATCCCGCTTGGAGGGAGCTCTCACCTGCTGGAGCTTCTGCTGAGAGGGTAAATTCACTTTCCTGCTCCATCTCCTCTCCTGGCCAACAGTCACTATTTCCCTTCTCCCCCCAGTCCCAGATGCAGCTGCTGTGCAAACACTGGATGTTGAAAACTTAGTTGGGATGAGGATTTCCTCCCCCCCCCCCTCCAAATTCACGGCGAAGAACTTTTTTCTTCTAGTAACTGAACTAGCTCAATGCAAATCTTACCAATAAAATAAAATAAATAAAAAAAAACACCCCCAAACCAAACAATATCCAACTCTGATTCCTCTACACTTTATGCCCTTGTTTGTGCAGCTTAAAGGGGCTGTTGTATCTGAACTGCTCTGTTATAGTAATCTTCACCTTAGGGCAAAAGTGAATGGCGGTGTCCTTTTCATATGAAAATTAGTTAAGATTAGCTGGGCCAATCGCAAGTGCCAGTTGTCTCAGAGCTGTCAGCTGGGGACCTGGGCAAATGCTTTATTTCCTTTATCAGAAAACCCAAGTGATTGGGATGCAAGGAAATGTTTAACGGCCAGAGGTCATCTGCTGTAGCCCTGTGTGAATTTGAAAAGCAAACACCGATAATGTTGATTCAGAGATTTAAACTAACTAAGGAAATAGGTTTGTTTATTAAGTGTGTGCCTTACAGTGCCGCTCTGAATGGTCTCGGGAGCACACCCTGCAAGTCTAGCGAACATGGTTATTTTTACAACATGGTCATCTTGGTAGTATAGGAAGACTTCAGCCTGGTTCTAAATAACTGGTGTCTGTCATTTCCATGACAAAATACTCTTGACAAGTAAAGATGAAATGCAGTTAATTTGGGACACCAGGTGGGTGAGGTTATATTGGACCAACTTCTGTTGGTGAAGGAGGCGAGCGTTTGAGCTTTCGCAGAGCTCTTCATCAGGGGGTTTCCTAGTTCATTTGGCATTTGCGGCTTCCTGACTGAGTCAATGGCTAATGAACAACCTGACATGTCATGAGCTGCACCTAAGCCTGGTGTTCATTGTAAATGGGCTATCTTCTGTCCTGCTTAAAGCATCCTTTCGGATAAGACCTAAGGGTGGTCTACACTGGGAACTTGCGTTGGCATAGCTTGTGTCTCAGGGATGTGAAAAATCCACGCCCCTGAGAGACATAATTATACCGACCTAAGCCCCTCTGTAGACAGGGCTGGATCCATGGGAGAATTGTGGGAGAGGTTTCCCACTACTGTTTCTAGTGTAGTTGTTTACACTTGAAACGCTACTTACAAGTACAGACAAGCCCTAAGTGACTGTAAAAATGGCAACAATCAACTTTCCTGAGAGGGGATTGAATTTTTTACTCCTGTCGGCAATGCAGGACAGAGACAGATAGGGGAGGGCAAGGGTTGATTTAAAAAAGTAACTAAATTTTATATATTTATAAGACTTATTTACCTTTTTTGTTTTGCCTCATCCATATTTATACCCTGCAAGGCGAAGGCCTGATCCTCTGAGCAGTCCATGTGCAGAATTCCCATTCACTACAACGGGGGATCTGGGTACATGGGACTGTAGAATGAGACCGCGGATGACAATTGTAGGGGTGGGGGATGGACAGCCCTGTGAGCAGAGCCAGTTGATATGAAATGCATTGAGAATAAGATGCAGCCATTCCACTTCTTATAAAGTAATCTAAAAGTAAATGGCACCTTCAAGAGGGACTTAAACGTTGATACATGGAAGACTCTTTCCCCCTTGATAGGATGATATTTAAATGCTAAATACATGGAACTGCTCTGTCAATCTGCCTAGCCGTGTCTTGGCTTTTCTGGCTTTATCAAGAACTAACATGATTGACATATTAAGGTGTAATTTATTCCTCCCTCCTTCTGCCCATTCATCTTTTTTTGTATTGCAGAGGCAATAGGAATGATAACTGTTTCACAGCAGAGTATTCCCCTGGAGGGGGATTGTGCTGGTGCAGCTTACTGTGTTGTCTCTGTTTCTTCAGAGATCACTGAAGTGCATTATAATGTGATTGGGAGTTTTTGTTTTTTGGATCCCATATGTTGGATGTGTCTAAGCTGTGGTCTGGTTTGCCAGGAACTAATTTGCTGTAATGGTGTATTGTCCTCCTGTGGAGTCAGGTGGCTTCACATGGATCCTGGACACAAAAGGAGTTGGTTTAATATTCAGTCCCTCCCCCCAATAAGCTATAAATGATGCACTTTAAAATGGGCTGGTTACGAATTGATGAAGGCATTTGAGTTGTAGTTGAGCCAGTTAGTGCACTGGAATTCTTAGCCTTATGGATTTGTACATAAGCTGCTGCATGCTGTGGAGCGAACACTGCATAAACTGATTAATTTTCAAGTTCAAGGAGTCTTGCATTTAACCCAGTAAGTTTTTATTTATTTTATGTTCATAGTTCAGTGGTATTTATAGGGGACCCTGAGGGTACTTTTATTTGTATGAGAGTGTTTGAGTCATAGTTCATGGAGGGGGAAGGAGCGGAGTAGAATTGTTCAACATTTCCCCCAGAACTGTTCAGGAGAAAATCCCATAAACCATGCGTTCAACTTGATGTAATTATGACTGACAGTCTTTTTAACTTTCAAGACTCAGTTTTGTCTCCATTTCTTTTATCTGGGCTCTGGTCTAACACTGCACTGTATTGTACTTCTTGTCACACTTTTCCATGGGTTTTTAAAAGTGAAATGAAGCATAGCTGCTGAGGACAGTGTCCCCATTGTCTCCTGCCGGGTGCAAAGATGTGGGCTGCTTGCCCTGGAGGTCTGTCTTATCTTGTAAATGTTGCTGAAGATGCAGCTGATTCTTCAGCTGATGTGATGCTGTTCATTCACTGTGGCTGCATTTGCAACAAAGAGGGTAGCAACAGCTTCTTCCTCTGTGTGTGGTGCCGGGGAGGGGAAGGTATTACCTGCCTGTCGGTTCATATGGTAGGCTGATATGGTGAGCGGTTGGCGTACTCAGTGCTTACCTACGCTATTCCTGCACCAGCAGCACTTAGTCCAAGAGCAGCTGGAAGTTAATAAGGATGGAAGCAGGTTCTGACTTGGAACTCTAAACCAGCCTATACATCTCTCCCTTTGAAGCAGGGCTCAACTACTCACACGTGTGAGAATGGGACAGGGGTGGGGATGAGATGAGCAAGTTGCTCCCAGTCCTCGAGGGCTTGGTTAGATGAGGGAAATCGGTGCCAATGTGCGTGCATCAGTGAGGCTCTTTTAGTACAGCTATGCCAGTGCAAAGCCCTAATGTAGATGCTGCACCCGTGCAATTTACACCTGGTGTTCAAAGGGGTAAGTCACAACAGTGTAATAACTACAGGGGAAGTTTGCAATGATTGATTTGGTGCAAATTTCCTTGACATAGACATCACCTAAGATGGAGACCGGTCCAGTGGGCAGCCCTGCTCTTCACGTGAGCAGACTAATAATGGGAGAGTTATTTAATCTCTCCCACGAATGGCTCCTGTAGAGTGCTGGGGCAGGGCTCTAATTAGACACCAGTTGTATGATGAGCTCCTGAAAAGATTGTGCAATCGAGGGTAATGCTCATGGGATATAAAAAGTGAATAAGTGTCTGAGAACGGAGGCTTCCAAACCGTCGTCTGTGGAGTTCTTGCTGCTGGTCTTCAGAGTTGGCTCGTGTCAACGTGCTGCTGACTCACTTCCAGCTACTACATTATATTAGACAGCAAACTACTTCCCCAAGGTTGCTCTTCCATGTAAGCAATTGCTGGAGTTACCACAAGGATGTTATGTTGTTGCACATGGACGAACGGGGGAGTGACGCATGCTATTGCTTGGGTCTGTCCAAGAGACTATATTTTTATTGAGATGCAGTCCGAAGTCTGGAGAAAGTTTGAGAGCCTTAGAACAGGAGTGGAAACCAACCCAGGGCAAGCTCTTGCCCAATGATTGTAGTTATCTTATAGCCTACTGGTCCGTTCCACTAATGCCACAGGAAGCATTGCTCTATCAAACCATGTCTTTCACTGGGGGGGGGGGGGGGGAGAATATAGGAATAGTCTTCCAAAGTAAGTAGCTAATAAGTTTTGTACTGGTGAGACCCACCTATCTAAGCTGAGTGGCAGCTGCGGGATTGAAGGAGACTTTTGTGTGTAGAAGGATGTCTCTAGGGTCAAATTATGGTGGGTCATTGAATTAAATGTAATAGAAAACTGTTAAAAACAGAACAGGAAGTCTTGAAACTTGGAGTTAAAAAACAAACAAAAACCCATTGCTGAGGCTGGATGAGAACTTCAGTAATGGGATATTTAAGACCACAAACTTTTTTTTTTTTTTTTTTTTAGTGTGCAGTTGTCAAAACAGCAGAACACCTAGTTCCAGTGTGCAATTAGGGGATGAATTCTAGTAGCCAGGATCCCTGGGCTCACTTTGAAATGTGCAAGTTTGGCATTATTGACTTTCTCAGTTTACAAATAATTGTACAAACCACACCAATATGGGCACTAAATACCATTGCTAAAAGCAAAAACCCTTCGTAACAAAGTCAGGGAGGGCACGCGGCCAGACTCGGTACAGATGTTCCAGGCTCAGAATACTGAACAGTCTGCTGCACTGGCTTCCGGCCCCTTACCACATCAGATTTGAGCTCCTGTCCTTCACTTTCAGGACCCTGCACAATCTCTGCTCTAACTTCCTCCTGCTGATACCTTCCTCTTAGGCTATGCTTTCACTGCAGAAAGGGTGAGTGTGGCTTTTTTATTTTGCATCAAGGTAGCAAACCATGTAAAATCCCAAATGGAGACAAGGCACAAGTAGTTACCTCGATTATGGCAAGTTGAGGTCAACCCTACTTAATCTCCCTCCCCCTGCCTTCCATCAAGCTACCTTGATGTGAAAACTCTCTTTTGCTTTTTTTGCAGTGAAGACAACCTCAGATTTTGTGGCTTGTTTTCAGCTTAGTCTCTTCATGCTGCCCCTCTGTTTGGAACTTGCTCTCTATTTTTGTAGGGACTAACTCACTTTGCCCTCTAAAGCACATCTTACGCTAGTGTGAATGAATGGCCATTTTAATATCTCCCCCCTTCTCCTCATAAGTTAACCAACACAGTTCAGTGACGGGGGAGTAGGGTGACCAGACAGCAAGCATGAAAAATTGGGACGGGGGTGGGGGTAATAGGTGTTTATATAAGACAAAGCCCCAAATATCGGGACTATCCCTATAAAATCGGGACATCTGGTCACCCTACCGGGGAGAGATGCATAAATGTAGCCTGGCACATTTCTTTTCTATGCTCAAGCAAATCTATACTTGTAAGGCCGAAAGCGAAACTTGAGTCACTGTTAGAACTTGCTCCAATGCCTCCCTCCCTTTTTTCAGAGTCCAATCTTAGTGGCTTCTAAAGCCAAGGTAGGGTAAAGCAGCAGGGTCCTGCATATCCACATGGTATCATATAAGAAGACTACCCAGCAGATAGCATGTGCGGTAAGGCAAGTTTAGGGGAATTAAACACTGGGAAGCTTCCACATTGTATGAGATACAAGGACGGAAACTGGAACATCTGGATTTGGCTATTCTATGCCTAATCTAGGTTTTGGGTCACATGTCACATTCTTCTGACATGGCCCTATCTGTTACTGCGCAATATACTTGGTTGCCCTTCTTCAAATCCAAATGAAGAGGGGGAAGAGCTCAGAGCTAATTATAAGGCCGTGGTGAGCTTTGCATCTCACTACTGGGTTGATTAAGTGCTCATTAGTATGCTTGGCCATAGGCCTGTGAGGATCTCCCTCTCCTCCCCCTGCCAAATTGGTGTGTCTTGCTTTGTCCCTATATAACCACATTGTGAACTCTCACTTCTTGGCTGGAAGGAGGCTGCTTTGTGCCATGTGGTCACAGTACAAATAATTTTCTCAGCTGAATGAGGATCAGATAGGCTTCCAGGTTCTTTGTCCATGTGAAAGAGGCACTGGAGCCTCAAGACAATAGGTGCTGTCCTTGGTACATCTTCTTAAATAGCTGTGGTGGTGTAGCTGTAAGTGGGGGTTGGGAGATGTGTTATACAGTTGTCCCGTGTGTGTGCGTGATGGTAATAAAAACAGGAATTTCAATAACTGCCTCCCAAAAGATCTGGATGCAGAGCTGGGATTGTATTAACTTGGGGACTTGTGGTCTCGTTGATGCATGGGTTCTGAAGTACTGAATCTGCCCAGGGGGTTTTCCCAGATGGGAGGGGCATTATGGGAAGGAAAGAAGGTTCTCCTATGTTTAAAGCATCCTTTAGGACAGAGGGCTCTTCTTCTACTGGGAGGGGATGGGCAGAAGTGAAGATCTGGTCTAAACTCAGTTTTCGCAGCATAACTATTTTGGTTAGTGGTGTGACTTTCATTTGACCAAAATAGTTGTACCTGTACAACCCCTAGTATGGGCACAGCTATATTGGTATAACTTATTCCGGCACAAGAAGGGGGAGTAAACTTAACTGGAATAAATCATCTTTATGTTACTGTAACGGTGCCCACACTGGGGTACTGCTTTAACTGTACTGATGTAGTTAAAGCAGTCCAAGAGTAGACAACGCCATGGATAATTCTGATTGACACAGGTTTCCTGGAACCCACTTCCTTACTTCATTTTGATGAACAGTCCTCGTGTTCTCTGGATACTACGATAAAAACTGACCATTCCTCTTTCTAGCCACCAGGCAACAAAGTAGTGAGAATAAGTCCATTCTCCTTCTACCAAGACCTTAAAGATTTAGGAAGTTATTTTCAGCAGAGCTGGTCACGTGTGACTTTCAGACAAGGTTACAGCTGCTTGATTACTTAGCAATCATTTATTTATAGGCTAATGGAAAGAGCCATACTCATTTACCAGTTTCAAGTTATCCTGATGGATCGATTATTCCCACTTTCCCCCCACAAAGAGCTTCCTCAGCCAGGGCCTCTGCATCCTTTTGGTTTTTGTTTTGCCTAGATCTTCATTTGAAATACTAGTCGGTGGGGGGGCACAGGGCTAGAGCCACTGAAAAATTTATAGCTTGATGTCTTTGTTAGAAGCAAAGCCCCAGCAAACTGTGCTGGGGAAGGAATGTCCTTGTGGGTGCAGGCTGATAACTGAATAGGGATAATAGCATTTTGCAACAATAGCTCTCTGGAATCTGAAACTGAATGGAGAGAGGTGGTTGAATTTCATGTGTCTTTGTTGGTCTGATTTTGTGTGTGTGTGTGTGTGTGTGTGTGTGTGTGTGTGTGTGTGTGTAAGCGAGGGTCTGAGTGGTGCTTGTGTTTCTGTGATTCTCTGACAGTTCTCTATTCCTCTGGGTTTTTGTTAACCTTATCGGGTTCAGCAGCAACAGTATGGATGTCCTCTCTCCTTAATGGATACTGCTACCTTCAGCAGCTCACTTAGCACTCATCAGCTATAAATAGCCTGGTTGGTGGGAGGCTGCCAGGGTCAGGGAGCCATTTACCACCGCAGTAAAAGCGGTGATAGGTGTGATCCCCTCTCTCTCTATATTGCTCAATCTTATCACTGAGACTTTCTTGTTAAAACAATGCTCCTCTGGTTTCACTTAAATCTTTTGGAAATCCTTGTGTGGACACACTTAGTTTGGCTTAGGTTAAGTCAGTTAGGAATCTATTTAAGCTGAAATAAGCCACCCCTAAACTGAAGTGTGTGTACACACAGGGACTTGCCCCCTTAAACCGAGGACAAGGCCTGCAGTTTCAGTGGGACGTTCTGCTGGCAGCTAGCTTGCTCCTGCTGAATGAAGAAACGCCACCAAAATGCAGCGGGTCTTTCTATTATCCAGTTCGTGAGGACGCTGGCGCATGTTGGGCAAGCAGTTGTTTGCTCTCTGCTGAACCTTGGACATGGTTGTGCGGGGGCGAAGAGCGCTAAAATGGGCTGCAAGCCAGCTCTGTCCTGTTTAGAGCAAGTTTTAAAAACAAGCTGTTGTTGATAATAGGTAGAAATGCTCTGTAGCCATTCTATGGGGAGGGAAAGAGTACCATGGTCCAGGGGCTATCTGCATGGCCCCTCCTTGCCTCAGAAATATGAGTGGTTGGGAAGTTTGTATTACAGATGGGAAACAAAGTCTTAATAAGTGACTTGCCTGACTTCACACAGGAAGTTTGTGGCAGAGCTGGGAATTCAACCCAGGTCTCTCCAGTCCCAGTCCCCGGCCTCCACTGCAAGGCCATTCTTCCTGTCTCTGACACCCCCACTCCCGCAAAAGGGTGGGATGCTATTCAGAGTACTATACTGACTCATGACGAGCGCATTCTTTCCCAGCGTCCAGCTCTTGCTTAGTCACAGTAGTGCTGCTTGACTCCTCAGCATATGGCAGCAATTTGCTCTTCCAAACACTTCATCATTTTGCTTGAGTCCAGTTAGCTTTAAACCTACGTTCCCTCGTTCTGGCTTGTCCAGCCATCTCCAATAGATGGAGGTTAAGTGTATAGCCATATAGTCAGCTCAAACAGTTCATCAGGTCAGCCTTACAACCAAGCAGATTTCAGCCTGTTCTGACCAACCTTCCACCTGTGAGACACCCCTTGCAATAGTGTGGACAAACCTTATTGAATTAAGTTTGAGTCTTAAGAACTCATTGTATTGAAAATGCAAATGTTTGTATTGTTGTAGGATTGTGTGTAACTTCTCAAGGAGACTTGACCAGTGTAAACCCTTGGGAAGTGTTATGAGCTTCAAAGGACTCTGGGAAACAATGGGCTAGACCGACCAAGCAAAGTGGGATACCTAGGAAGTACTTGGGAGGCAGGGAAGGTAACTTCTTATCTCTGGAAACTGCTCCCTGAGGAGAAACCCATTGTCTGCTGATCACCTGTTAAGTGCGGACAAGATCAGAGGCTCAAACTGGATAAGAGTGACTCTCAGTCAGTGCTTGTTCTGAGCCAAGGCGGTTCTGTACTTATGACCTCAGAAGGGCTTGGTGTTTGAAGGACCATTCACCTCCCAGAGCCCCTGCTGGAGTCAAGGGTGATCTCTGGTAAGCGATTAGCTTGCAGGTAGGTTTTTATTGTTAATATGTCTTGTCTAATGCTGGTACATGAAGAATAACGCTTAGAAAGGGCTGTGTGGTAACTGTGGATAATTACGCTGTTTATAGCATCCGAGGGATGAAGGCCAGGCAGGCTTGCTGCACAGTCAGAACTGCTGGGGATTCACAATGTAGGCAGGGAACTGTGCAGCCTGGAAATAGGCCAGTCGGGAGTGGGGGAGGCGACAAGAGAGGTGACGGCTGGGGAGCCAGGCACCTAGAGCAGGTTCCTTTGCTGGGCCATAGAGAGGGAAATTCGGGTGCAGTTGCCCTGAACTGTGACACCGTGACACGGCATGTTTGGCTGAACTCTCCCCTTGCCTGCAGGCCTCTTGCTGTTCTGACCAGGGGTTGTGGAGGTGGTGCCTTCCCTCAGTAGCTGAGGCGGCTCTGTTCTTTCACAGCCTAACTGCAGAGGCAGGAGAGGAGAGCTCTAGGGTGTCTGAAATGATGACTAGGATCCAAAGAATGCAGCTTTGCACTACACGTGGCTTTGCATCTGGTATGTAAAGGAGGAAACATGCCCACGGAATTACTTAATTTTTTCAGTGTTATGCGCGTGTGACTGGGAACCAGGATGTCTGATTCCTTTTCCTGGGAATGTCTCTGCCGTGGTGTGTGACCGTGGGAATGTCTCTGCCGTGGTGTGTGACCGTGGGAATGTCCCTTCATCTCTGTGCCTCTGTTTCCCTGTTTGTAAAAAGGGGTTGATGTATCTGCTTCACAGGATGGGTTGTGACAAAGTGTTTGTAAATGACTTTGATCCTTGACTGAAAGGTGCAGCAGTAGCATTTAATCGTTAGCTTGCGTGTGCGTGCATTCTGTACAGGGTGGATCTGATTTTAAATCACTAGTCAGGAAGACTCGATTTAATCATGGATTTCTACATAAAAGTGCATTCTTGGTGGTGGTTATAACCTTCATACATATTCTTCACAGGTAGAGGAACTTCATTAAAATATTCCCCAACCGGGTCTCTTTTATGGCCTGTTGCCATTATAGGTTTTCCCTTCTAGTGAGAGAATGGTATGGTAGATCTCAAATCAACGAAGGCTACACTCAGAAAGACCTCAAGACTTCTGGAATATGCTGCTCAAACAGTTTCACTTTTGTTTCTACTGCCTGTCCCTCCCTTCTCACATTTGTATCCAGACTTCTTCTCCTTGTCCAGATCTATTCCGCCCCCAACAATCTTCTATTCATTGAACTTTTTGAAACTTTGCACTTTTAGAGAGAGGTAAGGGGTTGACTCTGTGTACCCAAATTTGCAGAGGGACAATAGGGTTGAGATCTGTTATTTCTCACTTCTATATATTTATTTATTTATTTAAAAGCATTTTTGCTGTTAACAAGCATGTTATCTCTGGAGACACAAATCCACAGTTTAAGAACTGCAAAATTAAGCATCTCTGATGGTATCTTCTAGACTGAGCACTGAGTCCCATTGGGTAGATAGAAAGATTAACCTAAATAATCTATACAGAAGCCTCTGGAACCCCATAAGATTGGGTCCCTAATCCATTAACTATTGGAACTCATTTACCAAACTTTTCTTAAACATTACATGAATATATTGTCTCATACTATAGAATTAGAATTTATAATCCCTATTCCATGATCTTTGAGTTATAATGTATCTTAATTAAAACTATCTTTAGATAAGTTTTTCCTCAAAAAGCATTTTATCCAAAAAATCTGATTTTAAATAAAAAAAAATCTGGTTTTTGTTTTTTTGTTTTTGTTTTTTTTTTTTTAAGTAATTGATTTTTATCCACCCTGATTCTGTATAAACCGCTTCACAACAATCCTGTGAGGTAGGCAAATATCTATCAGATGTTAAACTTGTGTGTTTCCAGACTTAACTGATGTGCCTGGAGCATTGGTGGGGCTGTTGGCACAGCCAGGATTAGAATGCCAGGAGGTCCTGGCTTCCATTTCTGTGTTTAGAAGTAGCATGGTCCAGTAGACTAATTATCCATGCTGAGTAGGATGGAAGTTTTCCCACGGTCTTATCTAGTATGTTTACACTGCACAGTACACGTGTGCTGAAATCGTTTATAATTTTGCTTCGCTAACATGCAGTTATGCACTTATATAATTTTACTGGCAGAGGTGATGCAAGGTAATTCCGGGTATGTCTACACTGCCGAGATCCAGTAATGAAGACACAGCCTGCGCCAATGGAAGAGGTTTTCCAGGCTGTGTAGGAACATCCACTCCCCGAGTGATGGTAGCTAAGTTGACAGAAGCATTCTGGGCCCTGGGGTTTAGGTCTGGATAGCTATGACACTTGGAGGGGAAGGGGGGTGTTTTTTACCCCTGGACTGACATAGCTATGTCCACTTAACTTCAGTGTAGACCAGGTCGAAGAGTGAATTCCTCCTGCCAACTACACTCCAGCGGATGACTGACAGCTCCAATGTTGAGTTCCAGATACACTAGAGGGGTATCATTCTTGGCCAGTGTAGGGCTGTGCAGAGGAAAGACTTTGTCTGTCTAGCATACAAAGGAGTTTAGAAGTTCACTATCAAGATGAACTTGCACCTAGTTGTCCAGCTTGGTTGACTGGAATAGAGGGAAACGGAGACTTGCTTGGAGAGAGATACAGGGAGTTGGTGGCACTTCTAGATGTGGTCGTTTTTGGTCTGACCAGTGGACAGGCTTAACCTCCCTTTAAACTTAAGGCTTTCCTGGCTCTGATGAAATGTCTGTTGCAGTTATTCTGTACTGTGACAGGTTTACATGGTGGCAGTCTCCATAGTAGTGACACTCTAATTAGCTTCTCCCACTCTAGTCATAGCAATTCTGCAGTCTTGGAAACTAAAATTTTAATGCAGCTCTGGTACAATCTCAAGGAAAACCCTACTGCAGTTAACGAGTGCTGTTGAGGCTGGCGCCAGCCTGAACTCTCTAGGAGTGCTCTAGTAGTGAAGAGACGTGCGTTCAGCTTACAGTGCTGTTTCATAGATGTATGATCAGGGCTAGGAGTGGTTCTAGTAAGTGGAAAATTGGAGGGGTTAAATCTGTGATTTTAATGCTGCTGAAAGGGGTTTGATCGATCATGCAATTTTCTGCACTATTCAATCTGCAGTAACATGAGCTTCCTCAGCCCTGACCTGGAAGGATCATTTCTAGGGGTCAAAGGCTACTTTGATGTCCTTGACCTCTCCTGAACAAGGCTGACTGGTGTTAGAGGTGTATGCTGGGCTGAGTCCCCCTAACTCACTGAATAGCTACAGTACAGTAACAACTCTGTTCCTAACAATCTGAGTATAAAGCAATGACTTAAAGGTGAAATGCTGAATAACTCCTCATCCGTCCTCTGCGCCATCAGGTTGCCTGCAGACTGGCTCCTCGTGTGCTGTTGATTTGGAAGGGGAGCATGTGCGCATAAGAGGGGTTTCATTGGTGGGAGAACGACTGTATGTGGAGTGAGGCCAGGGGTGTTGCTAAAGTGACAGGCGGATGCACGAGAAAGATGCTCACTCAATCTCCAGTGACCATCACATTCGCAGCATGTTTCTGTGCCTGAGATCGGGCTTTAGGTCTAGGGTTCTCTGGGCCACCTGGTGCTTGTAGCATTCTGGCAGCAGTAGCCTGCCCCAAGGAGTGTGGTTTAGTGGATTGAGGACAAGGCTGGGAGCCAGGAGGAATAGTAGGCTAATCTCAGCTACCACTGACTTGCTGTGTGGCCTTGAGCAGGTCCCTTAATGAGTCAGCCCTGTCTTTACAGAGGGAGAAATCTGCTGAGCCGGGCTGTTGAGAGGACGGACGTTCATATGGTGCTGATTTCCATGGCGCTGGCTAATGCAGGAAGCAGCATTGCTTGGTTTTGGTGGGAGATTTCTCATGATGTGGGGACTCATTTTGACTGGGGGCGGAGGGAGTGAATCAATCCTGTCGACACCCTGAAAATGCAGCAGCTGGGCACTGTGGCTACAGCATGTTGCCTGGAACTGCTGGTGCGTGCCGGAAGCCTTTCCACCCTCATTTCTGGACGCTGGCTCATTGCAAGTCAGAAGTGGGAAGGAATTTTTTTTTTTGGATGCGTTCCTAGCATTGTTCAGAGGAGATAAGCAAGGACAGTTGAGGTAGAGGCTTTCTTGGATGTCACCTGCCTTCTAGCCCTCCCCTTCCCTGTGGATCATGAGTCATCAGCATGGCTTGGTGAGTTTCTGCAGCAGCCTCATTATATTAAGCTGCAAAATAGCCGTCTTGAAGACTGAAACATGTGTTTCTTTTAATACTTGAAACCTTCTGACTCAGTGCAAGCCTTAACAATAAACTTCCTTTGAAAGGAAACCGGGATTGATGCCTCAAGCAAACACACCGATAAACAGAACGTATAAATCCTGGCGTAGCTTTTCATTCCTGGCATCCGGGCTTGTGTGTTGCTTGGGTCACAAGTGCACTGAGTTTGAGCCTCTGTTGAAGAACCACTGCACCGTCAGCCCTTGGTAGCCTGTTCTAGAAAGGGAGATGGGAGAAGAATGACAGCTGGTGAGAGTCTGGCTTCAGGTGTCGGCAAACTTGCTCAGTGTCTGCATGGATCTAACCAGCATTGTTGGACTTGCACTTCCTGGTGTTCAACACTCCTTTTAAGGGAGGAAAGCGGAACTTAAATCCCCAGCCATTAGCCAGTGGAAGAAAAATCGGAAGTCCTAAACCAGACTGCAAAACTCAACATCTGAGTTACTGTTACTCCTCTAACCAGAAAGCTTGGACCACTCCGTATTTCCCTTCGTCTAAAAGAAGGCCCTGACGTCAGAGGATGGTTGAGCTGTCGTTATCCTTAAGGTTTGTTCTTCCTCCTTTTCCCCATTCAGTCATTGTGATTCTGATAGATCCGTAGCAGGGCCTTCAGGCTGGGCACTCCTGACTGACACCCCTTGCTTCTTACAAGCCCATTATTCCCGGAAGAATAGCATCTAATGCAATCTCATGTGTATGATCTGTCTTCTTAAAACTCAGGATCCCTCCAGAGCTTAGAAGTGACTCCGATCCCCCAAACTAATGGGTTTTCTTCCTGTGTTAGGCTCATAAAATCTAGTGGCATCAAATGCTTGTTGTGTAACATGAGGAAGCTTTAAGTATGTTGGCTGGAACAGTTCTGCCATTGTCCGATATCTGGAGAGTGGGCTGCTTGTAACTTTCACACCAATAATAAGGACAACTACCTTGTTCATGGAGGTGTATGTGAAAATGCCAGGGTGTGAGACAAACATTTTAGGAATTAGAACTGTACTATTTCTAATAGGAAATTATGTGGAAGGGACATTGAAGTCCATGCAGGTTATTTTAAAAACAACTGGGTGAAAAAGATCAGAAAGTGGGTTATGGGCACACAAGTTCAGTTTCTCAGTGTTTTAATTAGAGAATGGTATCCTGAACTTACAAGGAAAGGCTCTTGTTTGTTTATTTCTGAATGAATAATTTCATTATTCTTGTTCGTTTGTTGCATATGCCTCTCTGACTTATTGTAAACATCCAGGCATTGTACTGACCACCCAAGCACACATCTCATGTATAAGCCCAATATACGAAAGTAGAGAAGCCATTTTTCATTTGCTCTGTCTATTCCTGATTGTTTTATGGTCTGTGCATGGCTGGCTGGTTGAAAAAACAAATTTTCATGTATAGAGAAAATCATGCTTGAAACTAACTCTCCCCCAAGCAAGAGAAAGTTGATGCGATTATAAATAATCAGTAAACTGGCTACAGGTTCTGTGTGAACCTGCCTGTGTCTGTAGAAGGCTGTGAATATTTTCTCGTAAAGTAACAACTATTTTACTTGCTGGATGTTAGGTTTTTAAAGAGGCCTCTGATCTTCCTTAATACCTTTTGGGCATGATTTGGATGCTGGCGTCTGTTCAAACTTGTGTAGTGGCAATAGTTCAAAATGCTTTTCTCCTACCCTTACCATAGGCAGCTGCGGTAGGTTACTGTAGTACGACAATCTTATTACCAATACCTATCACATTAGAATAAACTAGCCCCTACGGTCTGTTTGGGGTAGAGTTTTTAAACTATGTCCTTTACTATAAAAAAATGAATTTTAAATGGCATTGAATCAAGGGCCTGGATTACACTAGAAAGCTTTGCTATGGTGCGGGTGGGTGGGGGCAACAAAACTACTAGTGTAGATGAAGTCGTTAGAGTAGGGTAATGTTTTTTTTGACAAACCTTTTTTGGAGAAAAATGCAGATTTGGTAACACCAAAACATTTCACAAACTTTCATTTCTGTTGAATTGTTTTGGTCAGAAAATATAAAATAGAAACATTTAATTTAAAAAACGTCAATGATTCAAAATTAACTTCAACTTAAAGGAAACGTCTAAACACTTACACACAAAGCTCTGTCAAAACAACAATTTGTTTTGGGTTGAAAAAAATGTTTAGTTTTGACACACAACAATCTCCCCCCTCCTGTTTTTTGGAATTGCCTGCAAACTGAAAAATCTGCTATTCTGACCGCTCTCGCAGTTACACCAGTGTAAGTGCTTGTACTGGTATAACTCATTCTGGTTCAGGAGGTGGAAGAAGCTATACTATATAAGTTATCTTTATACTGTTATAACTGCAGCCATCCTAGGGCTTTTAGCAGGATAAATATTTGCTTTAAAACAAACTCCCCATAACCAAAATAGTTATACCAGTAAAACTTGTAAGTGTAGACAAGGCCGGCGTGTCCAGTGCCTGTGCTGAAATGTTTGCAGTCTGGCTCAGACAAATACAATATGACAAGGCTTGGCAGGATTAGATTCCTATCAGTAAATGTCGGTGAACATCAGTTCCACTGTGTACACGCAAACCAATGAAAAAAGTCCATCGATAATTAAAACACTCAAGTGGGCAAAGTAAGCAAAATGCTTCTTGAGAAGCATGACCCCATAACTTCCTGCAACTGTGAAAACTTACCTCGATAAAAATAGAACTTAAAAATAAACATCGTTATCCATCAAAATGATGTTTTTTAAAAAAAAAAAAACAACCAACAAATTCTGCCAAGCCCTAATATTAGTTGAATTACAAAGCATGGCGCTCAAGGAGTGGGCTAGAAAGACATCGAGAGCACTGACCAAAGTGGGAGACTGGGTATTAGGTTTGCTAACCTTTATTGCCCAATGCCTTGCACGTCTTGGGGCTGAACTATTAGAATATAAGAACATAAGAGCGGCCATACTGGGTCAGACCAAAGGTCCATCTAACCCAGTATCCTGTCTTCCCACAGTGACCAATGCCAGGTGCCCCAGAGAGAATGAACAGAACAGATAATCATCAAGTGATCCATCCCCTGTGGCCCATTCACCTCTGACTACATAATGATTTAACAATTGACTGCCCTTGATTTGGACTCCTTTGCCACCTTAGGCTGAGGTTTTCTATCACTTCACACACAACCCTGCAAAAATTAGGCCTAGATTTCTGTTCGGTTTACTTCATGAAGTTAGTCTTGGTTGCAAGGGGACTGATTGACTGCAAAGGACACAACCAAGGAAACCAGCTCTGCAACAGCTCTATTCCCTGCCTTTTGGGCCGTGCTACAGAAGGGCCCATGTTAGGTAGGTGAAGCCCAAAATTAAGGTACTTTTGCTCTATAAAAGTGGATTCTACTAGAAATATTAACTTTTAAAATAAGCGAAAATGAGGCTTTGTCTCTGGACTTCAACGTGCATTCCCCTACAGGGCTAGCACTGCAAACCCTGGGCTATTGGTGCTGGTGCATGATAACCTGGAAGTGAAACTGGTTTAGAAGCTTCTTCATCGTCTAAGCAGAGTGAGATGCAAAAAGTAAGCAGCATATGTAAAACGTAAAAACACATTAATTCTTGTTGGAAGCAGGGCCGGCTCTGGCTTTTTTGCCGCCCCAGGCAAAAAAGCCTCCCGCCGCCCCCCTCGCCCCCCCACGCGCCTGGGGGAGGGCGGCGAGCCCCGCCGGGGCTCCGCTCTCCCCGGCGGCCAGAGGCTGCGCCTGGGGGAGGGCGGCGAGCCCAGTCGTGGCCCGCTCTCGGGCCGGAGCGCCGCACTGCCCCCCTCCAGGTGCCGCCCCAAGCACCAGCTTGGTGGGCTGGTGCCTGGAGCCGGCCCTGGTTGGAAGATATCAATAGCAACTGGGAAAAGCTTCTCACCCTCTCTCGGAGCTCCGTGCATACTAAAGGAAGATAATTTGGGTTTTAAAATGTATCCTGTGTACAGTTCCTGCCATTCTAACCTGGGCTTCCTTAAAAGCTGATGAACAGCTGCCATGTGTGCAGGACCTTGGCATCAGTGATGGGGTTACCGTCAAATGAAACGTTTGATAAAGGACATGCAGCTTCTCCCCACTGAGAGTTGAACAGTCTGGATTGATCTGGGGCTGCACTATGTTTTGGTGTGCCGGCTCTTCCCTGGGACACACCAACATAGCTTTGAATGGGAGGGGAAGGCATCCCTTTACACTCTAGCTGCTTCTTTCCTGGGCGTAGAAGGAATCTTTGCTGTATGTTCTCTCTGGAAATAATCTGAGGACCACTGTCAGCTGCAGACCCTACCAGGGCCAGGCTGTTTTCCTTCCTGACTCGTGCTGGAACAGTATAAGCCATCCTTAGTATATTGGTGCATTTTGGCTATTCTGATCTGGTGCATCGCTACTTGCTCTCAATTGTAGGCTCTCTGGGGCAGGGACAGCCCTCTTGCTTATGAGCTTAATGCAGTGAGAGGCCCAGTTGCTTTTGGGGGTTTGTGGATGTTACTGTAATATAAACAGGCTTCAGAAATGGGATATCTTCCCCTTCACAGATGTAGGAAAAACAGTGTGCTACTGGCTCTAATTCTTTCCCAACTCGCATCCAAAAAATTCTTCCCACTATTTTCTCACAACTTCAGTGTCGTTCAGAAACCTTTCACATGTGAAGCTTACTTAGTCTTGGGACTAATTAAATTGAGCACCAAAGAAACTCTTCAGATGAGATGCTTTTCCCAGTCTTCATGCAGAAATTGCCATCTGCGCGCACATTGTTAGAAGTCAACAGGGCTCTCTGCAACCTTCTTAATGGCAATAAAACAAACTCCTTTTTAAAAGTCTCTGAGGTTTAGATTGTTGCTCTGCTCTCAGACTCCAGAAGCAGGCCGCTCACTATGGTAGCACTGCCAGTATATTAAATTGTCTTAGGACTTAAGATTTTACTCTTTTCTTTTTTCTAAATGTACAAACATGCCTGCTTCTTATCTGAGGGCATTGGGGCAGAAGGTGGCGGTGTGCTAGAATATGGAGTTACCAAACAAGGGCTTTCTCTCCCGGGAGGGGAATTTGATGAGAAGTCTTCAGTTTTGCAGCAGCTGCATAGATGCCAGAGCTGCTTTCTTTGGATCTGTGGCATGTTGCCATGTCAAGAATCTATATCGTGAGGCGATCCCAAATGGGGCCTCGACACCATAAATGTACAAAGCCAGTCAGTAACTATACAATAGTCCTTCTAGGAATGACTGCGTTTTAAAGAGAACTCAAGCCACAAACTGTCAACAGCCAACATAAGCCAGGGATGGAGGAGACCAAGCCCTTTTTTCTGCACAAGAAAGCAGCACTGGTTTAAAATCGGTCTTTAAAAAGACTTACTCATTTAAACTGCTGCAAACCCTTGTGGACTCTTCTCTGACTTGAGTGGCATTGTTGGGTTAGTTGAAAGAGATTCCTAATAAGCTGAGACAAGCTAAAATAAGCTTTGTTTCAACAGAAATCAGGGTGTCTTAATTATAACAATGCGACTTTGTTGACATGCCTCAACTTTCTAACTCATGGATTCCAGGGCCTACCAGGACCTCCTGGTTGTGAGGCTTCAGCTCAGGTTGTACAACTTGTGCACAATTCAGTTGGTTAAATCTGCAGGGGCACAGAGCAGTCAGGCCCCAGGACTGTATCTACAGTCCCTACCAAACGAAGGATGAATTGGTGAGTTGGGCCAGGCAGAATTTAAATGTTCTTTCCAAGCTGATGATTAAACTCCCAGACCAAGGATGCTGGAATGATTTTGGTAGCAGGGGTGTTGAAAGCCATTGAGCAACACTGCAAACCCTGCATATTATGGAAGCCACGCTATTATTACTTTAAGCCGGGGTGCTGCTACACCACTCGTTCCAGTGCCCCTGACCCTGACCTTGTCCAATCCAGGTGGAGCACATGCCTTCGGACTGTTGAGCCGGTGGTGGAAGCAGCCTGGTGCAGTTGAACAGCGTCCCATTAAAGAGGCCAGGGTTCTAGTTTTTGTAGGGGTGGGCTCAATAGTGTGACCTGGTTTAACTTCCTTAGCATTTTCATAAGTGCCCAGGCACCCAAAGCCACTGACTCACCTCCTTCTACCAGCGATAAAAATGAATGTCGGTAAAAGTAATTGCAGAGACTGACTCTCAGGGCTTGTCTACGCCGATGCTGACAGGAGAGCTTCTTCTGTTGGTCGACATAGCTACCGCCTCTTGGGGAAGAAGACCTTTCATTGACATAGTGCTGTCTACACCAGGGGTTAGATCAGTATAACTGTCGCTCAGGGGAAAATCCAGACCCCGGAGCAACGTAGTTCTACCAACAGAAGAAGTGAAGACCAAGCCTCAAACTGGCACTCTTCTTCCTCCTGGTAGAGCTGCCTCTGTATGTGTTGTCTACGTAGCTCTCCGAATGCGCTAGGGGCTTAGACACCAAGTAAGGCAGGTCCCTGGTCAGAAGAACTTGGTTTAAGTGGACTACGTTCAAGGAAGCCAATGGATAAAATGGGGGCAGAAAGGAATACACAGGGTATGCTAAGGGTAGAATTTGATTGGCGAAGAAGGTGTGTGTGTGTGTCTGCATTCCAGCTGGCTCCTTGGTGAACGACAGTAAATTACCACTTGTTGGAAGAAGAGATTTCTACATGCCTGTAATTCAAAAGGCAAATCTTAAATGTGACCAACTTTAAGTCCCTGTGATCTGCTCCAATGTGAATACTATACTTATGGACAGCTGTGAAATCTTTTGGTTTTGTTTGGTTTCAGCAAGCTTGTTGAAACCATGTCCCAGAAGAGTAACCAATCAGAACAGCCTTTCACTGATCTGCATAGGCATATCACAGGAGCATTAGCTGCCCGTCTGCTGCTTTGTGAGCTGCGTGACTGTCTCCGTGTACAGGAATTGTGATCTCTGAAGTGCTTCAGAGTGAGGCAGTTGTAAACCTCAGTCTATTTTGCCTCTGCAGGAATGGAGGTGATGGGTGTGTCTCGGGGGGGGGGGGGGGGTTCTACATGCCAGTGGTTCAAAACAAAGCTGCCAGATCAATCACCTCTGGCCTGCCTGTAAGAGAACGCATTAGAAAGCGTTTTTCCCTAGCTAGTGGGGATCAAACCAATCACAACCTGAGTTGATTGGGGGGGATTGCTCTGATGTTTTGGACTAGTCTAATCCCCGAATAAAAGTTCACCCAAAGTAGATGTGCGAGATTCCAGGCTGCATCCCGGCCAAGAAATAAAAAACCTGGCCACGCAGCCAAGGAATAAGCTGAACTGGGAGACCGGGCAAGCACTGTCTGGTTTCTAGGAACCTCTGGACAGCTGCAGGACAAGCCTACTCACAGCAATGTGAGTAACAGCATCAGTGGTACAAGGGATGCGTAAGGCTAGTCAGAGCAGGGCTGACGATTGCAGACTAAGTGAGCTGTAAAGTTCCATTAGCAGCCAGGTAACTCCAGGAGGAACTCTTCAGCTCACTGCTGATAGTGCTGGGGAACATGGTCAAATGATTGCTTGCCCTTGCTGGTGGTTGAGGGGGAATTTCCAGTTACGGAAGCTCCCTCAAAGTGGCGGGGACCACCGGCTCCCGAACCATGGCCCTGCCCCCCCCCCCCCCCCGCTGCCTCTTCCCCTGAGACCCTTCCCACCCATTGCTTGCCCTTATGGCTGGTAAAAAGTGATGGGGCCATGTCCCCCTGGTCCCTCTGTTCTGCTGCCCCTGGATGGGGTAGGGAATGGACTGGCACTAGATAGTTGCTAAGGGTGAGTGCAAGCTTGGGACTCGCCTAGAGGACTGGCTGAGATAATTGCTGCCATCAGGGAAGGACTCCTTTGTTGGATGCCAGGGAGGGAGAGTGGCCAGCCATAGTGAGAGCCCCTGCTGGAAGGGGAGGAGTGAAGGTGAGCTTGATGGGATATATAAATATAGACATTGTGTTCCAAGGTCGTGATGTTGTAGACCCCAAGTCATGTTGGGCATTCTGAACACCAAATGTCTGGTGTAGAGACTTCTTCCTTGTCAATAAACAACATCCTTCTGACTCTTTCGTGTCCCTGATCAGGAAATACAGAAGAGCCAAACACAGAACTCAAGATTTCCACCCTGCTCTCAAACACCTTAAAGCAGAAGTGGTTTCCCGGGCGGACCACTCAAAAGGGTCATGATTTTTGAGGGAACGTCCTGTTCCAGATGGGAAAGAGCGCTACATTCCAGTTTAGTCCTATCAATATTCATTGTGCGGGGGGGAAGACAAATGCGACTAAGCCGTAGCAGATGCAGTTGAAGACTTGCCTAGACTAGGATTCGTGGTGTGACATTGGCACATGCCAATGTGTTTCAGGAACCTAGGATAGGTAGAACAAGGCAATGTATGCTTGTGAAGCTGGTCACGTTGGATCTTAAGCTACCCATTAGGCTTTACTTGACCAGTTTAGCATGTGTAAAAGCAGTGTCCCATGTCTATACTGATTTCTTAAACATGTTGGTGCACGTTGGCTAACATGCTAATATCATGCCTCGAATCCTAGTCTAGACAAGATCCTAGTCATCTGGTTGGTTGGCTGCCTGGGGTCCTCCCAAGCATCTAGAATCAAACAGCAAAAGGCCCCACCAGCTCTGCAGTAGCATTTTTTTTCAATGTCCTATTCTCAGTGTCATGGAATCTTGTTGTCTTGGCACGGTTGGGCCACCCATAAAAGAATCGGGTGAAATCTTGTGTGTGCCAATATTGAGCCATTTGCTAACAAAGGTTTTCTCGTGAGCCCTGAGCAGACAAGGCAAATGGCCCAGCAGGTGGCAGGCAGTCAACAGTGAAAGGGATGGCTTTGCAGACGGCTGAAATTTAACCCTTTTGGCTGTAAGGCTAATATAAAAGTTGGCCGATCTACCTCATGTGCATCTATACAGAATTATCTGGGGTGAAGAACTTCTTAGCCAGCCTTTGGATCTGTGTGTGGCATGATCAAAACTGTGGGGGGATGGGGTTTCAGGGTGTTTTGTGTGAGAGCTGTATTCCTGTGGTGGAGGGTTTGATGCTGGGATGAGCTGACAGCAGCTCATCTTTGCAGACTGAGAGCAGTTTGGAAGTCTCCTGAAAAGCCACTGTGCAATAGGCCTATTTGGGTAGCACTTAAAAGAGGCTACCCAAATGAGACGGGGGGTCCCAGCTGTGGCACAGAAAAGACACTGCAAAGGTTACTCCTCTGTTGCTGTTAGCAGCAAACTTCCTGAATGATGCTGCCACTGACCTTCTAACGCTGTCAGCCAAGAGTATGTCCATGTCGTGCTCTGCTTTGGCACAGATGCTCCGTGCTTGGGCGGCAGACGCTACGGTGCGTCTGGTTTGCACCTGTTACCCTGCCTTCTATAATGGGTCACACACACACACACACCCCTTTTTTTTTTTTTTTTTGGCCAATCTCTAAATACTTGCATTAGCGGAGAGCTCTTCGCTTGTCTCAGAGCAGGGTATTTTAATTCTGACTTGGGTTCAGGCAACTGGGAAAGATTCTTCTTTGAGGAGGAGGCTGGGATGTGAGTTCTCTACTGCCCCGAGCTTCTGTTCTTCTCGCACGGCTCCCCTCTTGCAAACAGGTCTGAGCCAAGCTCTGGCTTCCCTTGAAGCCAATCATCTAAACAAGGGGGTGCTCATCTAAAAAGGCCCCAAGTCACAACCTTGAGACTTACTAGACAACTGTCAATTTGCTATTCTCCAGAAATCCTCTAGTGAATCCATCCTGAACTAAAAGCTTCCGTTCAAGGTCCACTTGCTATAGATTACTGTGCTGTTGGCACACAATCCGTCTCAGGTGGTTAAAAGGCCCTTGGTAATTTTTCAGGCTACCACTTTAGATGAACCTTTTTCATATACCCCCCCCTTCTTGGAAGCACCTTTCAAGCAGTACTTAATCACTCACCTCTGCTCTAAGTTGGTACAGTGTTGCTTTGGAAACGTAGCTCCTGGAGTAGTAATGACAGTGAGTCTTACAGTGCTTTTCATCAGTAGATCTCTAAGCAGCTTACGTGGTCAGGAGCCTTATTTTCTTTTATCTTACAGATGAGGGAAACTGAGGCACAGGGTGCAAAGTGACTTGCCCAAGGTCACCCAGCAGGCCAGTGACAAAACTGGGGATAGAATCCAGGTCTCCCGAGTCCCAGTCTGGTGCTCCTATCTACTAGGCCACACTGCCACCCCTTCCTTTCATGTTAAATTCTAATGAGTGAAGCCAAACTTTATTCCAGGTCCCGAGGATCTGGCCACTATTTCCCTGCCTGTTAAAATATGTGCTCTGTACTACATCAGGGCAATAAGGCTAATCCAGGACTCCTCCTGCACTGGAGGAAAGAGGTCTAATATTGTAGTACACTTCAGTACATGAAATAGGGTGACCAGATGTTCCAATTTTATAGGGACAGTCCCGATATTTGGAGCTTTTTCTTATATAGGCACCTATTACCCCCCTCCCCCCCACCTCCTGTCCCGATTTTTCACACTTGCTATCTGGTCACCCTAACATGAAACCACTCTTTTCTTAAGGACTCCCTAAATCTGCAGTGACTTGATTGCCAAAAATGGCCATGACTCCAAGCTTGTCTGCTGTGAATTCCCTTAAGGGCAAGAATGGCTATACTGGGTCAGGCCAATGGTCCAGCTAGCCCACTATCCTGTCTTCTGACAGTGTCCAATGCCAGATGCCTTAACAGGAGAGAGAGAGTGCGCCTGTCCGATGTAATGATTGTTCAAGACCCATCCTAGGCGGTAGCCCCTTGGTCACATTCGAAAAGCAAAGGTGATCATTCTGCACTAAAAAAACAACTATTCTTTCTCTGTAATGGTGACAGCTGGGAATCGGGATGTGGGGGAGATGTCCCATTCTGTGCGTGGTGTTAGTAGCAAAAAACGTTGTAGCACCGTAAGTGCGGCTGTTGTAGAGCGCGCGACTTGGAGACGGCTGGTTGTGTGAGGTCTGTAATTATCCCTCATAGGGCTCTTTTTTCCAAGTCTCTCTTGTACGTTTTGGTTCAGAAACCGAAGTGCCTACAAGCGTCCCTCTGGCAAAGGGTGTGCTGCATTGACACGGCTCCAGGCCAGCACTGCGCTTGCTTGGAAAGCAGTGTGTGTGGAGGCTGGCCGGGATGTCCCCTTTACTCAACAGCTAGCAGAGCGGATGCTTACTGAGGCTGTCTCCTCCCACCCCCGTAGGATTGCTCACTCTGCAGCTGTGGTCCTGAGTCTGGCTCTTCACACGTGGGTGTCTTAAAGAAGCAGTCCTGCGGCGCCTCTTACTAGCATCTACCTCTGGGCTCTTAATTGTGAGAGATACAACTAGAAATGAAGAGCTGGCAGGCAATAACTTCAGTCCAGTGAGACCACATCGGAATGACGGCTGTTGGACACATGTCTTGAAAGTGCGCTAGTTCCTTGTAGGAATCGGGCTGGAAAGAGGCATGTTGATGGAAACCTATCAAGTCATGTCCTAAGTAGTTTGTAAGCAAATGCGAAAGTCCCCCCCCACAACCTCAAACACCAGACTGTCACACTTAGCTTGGTGTAACTTCAGTTTTTAGACTATAAATAATACTGTGTCGTCCGTCTACTCCCCTCCCCCACACACATTTAAGAGGTAAACTAGAGTCTCTGCTTGGACTAGAGCCTCTGAGGACTCAGCAATCTGCCCCTTCTCTGTCCAGTAGCCCCTATTTTAATGGTGGCTTCTTGAGGATTGCTGAACTCTACTGCAACTTGTCTGAGTTGCTTTGGCAAGTGTTAATTCCTTCGAGGGTGGAGGGGAACCACTCCCCTGTACTCAAGCCCATGATCTGGCTGGGACCAGATACCAGACTCCTAAAACTGGGAAAAATTGTCTAGTCCAACTATTGTACTGCAGAGCTGATGTAGCCTAGTAAGAAGTCCTGATGGAGAATGCTCCTGAAATGTGTGTGTGATTGGCAAGAGACTTCTAATGACTGACTATACCCTTTTGATCTAGAGTGGATGCTTCTAACTCAATGGTAATTTGAAAAGAGGTAAAGGTTCAGTGAGCTTTAGATGGATGAAACAGCTTGGCTTGTTGAGTCCCTCAACCAGTCTTAATAAAGACAGAAGCCTGAACCTAATGACCTAGCATGTCCATTGGGTCATGTGCTGTTCGCATTCAGTCAGCTCGCATAAGCACCGACTAAGAACACAAGACCTGATCTAAATTCTTCATTTGGTCCTAGAAGTCTGTTTTAAAAGCGAGGAGTCCTTGTGGCACCTTAGAGACTAACAAATTTATTTGGGCAGTAGGTGCCACAGGGACTCCTCATTTTTTTTTTTTTTTGCTGATACAGACTAACACGGCTACCACTGAAACCTGTTTTTAAAATGACTCTTTGCTTAACAGCAGGTTTCTTTTTGGCTGTTTCCATATCCACAGCTTTATTTAAAGAGCCCGAAATGCCCTTAATATGCTTTAAACTTAGTCTCCTAATTGGAAACTTTCCACTGATGTCATCAACTTTCCATGGCCCACTTCAAATGATTTGGTTCACCAGGAAGTAAGTGACTATATAAACATTTGTATTAAATGTTTGTTTAGTGGGTATGTTGATTTATGAGGACTTAAGATGGCTATGAGAGGACAGGTTGACTATGGATATTTTTTGCCTTGCCTTTGAACTGTAAAAAATACTAGCAGCCGTGAAATGCCAGATAAGAGAATTTGGGGTTGGTTCATGGTACTTGCCCTCTCTTTGACTCTCTTGTGTTTCTTTCTCACTTTGGCTAGCTTTTTGCATTGGTAATGATGGAAAGGATTCAGACATCCATGTTGGAACAGTTGTGGCATAAAGCAGCTAGCTTAATTACAGGTACTGTACTGGAATTCTGTCTTTTCTAAGGCCTGGTCTACACTACGACTTTAATTCGGATTTAGCTGCGTTAATCCGAATTAATCCTTAACCCGTCCACACAACGGAGCCAGTTACTTCGAATTAAAGGGCACTTAAAATCGATTTCTGTACTCCACCCCGACGAGCGGAGTAGCACCAAAATCGATTTTGTAAATTCGAATTAGGGGTAGTGTGGCCGCACACCACCGAATTACTGTGGTTAAAATTAATGGGGTAGTGTGGCCGCACACCACCGAATTAATGTGGTTAAAAACCGAATTAATGTGCTTAGTGTGGCCGCGCACAATCGAATTTATACAATCTGTTTCCCAAATTCGAATTATCTAAATTCGAATTAATCTCGTAGTGTAGACGTACCCTAAGAGGAAGCCCACAGTTTAGTCTGCACGGGAGTCCCAGGGAGAGGGGTAGGGGTGGGTGTGTGTGTGTATGTGTGTGTGTGTGTTCATTTCTGAGGCTTCCTCCAAACACCACTTAACACAGGACCCTGCGGTATTGTTGGTGCACTTGGAATGTGAAAATGTAAGGGGCAGGCTAGTTCTTAAAGTTCTACAATGCAGCATGAACAAGATCTGACCATGTGTTTTTGGGAAACTGTTCTCTTATTTTTATTCTAGAGGGTTGAAGTAAAATTCCCTTTCAACAAAGGAGGGAGATCTATGTGAAGTTATGTAGGCAAAGGTTTTTTTGTTTTTGTTTTTTGCTAATTGCCCTGTGGACAGTGTGTACTAGCAGCCTTTCTTCATTGCTGGAGACTATCTTGGCAGATAGCTAAACAAAATCTATACCATCAGTCAATGCATTACAAGGCTAATTAAACTCTGGTCTTAATTTCCCAACCAAGCATGCATACATTCCAGTACAGGAAATCAGCAAGTAAGCCTCATCTGTACTTCAGATTTACAGGGGAAAAACAAGCTCAAACATCCAGTGTGAGCTAACTCCAGTTCCTACAATCTTTTGCTTTTCCTAACAGCTTCACTAGACCTCACTTCTGACTACTCTAGACTGGCTGGAACAACTTTCCTTTAACTCTAGGCAAGTGTCAAAAATATGGCTGTTTTTAGGTCTTTAATCTTACTGCCAGGTATTCTTCCCAATGTGATATCCCCCCCTTCCCCCCAAAAGCCTGTAAGGAATAGAAGGCTATAAGAATTTGCTTATGTGCTTACCATGCAATTTGTCTTCTAACCAGCCGATGTAAGACTGTGCATGAGGTTATGCAAAGGAGTGTGTACAGTAAGTTGTCGTCTGTGAGCGTATAGTCGTGTTCGTCTGAGGAAGTTAGAGACGCATGGGGGTGAGGTAATATCTTTTATATGTCCACATTCTGTTCGCGTAAGACAAGCTTACACAGAGCTCTTCAGGCGTGTCTCTCTTGCCAACAGAAGTTGGTGGGTGAGAGAGGCTTTTATTGGACCATATTGTCACACTAATATCCTGGCACTGACATGGCAGCAAGTAATGCAGTCAAGTTACGCAGCTCACGTTTGCTGCCCTAGGGTGGTGCTCCTGTTATGTAAACTGGTATAGGGAATGCACCACGTGGGGAAGCCTACGTTGTTAGAACTCCCTTAAGTAATTTAATGAGCTGGGCACAGCTTCACGCTAACTTGAAGAGGTTGGAGAGGCAAGTACTTGTTATGATGTCTTGCAATCTATATCTAGAGCTTGTGCCGTTCAACTCTATGGGCCTGACGCAGCTCCCACTGTCTTTCTCCTCTTTAGGTATCCCTATGCTACAAGTGCTACAGGCACGGTGCTGCCGTAGCGTAGACTCAACAGCAACAGGAGGGGGTTGTCTGTTGCTGTAGTAAATCCACCCCCTTGAGAGCCAGTAGGTGGGTCAATAGAAGAATTCTTCCATTGAGCTAGCAGAGTCTGTACAGCTGGGCTGAGGTTGGCTTAGGCCTTGTCTACACTACAGGGGACATTCGATCTAAGTTGCACAATTTGAGTTATGTGAATAGCATAACTCAAATGGATGTAGCTTAGACGCGCTTACCACGGGGTCCACACTACGTGACATTGATGGGAGAGGATTGGCGGTTGATTTAGCCGGGTCTTCACTAGACCCGCTAAATCGACCGCCGATGCGTCGATCCCTGGTAAGTGTAGACAGGCCCTGAGTGACATCGCTCCGGGGGGAGGAGGGGGAGGGAATCAACTTTTTCATGCCCCTAAGTGACATAACTAGGTAGGTGTAGTCCAGGCCTCAGTCTTAAGAGGCTCTCTCTCAATGAGGGAGGGCTGTCTGAAGAGCAGATCCCTCCAGGCTATGTTGAAGGAGTAAAGACCTCGGGGCTGCTCTACATTAGAAAATTAGATGGACGCAGCTACATCACTCAGGCGAATGAAAAATCTGACTCTGTGCGATGTAGTTAAGCTGACTTAACCTAGCACTGTCTACATGGGGACTTGACAGAATAATTCTTCCGTCAACCTAGCTACCGCCTCCCCGGGGGACTGGATTTACTACAGAGACGGAAGACCCCCTCCCATCGCTGTAGTGACTGTCTATGTTGAAGCGGTACACCGGCGCAGTTGCCGCACTAGCTGTGCGGCTGTAGTGTTTCTAGTGTAGACCTACCCTAAGGGAAGCACAGTTGAACCAGTAGCTTCAGTTTTTTTGTACATGCAAATTTGAGCTCTGCTTGTGTCCTCTGATGCAAGCTGCTTTGCATAAAACTTCTTCAACTGGCAAAGCTAAAAAAACACCTAAACAAATGGACAAATCTAGCTGTCTTGTCACTGACCCATGTGGTATCTTAAGCCCTTTGCAATGCTAGGTGATGTAAGAATCCAAATTAATCACTCCTGTAGCCCCACCCTACTAAAAGCACTTGACAAACATGATTATGTTCTCATAAGCCTCTCCGGGTAGGGTGAAAGGAGTCATGTATTATCTAATGAGCCTGGATGGCAGTGCAGAGCTGTAATCTTCACTGAGGGGTGTGTACCGCCTGCCATAGTCCCATTTTAAAAATAATTGGACTGAAGCATTCTGGTAAACACAAGGTTCAACCACCTCTTTGACTAATGAAGGATCAGTGAGCTCTAGAGAGGTATCGGCCCAGCATGTTTAGCTGAGGGAGTTTCTGTGCATGTTCCCGTACACTGGTAATCTGAGCTGCCTTTGGAGTAGTCTTGAGTTCTCTCAGGAATGTCCTCTTGCCCAATAGTTACTGGGCAGCCCATGAGATGCTGTGGAGTAACTTGTCACTTCTGTGTGTTCTGGCAGTGGTATTTGCACTGGTGTACTATGAGATGACAGAGATAGTCATCTCAACATTGACAGAGTTGCTTAGCACTTGTCCGTGCCACATCTGGATGAATCCTGTTTGGTTCCCACGTATGTAATTTTTCAAATGCTTTGTAGACTTTGACAGATACTCTGGTAATGGGAGGGACACGTATGTACCTTTTTTTATAGATGCTGCAGGTGGATTGAGAGTAGGCTGGGCACGTAGTGTTGAACATAAGAACAATCATACTGGGTCAGGCCAATGGTCCAGCTAGCCCAGTATCCTGTTTTCTGACAGTGGCCGGTGCTGGATGCTTCAGAGGGAATGAACAGAACAGGGCGACTGAGTGATCCATCCCTTTATCTGGCAGTCAGAGGCTTAGGGACACCCAGAGCATGCAGTTGCATCCCTGATCATCTTGGCTAACAGCTGTCCTTGGCTATCCTCCATGAACTTACCATTTTTTAATTGTTTTTATATTTATTTGAATCCTGTTATGCTTTCGGCCTTCAGCATTCCATGGCAACTAGTTCCACAGGTTGATGGTGTGTTTGTTTTAAACCTGCTGCCTATTAGCTTAATTGAGTGACCCCCCTGGTTCTTGTGTTGTTTACTCCTTCACATAACACTCACTTTTTCTCCACACCAGTCATGATTTTATAGACCTCTATCACATCCCCCCCCCCCCCCCCATTAGTCGTCTTATAACTTCTTCTCCTTGTTTCCGACTGCCGGATACTGTGAAGATGAGAAATGAGTGTACTCCAAATGCAACTGCTGGAGCTGCTTCAGGGATAAGAAGCAACGGAAGCTGGAGGGGGAGGTCCATGTGACAATTTCTACCAAAATGTAGTTCATGCTATGAAAGGTGAGGGAACCCCTGTACCTAGTCCTTCAGCTATAGAAACTTTTGAGGGAAACAGCCTGGCCTGATCTCTCAGGTGGCCAGGATGCCTCATGGATAACACCCCCATTAACACTTACAGTTGTGGTACAAGGAAGACTTACCTACTTACCCCAGAAGCATTAGAATGGCTTTTGAATCTCAAGATTCAATTATAATCCCACCCCATTACTTGGCAAATGCCATACAAAAATAGTAATAGTGCAGGCAAAATCAGCAAGCAAGAGTGTTTGTGTGTTTGTTGTGCTCACGAAGAGGGAATGCTTGACTTTGGAGACCAATAAATCCTCAACATGGCAAGCTTGCCCTGCCCTGCCCACTTGTTTCAGTTCTGCAGCAACCGCCTCTAGGGGTGAGCGTTGGGGTCTCGCTAGCCCATTCAGTCCTGGGAACCTCTGCTGAGACTTGACAACAAGGGGGACCAGTGTAGTGGTGGAGGCTAGTCCGTTGGAGGCTGGACTGAGACCACTAAACACATTTCACAAGAGCCTGAAGTGTGTAAAATCCTGGATTCTTAAGGCACCTTGGCTTTTTCAGTCAGCCCCTCGCACAAACCCACATTTCATAAGCTCTGTTGTGCTGGATTAACTTGTATACTAGGGGCACTGTGTGTCCAAGGGGATACTGGCAGCTGGGATGCTGCCAGGTAAGGGATGGTGGCCCCTCCCTGGAGTGGGGGCAGAACTGCTATGTTACTGTGCATCTGCAGCCGGGCAATCCTTGTCTATTCATACTGCAGTGTTGGGCTTTACCACGATGAGACCTCAGCAGTGTCTAAATACTGTATTATATAACGTCCCAGCAAACCCATGATGATCCTAACTTCACTCTCCTCTAAGAACAGTCCGTTCTAGGCAGAGGAAAGATGCCAGTGCTTTTCCTTTCCTTACTGGCGGGGTTGCAAACCTTCCATGCCAGAAAAATTCTGGAGGCGCCCTGCCATCATATGAAACTCAACTTCCTTTTTGCTGAGGGAGATCCCTAGGAAACTGCTCTTTCTTTGGGGGGCCGGGAAAATCCCTCCCAATTCCAGCAAGCAGAGGAGCTGTAGGCACCAGAGGGGACAGCAAGTTTGGATCTGTCTCAACTTCTTACCTTGCCTGGCTATTGATGCCGTTGGGGAAGAAGAATTGCCTCTTCCGCCTGCGTTGCTGGATTTGGAAAGGGTTTTTCCACAGCTCTTGTGATGTTTCTTTCCCGGCTCAAACTTGAAAAGAAAACAGGAGGCTGCAGCCAGCTTTCTGTCATGGACACCTTTTATCTTGTGTTCGTCTCTTCCAAGCAGATGCTGCTTGTGTTTTGTTTTGGTTGCAAAGCTAAATTTAACAGGAGTTTTTCAAAGCTCCCCATCCAGACCACTTTGGTAATAAAATGCCTTTTTTACAGCAAGGTGAGCCCTGTGTCGTTCAGCCCCCTCCCTAAAATCAAACGTGACCCTACAAAGCAACTGGGGACCACACTTGGGCCAACGTTTCGGCTCTCGTAGTCTGTTTCACTTGGCTGTTTCACTGACTGCTCTGCAGCATGTGGCCTCTTTGAGGGGCAGGTAGAGCTTGAGCCAGGAGGCTGGAAAATGAGGGGTTGAAGGGGAAGAGTTGGTTTGAGGAACATCACATGTTGTACTGACGGTTCCTGCAACTTGTTCGCCTCCCAGTTGATTATAGGCTGTAGTGTGAAAATGATGCTACCGGTATCGTGCCATTGGTGTGGTTCAGCGTGAAGCTCTTCCCTAGCACAACTGTGGTAGGAAGCCGGGCAGATGAACCTCAATCTTGAGAAGACCTTTAACTGTGGCAGTGAAGTGATCTGTAGCTGCAAGCCAGGTAAGAGTATATCTTATCTGGTGGACCTGTTGAGGTTTCCCTGCTTGGGCTGAACATGGGGCTAGGCGTAAGGTAACACCCCGTGTCTAGTCCTGGCTCTGTTGCTCGCTCCCTCTGCAGCTGTGGGCAAGTCACTTGTCTAACTTGTCCCTGCTTACATAATAGGGCTGGCGCTGTCTATATAGGGTGGATATTTATAAAGCATGAAGCTGAAGTGCCATGTGCATGGGTAGGCTCGTTGTTACCATGAGGCACTCTAACGCTTGAACACGTTTTTCCTTTTATTGGTGAGATAACGCTCTGAGTCACAGGGCAGAGCTGGGGATGCTGTCCAGCATGCTTACTACTGGGAAACTGCTGGGTTCCTTCCTCTGCTTCCATGACCCCATGCTATGGCTCGCTAGCGGATCAAAAGCTAGTGTTCAATGTGCCACCGAGTGGCTCTTCTCTCTTTCCCTACCCCTTCCTCAACCCAACCTTGCTGATCACTGAGCCTTACCAAAGTACCAGTATTGGTTCTGAGTTAAGGACACAGACCAGAAGTGAGGACCGTTCTCCTTCAGCTTGGGGTCCTGGCTCATGAACAGAAAGAGGTATACTTTTTAAAGGTGACTTGTAAAAGGCTTTTGCTTTTAAAATGGAGTTTGTGCCCTTTTTTTCCAAAGCTGCCTATGGGTTGATCTCCCAGTTCCTACAAATGGGTCTCTAAATCTCCTAGCTGGTCTAGAAAATTTCACTGTTTTGCTGAAGGTCTTTAGTGTTCTTTAAAAACAACGCCCCCCCCCCCATACCCACATTTTTGTAAGATTAGTAACATCAGGAATATCGAGTATGGTCTCCCCAGGCTCTGAAAGATCTCCTGGGGGTGGGGGTGTGAGCTCTCACACTTTTTAATTGCATGTGCAAGGATGTTGACTCCTTAATAAGCACTTGGCAAAAGGGGGGTTGTGTTAAGTATTGGCGTGAACAGAAGCTGTTTTAAAAATCACTCCCTTGGTTACTCAACTCTGTTCTGTCTTGTGGGGTTTGTTGTAACTGCACATTCTTCGGTGTCCGTCGTCTTCAGGACAGAAAGGGGCTGAATGTTTAGTGTAAGCAAACATCTAACATCCTTTTGGGCCCTTGTGAATCAGAGAAGGAAGACACAAGGCTAATCCCTCTTTCCTCCCGTCGCCACTTTTTGTCAATAACTTCTTATAGAGGGATAAGTGATCCTGACAAACACCCTGGAGGAGATTCTTAAAAACTCCGAGTTGGTGTGTCTGGCTTTGGCATATGGTGAAACTCCACTCGGGAATACCCGCATACGTACCCTTCTCCTTAGACCTCTGCTCTCAGCACTTTGTACCTGGTCTATTAGTGCAATTTTGCCCAGGCAATCTAAGTAGCTCATGTATCTGGTACAAGTGAAATTCACTGGTTGGTTGTGATTCAGTGGACTGTAAGGGTTGTCTATATTGCAATTAACCCACTGCTGGCCCATGACGGCAGGCTTGGGCTTGGGCTTGGGCTATAGGGCTGTTTAATGGCAGTGGAGGTGTTTGAACTCAGGGATTCTGTGAGGTGGAGCATGGCAACCTGTATTTTTAAGGGGAAGCTGCTGTGTTTAGCTTGTGGAGCAGTTGATCGTTGTCCAGTGATTTATTTGTAGGCGGTTTGCTTTGACCACACAACGGGCAGGTCTTCACTGTTGTCCTCTTCCTCCCCCCTTCTTCCCCCTCCCCCCCCAAAAAGGGGTTCGCCAACCCAAGTAAAGAACATTCAAGTTAAAATAGTGAAGATGAGGCTGCTTGAGTTCAACACCAGACTCCCTGTAGACTTTTTAACGCTAGCTGCTAACAAGTGAAAAGCGAACGTCCCTTGTCTTGGGCGCTGCCTGCCCCGGGGTACGGAACCTCTCTTTTATGCAGTGGAGACATACCCTCTCTGCAGGATAGCTAAAAGCTTTGGAAGCAGGAGATTTGTGGGGTTGGAGGGAGGAGTGTATCAGCAGTATGCCAACAGATGTTGACCTTTTGCATGCCTGGGCTGTGTTCTGGGATATTGGCTGCTTGTTTCCCAGAAGGAAGCAGCTGAAAAGACCTTTCCTGGGTTCCCCCTCCCACGTACCCAAAAACAACGGGCAGACAACTTGTTTGGGGGTGGTGATGTTGGAACTTGAAATTTCAACTATATCCAGACCATTTGTCCGAGGGACTTTCCTCGGTTTTTGTCTGGCTTTGGGGTACTTCAGACATTTGGCTGCAAATAAATAAAACTCCTTGTTGATTCATAATGATTGCCTCCAGTACTAGTCTTGCTAATTCCTGTTGGTAGTGCTGATTGCCTTACTGTCAGACAGTAGGGTCCTTTCTCTTCTCTCCTTCCAGGACTAGCCTGTTGTGAGATTCTGAGTCTCTTAGACATTTGCACAATGCCTCCCTTCATCTCTTTCCCACACCTGAGTTCCCATGTCCTGGAATCAGGAGGTTGTTTCTGCCTGGCTGAATGCTGGGGGCTTTAACTGATCCCTGCTAAAGACGATCTCATTGCATGCAGCACTGTGTGGCTTGGGGCAGGGCGTGGGGGAGAGAACAGTACAGACCCTTTCACTGACCTTTGCTAACAAAGATTTTTCTCCACTTCGGGGAAGACTCCGGCAGAGAGAATAAGCAAAGATGTAGAAGCATCTTTTTGTGTGGAAGTGGCTTGAGAACTTAATGATGCAGGGATGTTAGTGGACTAGCCGCTCTCCAAGCAAAATGGGGTTCCAGTGTTTATTGGGTTACAGTTAGATGAGAGCAAAGTCTCATTTCACTCCTCCAAGGACACTTGGCCCTATTACAAAACCCCAGTACAGCTTGGCATCTCTTCCTGTCTAGGACTGTAGTGGCAGCTGCATTGGTTGTGAGAAGCTTAGCTATTAAGTTCTTGATGTGGGGCTTTTTTTTTTTTTTTTTTTTTTTTTTTTTTTTTTAACTCAGTGCGGCTTCATTGACATGTGGTATAAAAGGAGGAGCTGGGAATCACAGATGGACAACAGACTAATATGATTGGACAGAAGGTTCTTCTGACTCTTCCAGTAACCTTGTCCCCGGAGCTGAATAGCCTTATTCCTCCAGAGACGCACTCTGCAGGCTTGTGTATCACGCGACTCGGTCTTGTCTTACTCAGTAAGTCAGTATTGCTAATAAGTGAGAAGCATTTCTTTGTCGTGAGAGGAAGCAGTTCTAGGCTTGATACTCATGCTGTTACATTATGTCCCTGGGGGCTGAAATTCGCCTCGGGCTCCCAGTCTTGCAGTCTCTCTTTTAGAATCTATCCAAATAAAGATCTTTAACCAGGCCCATCCTGGAGATCTCAGAGGGTACATCTGTACAGCAGTTAAATGCCTGCGACTGGCCTGGGTCGATTGGTTCTAGATCCCATAAGGTGTCAGCAGGTATTCCCTGCCTCATTTGGGGGGGAGGGAGGGAGAGAAGAAGAGAGATAGGAACTTGGGTACCGCACTACATAGATTAGATCCTAGCTCTCCTGTTTGGATTCGCTATTAGTAGACTCCAGAAAAGGGTTAGGCTCTCAATCTCTGTGACCTGTGCTGGCACAGGGAGAAAGAAACCCAGTATGGAAGGGCTATCCCATTGCTGCAGGGAGGGGATTTTGGCCGTACTTGGAATGGAATTGCTGCCTACCCCCCCACGCAGTCTCACTGGCACGCGCTGGCAGAGTTGACGGCTTGCCACTGGAAGGCTACCAGCTATCCTCAACAGAGGGGAGAGACTAGCATGTTAAGTCAAATGCACAGGGAAAGAGCAGAGCACAAGTAACCTTGATCTTTTAAACTGCTGGTGGAGCAGCTTGGAGAAACCTTCAGTGCGTGCTGATGACATGGGATGCTGTTATGTATGGGGGTCAGGTGCTGCCTGTCTGGTCTTCTGGGTGGACTGCAAGTTGAATTTAAGAAGGGGATTGTATTGTGCATCACTTTATCCCCTTCCTTTCAAACACGCTCTCAATCTTGTGCTGTGTCATGTCTCAATCTCCTTTAGAAGGCCACGCAGAAGTATCTGCTAGGCAGAGCTCCTGAAAGGTGTTCAATGTATCCTAGAGATGCTCCATCCTAAAATGACATTCTTGGTGTCTGACTTCACAGCTTGTTTTCTCAATTCATGCGGGTGCTGGTCACAGAGCTAATCAAGCATTCTACTTTTTGAAATTCCGTGGGTAATTGGGCAATCATTAACTGTTCATTCGGAGTGGTTCTCTTCTAGTTCCTCAAACCTGATGCTATTTGTGTGTACAGGAACGCTTTTATTTCAATCTATAACCCCCCTCTCCTGACTATTTAATAAATGCATGGGCTTGCCGTGGCTGGGTTCAGCCAAGGGATTGTTCTACCTTCAAACTTGCACTCGAATAACAAACGGTGTAGATTAAAACAGATTTGATTATTCAGCTGCAAATCTGCATGAGCACTTATTTACAATATATGTAGCTCAACTGACTTTGCCTAAGGCTTGCAACAAGCCAATTTTAGCTATATCCTCTTTAGCCAGTTTTCAGAACAAGAGTGTGGAACCACCTATGAACACTGGTTTAACCAAAGGTGTGTTTAAACCAGTGCACCTTTTGTGTTCACACCTGATCAGATCCAGAGCAGCCCCTGTAATGAGTGTAAACCTACAGCGGCAGTTGGCCGGCAAGGCTTGGCACAGATCTCACTCCACAAAGCTGAGTGTCCATTTACTGAATACAAGTAGTAAGGTGTAAACACCAGAGACTGGTGAAGCCAGAAAAGCTCAGTGTTGGCCTCTTAAAGGAATTTAAGGTTGGAAAGGAAGGAAAAGAGAAACTGTAACTCACATCTGAAGTGTGGCTTTTGGGAGTGCGGGATGGGAAGGAGAAAACAAATCCACTGTAGCAAATGAGCTGTGTTGCCCGCCCCAAGAGTCTAGCGGAAGGGAGTTGATTAGTCTTCCAACCACGGGCACTTCTGTATCTATCTAGAGACGCCTCTTGCTCTTGTGAGGAGGGATCTAGTCCCTCCTAGGAAGAGATGCTGCTCAGGGTTGGGGTGGGAGGAACTTTGATCCAGGTTCTTCCTCTCATTTAATAATACCTAGCTCTTATCCAATGCTTTGATCCATAGATCACAAAGGAGGTCATATCACTATACCCATTTTGTAGACATGGGTGGGGGGGGAATACAGGGAGGAAATTGCCCCCTCACCCCCAGCAATGCAGCGGCAGAGCTGGGACTCGCACCCAGTCTCCGGATCCCACTCCAGCGCCTTACTGACTAGGCAACACTGCATCTCAACACCGCTGGCTGACGGTGCTGCTTCTGCCTTCCAGTCCTGCAGAGTAATGTCCTCTATCCAGCCTCAGAAAATGCATCATTGGTGCAAGATTGCACAAACATGTACAGACCCAGTCTGCCTCTCTTCTGACCTGGAGAGACCCCCTGTAGAGGGATGGGTAGGAATTCAGTCTTTGTGGCCCAGTGGCTCATTGGGCCTGTTGGCACAGAATGCCAATAAATGGAAGCGCGGCCCCCTTGAGCTCCTCTCTGCGGGAGAGGTGGTGAGAATGTTTGGGGGTGGGTGGGGTGTGGAGGGGCACCTGCTGTAGATCAAGTGGAATTAGTTGGCAAATGTTTTCAGACAGTGCTGCCTTCCCAAACAGCTGAGCGGCATTGCCAATGCTATGTCTATGCTTAAGCATTGCAGCTGCGCTGCTGTAGCACGTCTGCATAGACACTCACTAGCGCCACGGGAGGGGAATTCTCCCATCAGCAAAGGGAATCCACCTGCCCGAGAGGCGGCAGCTAGGTTGATGGAAGAAGTCTTTCAGGAATAAGGTTGGCTTAACTACATTGCTCAGGGGTGTGGATTTTTCACACACTGAGGGACATAGGTGGGCTGACCTTACTTTAGTGTAGACCTGGCCCAAGCATCCTTGCCATAACTTCCCCTTGGGCAGAGACTTTACTGATGAAGAAGCATTTACTGTAGCTATGTGTCAGACTCAACAAAGCCTTAGAAGGGAACAGGCTGAGTAATCTAGTGCTTCATTGTGGGGGATTTCTGCTCTTTGGTTAATAGTGCTTGTGACCTGGCTAACACAGCTGAAATGAAAAGAGGAAGGAGGAGGGTGCAGTTTGGCAGCCTTAGTATTGATAAAACAACTTGAAAATTGTAAGGGATTTTCCATCCAGAGGAGACGGTCTGCCTGTGCATGTGGAGCTGCTGTTGGAACAGACTTACTGCTCATCTAACTTGAATCCTGCTCAGCTGCTCCCAGCACCAAACCATTTCTCAGCCAACTCAAGAAGAGACAAAGGGCTGTAATGGTGACACCGCCAGCTGTGCACTAGCAAGCAGAGGTGCACGGTCACCGCTCCAGTCATGCTGCTACTTGCAGAAGCCAGTGGAAGGCTCCTTGGTCTGCAGCCAAAGCAGAGCACCCAAGGAGGTGGAGAATGGAAACGCTCTGTCGGGAATGTTAGTTGAGTGCTAAAGATGTGGTTTCCCTGAATGCAATACTAGCTGGAGTGGGAGGATGAAGCAGCCTAATGGAGAGTAAGGTGGGATTGTCTTGAGTGCCTGGGAGGAAAGCAAGGTGATGGAGACTGTGTGACTCTCTTTTCAGCATTTATAGGAGGACACTGCACCAGCTAAAATACAAAATTGAAGGTAAAACGTGTAGGCTGAGCAAACTGCCTCTACCCTTCTGTTTTCAAAGATTGAACTTGGATTCATCTGTCACCCCAAAAGTTGTGAAGGGCTTGTTGCCTTTGCCTGGTCACAAAAATATTCCGCCGTCTATCCAGTCACTTCATTCTCCTGCAGGTCCCCGCCCTGGAGGCAGAGGTTTAGATTTGCATGCAGCCCCATGGTCCTGTCTCTGACATCCCTTAGAAGTCAGACTGAGGGCATGTCTACATTACAGACTTTTGCCGATGGAAGTCACATCAGCATAAAGCTGTCAGTTTAGTATACTGCTTGTGCATGCTTGGAGCCTTGCATTGGGGTGCACTTGCTCATCGGGGTGCTAGTTTCGATGCACAGTGCAGTGTGCCATAGGTAGGTATCCCAGTATGCAACTTGCCATCATCCAGCCCATTGACTTGGGAAGTTTTGGCAAAGCCTGGTGGGTCAGAAATGTGTCATGAAGGGATGATTGAGACTGAGGGAGTCAAGTTCCCATGATGCAGCTTACTCCACCCATGATTTTTCATGCCTATTTTGACAAACCCATGAACCTTATATGGGACTGGTTCGCTACCTCTGACAGAAGCATGGAGCCTGAACAGCTCTGCCCTATTGTCCAGAGCATTACAAACACAGGACACACAATCCTCTGGTATTCACAGAGATGCAAGAAGAGCCGCGTGGAAAATGACCATTTCCCGGATGTCAGATTGCTGTGGGCCAGAACGAGAATCCATTCAAGATGGTCAGTGGCATTCACTGCGTGCTGTTTCTGGGCCCAAGAAATGAGCACTGCCTGGTGGGATCGCATCATAATGCGGGTTTGGGATGCCGAGCAGTGGCTGCAGGACTTTCAGATGCGCAGTGCCATGTTCCTGGATCTGTGTGCCGAGCTCACCCCAGCCCTCCAACGCAAGGACACCAGAATGAGAGCTGCACTGACCGTGGAGAAGCGAGTGGTGGTCATGCTGTGGAAACTTCCAATGTCAGATTGCTGCTAGTCAAAGGGAAATAATTTTGGAGTTGGAAAATCCACAGAGAGGGGCTATTGTCTCGCAAGTATGCGGGGTTATTACTCATCTCCTGCTACACAGGACTGTGACTCTCGGCAATGTGCAGGACATAATGGATGGATTTGCAGCAGGGGGGTTCCCAAACTGCTGTGGAGCAATAGATTGCAAGCACATCCCTATTTTGGCATCAGAACACCTTGCCATAGAGTACATGAACAGGGAGGGTTCTTTTTTTTTTTTTTTTTTTTAAACTGGTTATGCAAGTACTGGTGGATCAATGGGGATGCATCATTGACGTTAACGCTAGCTGCTGAGGGAAGGTGCATGACGCTCGCATCTTTAAGAGCACAGGACTGCTCAAAAGCTACAAGCAGGGACTTCCTTTCCCAACCAGTAGATGACCATCTAGGATCCTGGGGGACCCAGCCTACCCTTTACTCCTTGGCTCATGAAAGCAGACCCTGGCCACCTCAACAGCACCGAGGAAAGAGTCAACTACTGGCTCAGCAGGTGCAGAATGAATGAATGCCCTTTTAGGAGATTGAAGGGGCACAAGGTTGGATCTCAATGAGAAAAATACCCCAGTGGTTCTAGCTGCCTGCTGTGTCCTGCATAACATCTGTGAACCAAAGGGGGGGAATTTGCTGCCGGGGTGGAGGGCAAAGGTGGAGCGGCTGTCAGCTGAGTTTGAACAGCCAGGTACAAGGGCTGGCACGAGCTCAGCATGGACCTATACAGCTCAGGGGGGCTTTGGAAGAGCACTGGATCAGCGAGCCATAGTAATACATTGTCGTGGCGCTGCTGTACCTGGCCTTCTGTTTGGGGCCCTTTTAAGAATTTTGTGGTGATTTGGTGCACATGTATCATAACACTGTCACTGATTCTATGAGTGGAAATCCATCAACCTCCTCAAAAAACTCATACAGATACAGACAGACATCATCTTCCTCTCCAAACGGATGGATTTCAAAAACAGACTTCAAAGAGAAACTGCAGAGCTACAGTTGATTTGCAAATTTAACATCATTCATTTGGGCTTGAATAGGGACTGGGAGTGGCTGGCTCATTACAAAAGCAATTTTCCCTCTCTTGGAATTGACACCTCCTCATCAATTATTGGGCGTGCACCACATCCACCCTGATTGAACTGGCCCTGTCAACACTGGTTCTCCACTTCTAAGGTAACGCCCTTCTCTTCATGTATAGTAATGCCTGCCTCTGTAATTTTCACTCCATACATCTGAAGAAGTCGGGTTTTTTACCCACGAAAGCTTATGCCCAAATAAATCTTTTAGTCTTTAAGGTGCCACCGGACTCCTCGTTCTTTTTTGTGGTTACAGACTAACACGGATGCCCCTCTGATACTTGATCCTATTAGTTGTGTCCGGGTACAATCACAAGTCCCTCCAGCTGTTCTGCAGCATATGTTGGGAACTAATAAAGCTAAATTATTTTTCAAATAATAGTTTTACTGAGTAACAAAACCACTTAAATTCTGTGCAAGTTAAAAGCAAATGCATTAAAATCTTAACAAATTCATGGAACAGGCTTAAAGAAAGGGAAGGAACATTCACTTCTGTTTTAGCGACACATACATCTACTGTGGCTCTCATAGGCAGAGGTGAGAGTAAGCTGGTCCGGTACGGCGTACCAGCAAGAGCCAGTACACAGCCGACTGTACCGGCAGGGGGCAGCTTCCTTAGGCCAGCGATTTAAAGGGCCTGGGGCTCCCGGCAGCACCCCAGGCCCTTTAAATCACCGCCAGAGCCCCGGGGTAGCGGCGGCGGCCAGAGCCTAGGGTCCTTTAAATTGCAGCCTGAGCCCCGGGGCTCCCGGCCACCACCGCAGCTACCGCTACCGTGGGGCTCCGGCAGTGATTTAAAGGGACCGGGGCTCCCAGCCGCGGCTATCGCAGCCGGAGCCCCGAGCCCTTTAAATCTTGATTTAAAGGGCCTGGGGATTTTAAAGGGGCCAACTCTTCTGCTTGAGGTCCCGCCCCTTCCAGTTGAGGCCCCGCCCCCCTGCTCAGGACTCTGGCCCTGCATACCGGTAAGTCCTTTAAGTTACTTTCACCCCTGCTCACAGGTGAGGGTATGTGAAGCTGTGGTTGTCCTTAATGTCCCCTGATGTACAGTGATAGGGGCAAGGGAGGAGTAGGAAGGTGCTGTACTGGAGTTCTCTATCGACTGCAAAGGGGAGGGGGAGCCTGGGACTGAACCTGTAGCCCCCCAAGAGTCTGCAGCATCTGTTTGCTGCCAAAAAAGCCCCATTTATGTCCTGGTGCCTCTCCCTCTCCAACTGCTGGGCCTTTCTCCTGTCCACTCTTTTCTTCTCCATACAGTCTGCAATATTCATCCTCCAGGCTCTCTGTTCCTGGTCTGATGCAGCACTGGCTTGCAGGACCTCGCTGAACATGGCGTCCTCTTCCTCCTCCTTATCTGGCTCAGGCATTCTGCAGATGTGGAGGGAAAAAATGCTTAAGGCCACCACAGCAGCAGCTACAGATAAAACACACGCCGGCACCATTGTCTGTATAGGCACAACAGAAAGTGAAAGTTAAGATTCAGCGCTCTCTTCCCTTGTTCCCCTACAGTTTTAAACGAGGCGTGTTTATGGACACGTCTGCTTCAGAGTGCTTGTGCATGGTCAGCTCTCACAGCTCTCGGCTCCAGCCATGGTGAGTGTGGCTAGTCGGGGGAGGGACATTGGGAGGGAATTGCTCAGTTGCATGAAACTATAATTACAGGGCAATGGCACAGAATACTGGCATCATTCCCCACCTTCGGTGGTGTTTTTAGTTGATCTCTCACTCCTGAGGGTAACACGAGCACAGCTGCAGCTGGCATCCCGAAGCTGGCCGTGCCCGTATGCTGCTAACCCATTAACTTCGGCAGGCACCGTTGCAGTAATCCCCATCTGGCGTGGGAAAGTGTCCTACTGCAAAGGAAGAAATAAAGCTGCCAGCCCTAGAAACCTTTTGGAAAAGATTGCAGAGTATCTCCGTGGAAGTTTCACTGAGAGATCGCAAGGATTCCAGGGACATCCCTGTGTACGTGAACTGCTCCGCAACCCCCCGCCCCAGCCGCCTGCCTCCAAAGTAGATAACTCTACTTCTGTTGTACCAAGACCGCTGCTAGCATGAGGACATTAATGAGAAGTAGCTAGTTGTGTCCTGCTAACATGGCGGCGCCATCACTGTAATGGGAAATAAATTGACACACATTTACCCCAAGTTCCTTCCCCTGCATTGGTCTCACCCGTGCTCAACTGACTGGGCTGTGGTGGAGTGTCAAATAGGTCCTGGCCAACGGCATAATTGGACCCTCGGGTTGCATCCTCGGCCTCTTCGTCGTCGTCCTAGCTGTTCACACCAGGGGCCTGTGACTCTGGCTTCCCAGAGCTGTCCAGTGTGGGGTGAGTGGTGGGGTCTCCGCCAAGTATGGCATGCCTGCAGCTTGGCAGTGGATCAACTGTAGGTCTCCCTGGCCTTCTGGTAGGCCTACCGCAGTTTCTTTGCTTTCTTAAGACACTGCTGCTGTTCCCTTCGCCTGCATCCCCTGTGCAACCTGCTCCTAGATCTCCACAGCACTGCTTGCACAGCCCCTTCTCCACACAGGCCCAGGGGATCCAATATCTCCTGTCTTTTCCAAGCCAGAGCACGTCTGGAGCTTGTAGCCGTCGGGATCAGCTGAGCAGTTGCACACAACAAAGGAGAGCGGTTAGGTGAGCTCACCAAACTGGACAATCAGGAAAAGGCATTTCAAAAATTTGTGGGGCCGTAAAGGGGATAGGGGGCTTCCGATTTCAGTGACACCTGGGCGGTGGGGTTTACAATTGTGAGCAGAGTGGCTAGTGTCTGGCATCGTTCAACAGCTGCTGCAGGACTGTTAGCATTGACCTAGATAACGCAGTGTCTACACTTGTATTACGTTGACCATGGCTCAGAGTTGCTGGAGTGGAAGGGGGGGGCGTGTTACTATGCATTTTCCCTTCTCCAGATCCTAGCTAGTGGTGGCTTCTCTGCCATGCTGGATGGAGCCTCCAGGTTAGCAGTTTAGGATGTCCTGGTATTCTAGATGTATTCAGCTGCACTTTTGTGGCTAGGGAGTCATGGCTTTTCTAGGATCCTCTGCAAGACCCACACATCTTGGTATCGTCAGCTGTGTGAAACATTTTAACCTGGAAACTAAATTTTGTCCCCTTGCTTTGGGTGCGAAGGACTTCTGCCAAATGCAACCGGAATCTTAAAGGGGACAGCTAATCCCCCAGCTAACTGGATGCTCCCAAAGAATGTAAAGGCGGTTGGGTCCTAGGGAATTGCTCTCCGCTCCCCAAGCCTCGCCCATACACACAGGAGGCTTGGCAACTTCTGGCTCAGCACAAAAACATTCTTTTCCGAATGTCTGTCTGGCCCTGTCGGTTCAGTATATATGAGCAAACTCGCTCCTTTCCAGCCTTTGATTCTCCCTCTCAGCCTTCCAGTGGCTGACTAGTTCAGATAGGCCTCCGATCCCCGTGACAGTCCTGTGCTAGGCTGCCTTGTTCAATCCCTGACAAACTTGCTGTGTTCTCGAAACAAATGGTAAAACAAAGGCAAAACAAGGCATTAACAGCGGAAGGACTCTTGGCTTTGTTCTGCAGCAGGCCTGTCTTTCAGATCTGTGCTGACTTCTGGAACTGCTTATTAGGAGAGTGTCATCTAGTGGCTACAGCAGGCAATAGAGGAGAGACCTGAGTTCTAGTCTTGGTCATGCTAACGACTCCCCAGAACTGTCACTAGGGTGACCAGATGTCCCGATTTTATAGGAACAGTCCTGATTTTTGGGTCTTTTTCTTATATAGGTTCCTATTACCCCCCACCCCCGTCCCGATTTTTCACACTTGCTGTTTGGGCATGATGGTAGTTGGGGTGCTAGTGTGGAATGCATCTTTGCTTGGCCGTTTGTAAGAGGAGGAGGAAATTAATTTCCTAGAATGCTGAGGCACAAGGGGAGACCCGCCTGTGCTCTCTAGTTGTCCAGTTGTCATACAAGATCCTGGTAACTGGAAAAGTCTTGTGTGTCTTGGTTACTAGTTCAGATCCGGCCGGGGTTTGTAGTGTCTAGGAGTAGCCGCCCAGTTGCTGTTCAGAAGTCTGTATGAAAATGAGTGACTTCTGCCTGGTTCTAGTCACGAGGGGTACATGCACACTGCAATAAGACCCGCAGGACGGCCGTGGCTGGCTAGGGTCAGTAGACATGTCTTGCACGGCTAAAAATATTGCAGTGTCGATGTTCAGGTTCCAGCTGGAGCCCAGGCTCTGAAACTCTGCTGGGGAGGTGGGTCTCAGAGCTCAAACTCCAGCCCAAGCCCGAACATCTACACTGCAAATTTTAGCCCGGCAAGCCTGGGTCAGTGGAGCTGGGCTCTGAGGCTCGGTGTCGTGGGTTTTTGTTATTGCAGTGTAGACGTACCCTAGGCGTCCACACTGGTTGGCAGGCCAAGGGCTGAACAGAATGAAAACTAAACTCCTCTGGTATTACTGGCTAGTCCTGCCACGGCAGGGTAAGCTTGCACACTGGGGTGTGGGAGCCTTAAGTTTCACCACTGCCTGTGCTGTAATTGTCCCTGCTATCAACCCAGCCCCTTCCTTCTACCTAAGAACAATCTACCCCCCAGTGAAATGGTTGCTCCTGTCCCAATCTCCTGGGCTTTCAAGCAGTCGTCCGTCTGCCCCACTGTCCCTTGGAGAAGGATGGGGTAGATGATGTTGTTCAACTTTAATGTGGATTCCTTCCACTAGTGCAGCTGCCGCTAGCATTAAACCACAGTGACTCAGTGCTAACGGGCTTCACGAGGGAAGGAGAGTGCTGTTACGAAAACCTGGGTCCTGATGGCTTGTTTTGTTGGCCCATAGTACTGTCTCAGCAGAAAAGAGCTTCTGATATGGGAACAGAAACTCTGGATAGTAATAGAAACTCGTTTCTTTTCTTCTCTTCCCCACTGTCTCAAACTGGTGTGATTGTCCAACGAATGACACAGAACTAAAGAAGGTTGTTTAGGCAGATAAACACACAGGCTGACTGCTGCATGGGCGATGAATAAGTAAAGAGGGAATAAATTAGACTCTGGAGCCCTGGCTGTGTAAGACAAGCTTGGTTTGGCTAAGGATTAGGTGTGTTTCTTTAATGCAAATAGCTCCAAAGGTAAACATCTTCTATTTTAAATTTTTGGTGGCTTACTAGCAGAGGAAATACCTTTTTAAAATGCTGCTTATCCCGATATTATAGCTCCTGGGTTCAGAGAAACCTGATGTGGGGAGTGGTTAATCAGCTAGACACTTCTTACTGAGCGGAGAATCTGTGTTGAGGGGGGTGTAGAAGGCACCAGCTGTTTGGAAGCTCCCAAGCCGGGCACAGAACAGTTAAACACATTGGAACTGGGGCTAATCGGAGAGCCTCGGTCAGTTTGCTGCCCAGTAACTATGGCAAAAGGTTACTGGTGTTAATTTTAGGGGGACCATCCTTGCCCTCCTTATCGGATTCTTTATTCCACCCACACTTTCCTGCTGTTCGTCTCCTGCCCATTTAACCTATGGGTCTTGCAAAAGAGCAGCCCCGAGAACTCTCTCAGATGCTGTACTTTCCAGCTGGCTGTGTTCCTGGAGGGGGAGTGACAAGAGAACAGTGACAAACTGTCCGGAGGTGAGGGTCAGTGGTAGGGAACCTACCCACCTGCTGCTAAGTGCTCCTTTATTCACAGGCACATGACGCTTTCCAAGTCAGAACAGCTGCTCTGAGCTAGACTAGCAATTTCAGTAAATCCAGTAATGTGTCAACTCTTCCTTGATGGCTGGAGTGCACCACCCCAGAAGTGGAAACTTGGCGTGGCCACGAAGGATCAGTCTTTCACCCACTTAGCTCACCAGCTGGGTGTGTCTCAGACCTGTCAGCTGTAGTCAAAAAAACATGATGCAATTGGTATCAACCTAGTGGTCTCTGTGAGTTCTTAGTTTGGCCAGGCCTAGACTATGACTGTCTGCTGTGAGGTGGGGCAGCTTTGCACAGGATATTATTACTGGGGGGGTTGTAGGAGCACCTTGGAGCTCCAGGCCTGGATCAGGATCCTATCAGGCAAGGTGCAGTGCAAATACAAAATAGCCAACCCCTGCCTCAAAGAGCTTCTAGTCTAAGGACACAGGAACCATGATGCAGCATCCATAGAGACAGAAGCCTGCCTGAGCACCTGGCTTTTAAAAAAGCCTCTTTAAAGCCAGGCTTGTCCTGCGTGCTGAGCATGTGTCGGAACGGGGAAGTGTGGAGGTTAGCTTGTGAAAGCAGGGAGAGGCTCCCAAGACAAGGCTCTGTTAATAACCTGGATGACAGCACGGCTGGTGCCTCTCAGTACAGTCTCCCAACTGCCCAAACCAGTCTTTCCAGTGCTGCTAAGCTGTGGCTTTGGGATCTTTGCTAGCTGTGACGCAAGCCAAGCCTGGCACAACCCTTACTGGGGGGGTGGCGTCTTCGTGGGGAAGGCGTGTGCGAGCTTTTCAAGTCCTGGCAGTGCTAGAAAAGTTAACTTCGGAATAGGGCAGGTATGTGGGGGTGGGAGGCGAGATTTCCTAAGGAGAGATGAAGTCCTTCTCTCCCCCACTGGCTATGCGCCCACACCATCCTGACTGGCAAGTGGTTCTTGAATCCTGACCCAGTATGGGCACTGGAAATACTGTCTGGGTATAAGGAACCATAACCGTGAGATTCTGAAACGCCTGGGCCCTTCAGAAGAAAGTACTGCGCTCTGGGCCCCTAGTTTTACTCCATCGACTTCCGTCCCCCTGAGTTGTTGACTTTGGCATGAGGGGCTGCTGATCCAACCTGCGAGCCCCTCTCCACGTGGCTCTGCCAATGAACCTCAGTCCCAGTGGACACTGCACCCTCGGTGCTCCTACTGAGGAGACGAGCAGCTGCATCGGCTCTGTGGTGTTATAAATATCCACAAAGAGCTTGGCTTAGAAAACCACCCGTCTACGAGGCGCAGAACCAGGAGCTCCTGACCCCTAGTCTTGCCTTTTGACAAACTATGGCAAATGACGCCAGCTCAGGCGCTCTGAAGGCTTGTTCTCCTGTCTGGGGCAGACGCTTGATCTAGCCAATCTACTTTCTGAAACAGTCAGTTGTGTCCCCTTTACACCTAAGAATGTGGATCAGTTGCCATGGCACCAAATGTTGCAATTGACACTGACTTGGCCAGGGCCACACTTAAATCTGTGACTGGTTCCTCGATGGTGAAATGCTTACACTGCAGCATGGGAGGGCTGATGACTAATATTTGCAAAGCGCTTTGGAGAGGAATAGCTCTGTGTAATTGCCTAATTACTGCGAGGACACATTGTTCTCTCTCTTTGTCTCCTCACTTCCCTCTCTGATGTGTAACTTCTGAGATGCTCCAGACACGTGTCTTTTTGCCGCCACAGACTTGCCTTGGAGCAAGGGGAAAAATACTGGGCAGGAAAATCCAGGCATAACGCAATGTACAGGTGCCGTCTCAATGCTGCCGTATCTGCCAGACCACAACTTCGTGCTGTTTCCTCCAAAAGAGTCTATCTGGAGTTCAGAGTTATGGCTCTTATTCTAACTCACCACAGATGATCATCATCATCAGTGATGTTCCTGATATAGCCTGTCTGCAACCCTTGCATAAAAACAAGGTATGTCTGCAACCCATCCGTACACATTGCTAGCTTCAGAAAGAGCTGCGGACAGATGGCTGGATTAACTCTCGCTGGCAGTCGGCGTCCAGACATGTGACAGTCTGGCTTGTGGCACCGAAGGTGGTTTAGACACCACGAAGTATACCTGGAAACAGAGCTCATTAGACCAGATCTCTGAATTGTAAGAGTGCCTGGCAATTCTTGTGACACGCAGACACAGCTGATCAAAACAGCATTTCGCCAGTGGGCTGCGGCCAAATGCTTTGGATCCACAGGATGTTGGAGAGGAGCAGAGGGGAGAGTTGTGGGGAAGGTCAGGGCTGCAGCTGCAAATTTAGGGACATGGGAAGGGGCTTTTGCTAAATTTCTCAGCAATCTGGCAGAGATGCAGTGCAGTGCTAGTTTAATGTGATCTTAAACTGCCAGGGCTGTATCCTGGGGAGATGGTCTCTAATAGTTCACGTCTCGGCCGACTTGGATCCTGCCGGTATTTAAAGTGCAAACTTACTCAGTGACCTAGCTCTGGCGAACTTGCTGAAATATCCCCATGTCCTTATTTCCCCTCTTACCTCTATTAAAGGTGCCTTCTAGAATATAAAGCTGCTAAACTTGATCGCCAGAAGTCATTCTGCAGAGGTGCTTATCCCTGGGCCTTGGTGTTCGAGGGGAATGGGCTGGGAGTTCTGTTGGGGTTTCTATTCCTGGCTGTGCAAATGGCACTGCTGGGAGACACTTGGCCAAGTCACTTAACCTTTGTGCCTGGTTCTCCCTCTCCTCCAATCTACCAAAGGGTTGTGATGGTGGCACCTGGAGACACCCCCAGCCTACCGTAGTGGGATCCTTTTTGTGCTTGGCATTGGACACCGTGAGATAGTCTTTGCCCCAAAGAGCTCACAGGCTAAATAGACAAGACAGATGATGGGAGGAGAAACGGGCACACAGAGGAGAAGTGACTTGGCCAAGGTCTCGCGGCAGATCGGAGCCCAGGATAGAAAACCCACCTCTTTCTATCCATCAAGCCACGCTGCCTCTGGTGGTCTCTGGAGTGGTGGTGGCATGTGTCTGTACAGTACTTTGAGCAAAGCTTGCCGCACCCTGAAATATATCCTCGGGTGTGATCACTTTATTTAAAACAAAAAAACCTCTTTGATAGGGGGAGGGAACAGTGGTTTGGCTCAGCAGCGGAGACAATGGAGTACGGGGCGGGGGTGTGTGAACCATCCGTATTTAAAGAGAGAGAAAATCCAGTTACAGGTGGCGCTACAGTTTGTGGCGACCGTGTGTATCGTTTCTGATCTGGCTGCAGGAAGCCGGTGCTGGTTTGCCTGAGAACCATTAACATGGAATCCTGTCTTCCGGCACTGCGCCATTTCATGCTGGTGCTGTTCCATCAAAGGAGGAAAGAAAACGAACGTGCTCCCACCCGGCACCCCGTCTGAGAAGCAACTGCCGTAAAGGTGCTGTGAAACGTACATACTCGCTTAGAAAGAAGCCGGATCCCGTGTCATTGCCAAGAGGACCCTGGCAGCATTTGACAGGATACAAACCCCTCCACATGTGTCAGCGGTATCTATAGCACTAACCTGGATGCTTAAGCCCCAAGCGGATATTGTCCTAAATGGGACAGAGTGAGGGGGGAAAACGATCCCTTGTGATCTTGAAAGCCGTGAAAATACATCAGCTGTCTGTAGCTGAACTTCAGGGCTTGAACAAGGTGGTTTTTATAAATGCAAGTTTTTTTATAATCTCCTACACTCGGGGGCAAAAGCCACCCACTGACTGATGCAGGTGGGGGATAGTTAAGAAAAAACTTCCTCATAAGTAGGGCATTGCGAGGATTAGAGCATCTTCCTCTGAAAAGCCTCATCTTGACCAGCATTGGAGATGGAGATCTGGTCTGGTCTGGCAATGCCACTGTAAAAAAAATATTGTACAGTTGGAAACTTTTCTGTCCCTCTAGTGTAGATTTTGTTGCTATGGGGAGGGAAGGGCTGGAATCTGCCTTCACTTAAGCAGGCTATTTTTAAGAGCCTTGAGGAAATGCTGTGTCTGTACATGCGGTTTGATTTGCAGCTGGCACTGGCAAGGAATATGAGTTTTCTTGAGAGCTGCAGATAATCTAGTGACCTTCCTGGCACATCCGCTAAACTTTGATGCGGGATTCCCCTTAAATCTTTTAAGATATGACCAGGCCTTTCTGAGACCACTAGCAAATGCCGATATGCACATTGCATCCAGGAGTTTGACTTTAACTGCCACTTGCAGCTGGCCTGTATAATCCAGGGGAGCATCTCTTGCAGTAGCAGGAAACCACCTTCTTCCAGACATGTCTTCCTGAGTACAAACCTTCAACAAAGCCAAATGTCTTTGTGTCTCAGCTATTGGCTGCTGTGCAGAACTCCCCTGATGACCACAGTGCTTCAGAATCTGTTGACTAGAGGTTTAAGATTAGATATATATATTTTCCCCCTAGAAGCCATTCCCTAGGAATTATTTTGGGGAAGTTCTCTGGCTTGTGTTGTACAGGAGGTCAGACTAGATCACAGTGGTCTCTTCTGGCCTTGGAATCTATGAATTATTCATCCTCTCCCTGGTTGTAGAGGTGCTTCAAGACTTTCTTGCTAGCTGCAGAGCTTCATGGCTGTATTGGGTCGGAGGAGAGTGGAAACTTAACCAGGAGATTGGATTCCTGTAGGTGGCTCCTCCGTTATGTGCTTTTATGCAGATGTTGATGGGAGCGAGGGTGGGCCTAGCTAATTCCGGACGCTGGCTCATTTGAGTTCACAGCCCTGCTATGGTTGTGTTTGAAAATTGAACAGTTTGAGGATGAACCACGGCGCATGAGATGCCCGCGGTGCATTTCACATGCTACCCAAAATGCACCGCTTTTGCAAAGCTTCTGCTTGGAGAACGCTTCTTAGACCCATTTTATGGCACTGCTAGGACCTGGAGCAGTTTAAAAGCCAGCTGTTTTATAAGATCGAATTTTCTGAAAGGCCATCTCCTGGGCAGGGGCTTTCTCCTCATTCTGAAAAGATACCCCTCCTCGTACCTGTAGTGGAGACCTCCCTCTTAGAGGAATGAGGGTAGGTACATCTCTCACTCAGCATCTAGAAGAACTGGAATCTAGCTGCAGAAGTCTGTAGGCATAGGGCCCACAACTTTGCAGAAGAATCTGGTGCTTGGCTTAGGAACGTGGGTTGCCAGCATTGCTTTTGGCAGAGTACTGCTCTGTTAGGCTGTAAAGAGGCTTGTTCTCCCCATCCCCTGCAGATCTGTAGAATACAGTTGCTTGTCGGGGCCTCTGTTTTGGAAGAGGATTTTCTTGCTCCATCTGTCTGCCAGAACATGTGCCATCCCTCTTTATTGCTTTCCTCCTGCTCTCACATGCTAAGGCAGTTTCACTTTCTGCAGAGGGACCGTAACAGCCCTTCCAGCCATTGAACCTTCCTAGTCAAGCTGCTTCTGCCGGTGGTGGGGTTGGGGGAAGTTGCCCCCTTGGGCGACTTCTTTTTGTGGTCTGTGAAGCAAGACTGAAGAGAGGCGGCAGCCAGTGCCAAAAACTGGTGCCGGGCAGTGATGATTGTGCCTCCCCGTCTCTGCTGGGGCTGACTTGCAACACTTCAAAACTAGCGTAAACCGTGTTACTAATGCAGTGGTCTCTGTGTGCTACTTAGCAGCTGCCAAGGCAGCCTGTTCTGGGGCTGGCTAGCGTTTGCTGCACACCGACTAGCTTCCAGGGCAGCAGGCAAAGGCTCCTTCTGGCAGGTAGGTGAGCTTGCTGTTTCAAAAGCGTTGATTAATTGTTAGCGGCAGGAGCTGGGACTTCGCAGATGTTCTGAGTGCAAGAGGTGTCCGTGCATTGGGGGAGTAGCAGGACTGGGTCTCCTGACGTCGCCCTCTGATCCCCCTTTGTGAGAGTGGACTGAGAATAAAAAACACAGTGCTGGTAACTTTCTGCTGAGATCAAAGCTTAACTGTTGTGCAGATTTCAGTTGCACTAGTTTCACAGGGGAACTTGAGCGGTGTGCTTTCCCTTCTGGTTAAAATGTTGCTACAGTCGGCTGTGCTTTCAGTCCAGTGTAAGAGGGTTTGTGCTCCTGGATGGTGCTGACTGCTGAGAGAAGGAGGAAGGATTATTGTTGCTTTGGATTGAAGTAGCACTTAGGCATGTCTACATGGCAATCAAACACCCGCCGCTGGCCCGTGTCAGCAGGTGTGTGTTTGCAGTGTAGATCCACCTCTAGAGGCCCTAGCTGAGATCAGGGTTCCATTGTACCTATTGGGTTCCGGGAAGGATCTTTTCTCCGCCCCCCCCCCCCCCCCCCCCCCCCAGCCTAAGGGGAGGATCCACAGGACCTGAAACCCAACTGATTTCGGGGGACAACTAATGAGATAACAGGGACAGGAGTGCGGTCAGAGGGTCAAAAGAAGGGTTCCATTGTGCTAGGCGCTGTACAGACACAGTGAGGCCTTGGCCAAAACAAAGGAGTGATGGGGGAATTGTGTGTGTGTGGGGGGGGGAGTCAATTGCCCAAGGAACAGATTGGGGGCAGAGCTGGGACTAGAACCAGGACTCCACATGCCAGTCCAGTGCCCTGCCCACTGTCCGTGATGAGTTCTTGGGGTCTAACAAGTAGGAAGAAGGACAGTGTTGACTTAGTCCCTAAAACAAACCAAAAGGACTTGCAAAATCGGATTCCTTTTTTTAAAAGACATGAGCCAGGGTTAAAGAATGGTAGAATGATGACAAGGCTCATACCAGGCAGTTAAATCATTCTCCTTTTAAAAGCCTGGTTAAGTGGCTGTGCACAGCATCTCCTCTCCTCCTGCCCCTCTGTATGGTGTCTCCAGCTCTTAAGCTCTTTGGGGTGGGGCCAGGAGTTTCTCCTCATGCTCTGGGTGCTTTATAGATGCCTGACCTCTCCCCTGTAGAAACTCTGTGTAAATACTGTGGGAAGAGAGCGAGCCAGAGTAAACTCTCCCTCAAACCAACAGCCATAGAGCAAAACTTACACGGGAAGCCAGGTAATGGAGAAAACCATGTTGGGGCCTCCGTGCCTGGTGACCTGGGAGGTGTCGTCCGTTGCTTTGCAGCTCACCGTGCCCAGAGCAGCTGTGCGTGGCTTTGAACTTCAGTTGTCCAAAACCTTTCGTAGCTGGCTAGAGTTGTCTTCGGCTTTTCCCTTTCTACAGTGTTTGGTTCGTTTTCAGTTCCAGTCTCCTTTGTCTGAGCTGGCACCAGTATGGCTCTGCTCCATGCAATGAGTGCATCGTAGGGGTCCAAACTGGAGGTGCTTTCCTGTCCTAACATCCCCTCCTGCTGCTTCCATGTTTGGCAACATGGCTTGTCCCAGAGCAAATGGAGAGGTTCTGCTTTTTTCCTTAATGCAGCTTTTAATATTTGCTTTAACCCTCTCGAGCGTAGAGAGCCCTGGGCAGGACTTACGGCAAACTTGATAACCACAGTTCAGGGTGGGGTTGGGGTAATGGCACCAGCAATGTCTCTGTACCCCTTTGTAAAGCTCCCAGCACCAAGTCCCTGCTTTGTGGAGAGCCCACCTGCGCTGATGTTCCTCAGACTTGCACTGCCTCCCACTTAGCTTCTGGATGGAGTTTGTCGTAGGATTTGACCTTTAAAGCCCCATGTGGTTTGGAATGGGACTATCTGAAACGACCTGTCTGTGTGACAGCAATGCAGTTTGAGCAGTCATCTGGCTTTAGACAGAGCAGGGAGAGCTGGTGGGAGGACTTCTTGGGTGAGAACCCCTCTTCCTGAGAACTTCTCCTCCTGGTTGTTCAGACGGCCCAGATTTAACTTTTATGGCACATGGCAAAGCTCAAGAAAGGAGAGCACAGTGGGTTGAAGGATGGAGTGGGTAGGGCATGTCTATGAATCTGTGGGGTTCCTCATAGCCTGTCTGGAGTTTAGTAGTTAGACTTTTTTCTCAGACCTTGTATAAATTATTGTGAAACTTCCGGACCCACTGTGGGAGTGTTTTTTAAACAAATCAAAAGAAACTAAAAGCAATGGAGCGGAGTCTTGGGTCTTGCCTACACTACAGAACGTTGCCGTGTTGGGACAAGATTATGAACAGTCGAGTTTGCTGACGCAGGGCTGACCGCTAGCGAAGCGTCGGGGTTAGATCGTGGTGAGCATTGTCAGCTAACTCAGTTGGTCAGTTGCTTTCAAACTCGAATGCTCTGTAGTGTGGATGGGTCTAGATGGCCAAAGCAGGGCTGGGGTTTGGATGTGATGTTGAGGTGGAGGGGGGTGTATGAACAGGGAGGCAAAGCGTGGCTTCTCAACATCTTGCATGCAGTATTTTGGTGATGAATCGTTGCATTAGCTAATGCTTCAATGGGGAGGGCGAGGCTTACAGGTCCTTTGCAAGAAGTGCAGTTTAAGTTGGGGCCTTAGAGGGTGGTCGCATAATGGGGCTGGGTTAGCGGAGGTGTTCCAGCCCTAGGAAGTGGAGATGGTGCAGGAGGACATGCAAATGGAAGGCTGCATCCCTTGGGAGAAGGCAAAGGAGGTTGTCGGGGAAGCAACGTTTGCATGACCTCGACTCTTAGTACAACACAAGTTATTTGGGTGGAGAGGTGAGAAGATGGTCTGGATGTGCTCAGTGGTTGAGCCTGGCTGTTGGGGCAGCATTTTTGCCTAGGGGAGACAAGGTGCCAGGAAGACAGAGAAGGCTTTCTAGGTGGGATACCCTGTTCTCCATCTCCGCTTCCATTTGCACCTTTGCTGCAATCATTCTTGAGCAGCCTCAAAACAATGTCCCTGCTCCTCTCTTGTGGTGTGAAAGCCCTTGATGGAGAAACGTCTCATGATCACCTTTGTGCCCACTCGCCAACGTCATTTGTTTTGTAGCCTGACGCGTGTGTGTACCATGGGACGTTGCCGGTTGGTTCCTAACAGCTAAGCTAAAGGAAGAGCTAATGCTCTGAAAATAGCAGTGGATGTCGTTGCTGTGAGACTCCAAAGCTCTTAAATCTGTCAGGTTCCGAATAAAACCAGAATACCACAGGAGCAAAATGGGGCTTTAAAACTGTGGGGCCAAATGGGGCTGGTGGTAGTAGAGCAATGCAGAAATCCAGCAAGCACAGGCTGCATGAGCAATGGAGATCTTCCAGTGCATAGATTCCACGGTGGTAGGCACCTTTATAGACCCCTGAAAATCTTTGTGGTGAAAGGTTTGTAGCTTTAAGTGCTTGGTGTCTTCTGACCCTTTTTCTCTAGGGCTGCCTGCGTCTCATGCTGAGCTGTCTGTAGGGAGGCTTAATGCGTAGCTCTGCACTCCCAGATCGGTAAGCCGCCACTCTAACAGTACAGGAGTCCGGTCCTTGGGGGACACAGCCGTTTGCACAGCAGAACTGTATTCTGGTCTGCTTTGTGCTTGCTGAGCACCACGGTGGCTGCTCTCCTTTAGTTTGAAAAGGCAGGCGCTTTCTTTTAAAATCCTGTTGGGATGTAAGGAATAAACCCTGCCTTTGGGTAATCGGATTCCCTGCCAAAGCTGGCTCTCCTCAACTAGTGTTACTGCTTATAACTAGATGTCAGCTTGCACGGTGTTCGTCAATCCCTCTAACAGAACGGACGGATTCTGCCTTAGCCTGTCCGATTGTAAAGGGGCCACATTCTACATGCATCTTGGAGCCATAAGTTAAGTAGCATCTCCTTGTGTTACTTGGACACTATCCAGTCTGACCCTCTAGAAGCCCCTTACTTGTGTTCAGTTCTCGCTGCTCCTTCCCAACCCAACCTTTTTCTCTCTCTCTCGTGTCCTGGCTGTAATGTCGAATCTAGTTCTTTGCTGCTTGGACCTGGCTAGCTCCCTAGTTCTTTGCCTCAGGAAAGAAAGGTAATGAAGCATGCAGTGACTAGTGCTCATCCAAAGGTGGGTGAGGTTCTTTCAAGTTTCCAAAGGCATCAGCTTTCATTCCCAGCTGAAAGCTCCTTTTTCTCTTGCGACACCCCTACCCCATTTCTGGGGCAGCGGCTCTGTCGGGCACATGGTGCACAATGGGGTGTTGCAGTAGGTATATATTGTGATGCATTACAATAATTGCTAAACCCACAAGCCACGGTGTTCTGATTTGGCGCTCTCATTCTGTCCTTGGAATCCTTGGCTCAATTCAGTGTTACAGGTATGTAAAGCCCACCCTTTCTCTGAGCTCCACTCGGTTTCAAGCAGAAGCAAACCCTATCTACTCTTACGGATGAGCATGGGTGCAGTAACAGAGATTGCTGAAGGGAGGCTATTCCCAAGTGCAAGTTAAGTCAAAGACAAAGAGTGTATGAAAGGCTGCTGTAGATGATAAGTACTGGAATCTAGTCTTGCTGGCACTTCCGCAGATGGAGCAGGGAAATGGGGGATTGTTTGCTCATTAGCAGAGTACAGAAGTACCCTCTACTCTACTCTCAAGTATGTCTTGCTTCAAAATGGTCTGCACCAGATACTCACTCAGTTTGGCAGGCTGGATTGTAGCTTCTTGTCTGTTGCTGTGACGTGGACTATTGCATTCAGGAAAATCTCTGCATCTCCTTTTCTGCCAGTGTTTTGATCCTTCATCGTAGAGTTTAAGGCCCCAAAGGATCACGAGATCATCTCGTCTGACATCCTATATATCACAGGCCACCAACACCACCCAGCAGATGCACACCGAACCGAAACCAGACTCTAGCATTCAGCCCATGTGAAACTAGATTACTATGTGCCTCAAGGAGAGAATAGGAGTGACCCAGGTGCACCAGTGCCCGAGGCACCTGCATTGGCAGAGAAGTGCTAGGAAGGCAGATTAGAGACCTAAATATCTGCAGATTTAATCAAGACTTAGTGTTACCACCTATTGGAGTGAAGTGGAATGAGATTCCCGGGGAGAATGAGGCACGTATTTTAAAGAGAAGCATTGAGTCAAAGAAAGGGGAACATCACTAAAATTGTTCTGCAATTGGTTGATGACTTTTATGCTTAGCTGCTTAGCCAGTCAGCAAATGCTGGAGTGTGATTTAAGCAGTCCTTGCAAGTTCCCTAGCTTGTCTTCAGGTGCCCCTGTGGATAATACTGGATGATGTCTGACTTTTATAGTAATTAGCCTCCATTTCAAGTTGTTTATTACCAATGTTATCAGCCCTGTTCTACAGGACTGGAGTTTGTTAAAGCACTTCTGCCTCGTAGGGCAGAGGTCCCTGAAGAGAGCCCAATATAGTACTTGAGATGTAGGATAGGTCTCGTTGTTTCATTAAATGGTGAAGCATACGGCCTGTGCAACACTGTGTAGCAGAAAATGGGTGGGCATCTAAAGGTGGAAACAAACCGTTCTAAGAGGCAGCTGCTTTTTCTTCCATAGTTGTCTAACAAACTAGGGCAGGCTTGACTGGGAGGTTGGGAGTGGTTTGTTCCCTAAGAGCACACCTCCAAGAATCTGACGTTCAGCTCACCGGGCCAAGGTAGAAGAGAATGTGGAAGATCTTCAGGGCCAGTGTACTATGCCAGCTGTGGCGCTAACTTCTCAGAGATGGAACTTTGGGGGTTAGTCTGAGAGAGCTTGACAAACTGTGTGTGTGTGTGGTTTAGCAAACTATGCAAATAGCCACAGAACTGCAGCAACCCCTGGACCGCAGGCACCTAAAATAGCAGAGTAGTCTCAGCAACTTCGTTAGCATAAAGCTTAGGCGAAGCTGATCAGTCTGTCCATGGTAATGCCGACGCACGTTACAGCCCTTCCTTCCCCCCATTGCCTCTAACTGAAGTGCTGCCGCTTATGTCCGGTAACCTTCTTTTTTGTCATCTTTTTTTTTTACAACATCATCTGATTCCTCTGCTGTGATTTTTTTTTTTCCATGCCAGATGAGATCCTGGTCATGAGTAAGTGTTGTGACTGTTAGCTGGCAGGAATTCTGGGTGATTGCCTCACTCCAGGAAACGTTAAAATAACACTTTTTTCTTAGAAAGCTGGTTCCCTCCCCTCCCATATTTTTATTTTCCTAATAGCTGCCCCTACTTTGGCGGCTCATAAACAGAGGGTTGCTTGTGTAGCCGAGTGAGAGCAGATTTGCTTGGGTGGACACAATGCCACAGAGCGGTGCACGAAGGTAGCTGGTCTCTAAGCAGATAGGCTCCTCTCAAAATGAGTCTGTCTGAAGCTTGGAAGGAAACTGTTAAGCTGTGCAAAGAATCCTGCTCCTCTCTCCGGACTCGGAGTCTGCTTCTGTCTCCCTGGGAAGAGCAGCTGCCCCAGTGATGCAGAGAATTTGAGACGAAACGTACAAGGAGGGTTTTTGTAACTGCTGTCTGGATTCCAGTAACTCAATGGGAGCTCTGCTGCCAAGCGTTGCTGGAATGTGGGCCTCCTGAGGCTGGGCTGAGCCTGTTTGCCTGCTCCTTCAGCTCTGCAAAGTTGGACGCTTCCAAGGTACTTCACAGTATTGAGGGGTCGGACTAGGGAAGTGCTGGCGGTTTGGGGGACAGATTCCTCTCCAGACCTGTTCCAGCGGAGGGTGCGCTCTCTAACTCTGCCCACTGATCAGAAAATGGTTTGTAGCCATTGGGGGGCTTTCCCTGACTGCCTGGCCTCTCCCTTTTTTGCTCCCTGAAATAGCGTTATTGCTGTTGGGAAGTAGCCATGTTTTAAAGCTTTTTCAGGAGCTGGGTTTCAGTGCTGAGCTGAGGAAGGAAAAGCTATCAAGGAGCCAACCTCGCCTGTGTGTTTGTATTGTGTAATCTTTTCTCCAGAGGGTGCTTAGAGCCCAGAGGATTCCCTCCCACCCCAGAGCCTTGTCACCTACGGCAGGCAGCCAAGGAAGGCTGGATCCTGCGCCCTTGGCCAGCTACGGCTACTCCAGGGAAATCCATGCAAGTCACTTCCCCACCTCACATGAGCGAGTGCTTCCTCTGCTGTGCTCTCAGCCCTTGCTGAACCAGCGAGTGGGACGCAGGGTAGCATAGACCTCAGGCTCTGCCAGCCAGCCCTGTAATATCCCAGCAAGCGCTAGACATCTTCGCAGATTGGGATCAGGTCGTCAGGTTCCCCCTGAGAGCACGGTGGTTAGGAAATAAAACCCTGAAGGGAGACCCACTGAAACCCAGCCTGCTCCTTTACTACTCCTATAGTAATATTTCCGCCACCTTTATTATTTAGTGGCGACTGCCTCTGTCTGGAGGTTGGTTCTGTCTTATCTATTGCAAAATAAGACCAGGGGATCAGGATAGGGGACCCGGCTTGTGCTGCTAAGAACTAGCTAAATACCGAACATGCAGTAATCCCTGGACCTTGCCTTAAACTTCAGTAACCAAGTCCGAATAAGCAAGCTCAGTTCTCCTGCCAGAGCAGTCTCCCCTGCAAGATGAAAGCAAGCTCCTTCTCGGCTCTAAATGCAACTTCAATCCCTCTGAACTTGGACATACCTCTGGGAATGGCTTTGCTACAAGGGCTCAAATAGGCGCAGTAGTTGCCTGGGGCTGTTTAGGGATTTTTCTTTGCAGAATGTTAAATGCTTTGTGTGTTTTGGCTCCTTTCTGGGCAACTGTAGAGATTGCTTTGACTGTTGTCCAGTTGGAATGTAATTCCAGGGCCTTTATAAGTGTCTGGAAAGATGCACACAGGTGGATGGTCCTGGCAGTGGCTGGGGTGTCTCGTGCCGCTTGCATCCATGAGCGTATAGATTGGGGCTGAGAAGAAGCAAGGCTATGCTCGCTAAAAGCCATATCTGCTACAACTCCATCGCGGATTCAGGGCCATCAAGGAATTTCTTAATCTCTGCCACTACCTCGTATCAAGCTGCAACTCTTGTGCCCATGTATGCAGCATACAATAGAGTATTTAGCAGGAGTGATTGGGGATTAAATGCAGGGGATACCTATGGGAAGGCAGCATATTAGAGAAGCCCTGTGTCTAAAAGCTTTAGCATGGCCCAGTGACAACAGGGTGGTCCAGTCTGTGTAACCCAAGGGAAAACCACAGCTTCAGAGTTTTCAATGACGCCCACAAAGGGCCAAAGTCTGGGTTTCTCTATGCATCGTACATCACAGTACGTAGACTTGTGTCCTCCTTGCAGCTCGTGGGAGGCTGGGCGTGCTTAAATTTTTCCAGCTTCCTTATTAAACTTCGCCTACGTGAGTTGCCTGGCAAACTCCCGGCCCTTACGGTATGTCCACACTGTAGTCAGAGGTGAAATTGCATCGTGTGGAGACGGACCTGAGAGAGCTTTAATCCAGCTAGTGCAAGTCCCAATAATGGTGAAGCTGCAGCAGCAAGGACTTCGGCATCGGCTAACTGCCTGGGTAAGTACCCAGGGTCCCAGACGGGCTTAAGCCTCCATGCTGTGGTGGCTTCGCTGCTGTTGGTGGTCTCACTTGCTAGATTAAAGCTAGCTCAGGTAGGTCAGTATATGCTGCAGTCACACCTGGTCCTTCAGTGTAGACAGAACTTTTTAAAGGTTCCCTCTAGAATACGCTGCAAGTTCCAGTGAGTGGTGGTCCGGTCTCTGTCTGTGCAGGGCAGGTGAGCCCCCCTAGGTGTGACCTTTGGTCTGACAAGGGGGTGCTGGAAATCTTGTTTACGGGTGATGTGCTAATGTTTAACTCTCCTTGTTTTTCTTTCCCTCCATTAGGCAATACTGACCAGTGCACATCTTGATAAGGTCGTCTAGCAACCTCTTCTGCAGGGCTGAATGACAGCGGGAGGGTAATTGATGAGCTTGCCCTGGGAGTCTCTAATAAATACGTGAAATCAAAACACAAGATGGGTCAGAAGGTCACTGGCGGGATAAAGACTGTGGATATGAGAGACCCTGCATACAGGCCACTCAAGCAGGAGCTCCAGGGGCTGGATTACTGCAAGCCCACGCGCCTGGACTTGCTATTGGATATGCCTCCGGTCTCGTACGAGGTCCAGCTGCTGCACTCATGGAACAACGATGACCGCTCGCTGAACGTCTTTGTGAAAGAGGACGACAAACTAATATTTCACCGGCATCCGGTGGCTCAGAGCACAGATGCCATCCGAGGCAAAGTTGGATATACGAGGGGACTGCATGTGTGGCAGATCACGTGGGCCATGAGGCAGCGGGGCACGCATGCCGTGGTAGGGGTGGCTACGGCGGACGCGCCCTTGCATTCTGTAGGGTACACGACCCTGATAGGAAATAACCATGAATCCTGGGGCTGGGACCTTGGGCGGAACAGACTGTACCACGATGGCAAGAATCAGCCGAGTAAAACCTACCCTGCCTTCTTAGAACCGGATGAGACTTTCATTGTGCCGGACTCTTTCCTGGTGGTCCTGGACATGGATGACGGGACCCTGAGCTTCATCGTAGACGGGCAGTACATGGGTGTTGCTTTTCGAGGACTTAAAGGGAAAAAACTGTATCCAGTTGTAAGCGCGGTGTGGGGGCACTGCGAAATACGGATGCGCTACTTGAACGGGCTTGATCGTGAGTATAACCCTCTGCAGCTCGTTCTGAAAGTGCAGATCTCTGCATGCCTTCCTAGCCCCGCTAAAGAGATTGAACCACATATCCGCACTCTCTTCCCAATAGCTAGTGAGCTATGTACCTGAAAACTGTGACTCGTGCAAACCGAAATGAAGCCGAAATGACTGTTAGGACTGCAGGGTCTGTTAGGGCAGCAAAGGGTCAAGGGGAGGATGGGGTTTCTACTCCAGATTAGTCTCTGCTGATGGGCTGTGTTTGGAAAGAGCAGTATTGTTTCTAACTGGATCTGGTGCAGCTACCAGTCAGCCAGATTATGTCCCTATAGCAGGGTAACCCCCACTGGTCTGGGTACACATCAGCATACGGAGCCTCCAATTAGGAAAGCGGTTTGATAGTAACTAGGTGACTGTATAGGGCGGAAAGTGTGGATTTTGGGCAGCCATGCGGAGAGGAATCCTACTGCTGGGACTCCAGCCATCTGCATGAAGTCTGTCTGGAAAGCTGATGTTCTCCTCCTCCTCCTCTTTACTGCTAGAGTCTCCATCGCCTTACTATGGATTTAGGCCAATGGACAAGGCAGAATCCTGTAGCTTCTCTGTAGCACGCTTTACCTGAAAGGTGACCTCTCCTCCACGTACTCTTTATACAGGAGAACAAGTTTTAAACTTGCTCTGCAGGCAGGTGTGTAGGGAGCTGCGCAGTCATTTGCCTGGAACCCCACCTCTTTCAGCAACTCGCTTTCTGTCCTTTTCCCTTCCAGGCTAAGGAACGCTGTTGAACAGAGTGGGGTTGGGTATTGTGGCCAGGAAAACCTTTGTAGTTCTGACGGCTCAGTGTAAACTCAGGATGGCAGTTGGTCACCAAGCTTAGTACAAGCTTCCCAAGTTCAAATTGGTTCTGAAAAAAAAGCCTGTCTGTCTCTTTGGGACAGAGGTTCCCAATTGCACCAGAATGTGACTTAGTCCATTCGGAGGAATGGCTTAATCTGGATTTGCTGCTACAGAAATTTGTCAGGTTTAATATGGGAAGGATTAGCATGTTCACCCCAAGCCCCAGAGTAGGATCTGTCTTGTATTGTTGCAAGGGATTATAGAATACTTTCTTCCTGTATTTGGGGGTAAATATACTTTCTCTTCATCAAAGCCATGCAAGGGTCACCCAGTGCAATGATGGAGCCCTTTCAGAATCAAGTGTAGTATTAATTACAATTAATGAATTATGAATTATTTAAGCAGGATAGTTCACTTCTGTAGAACGAAGTGCAAGTGCCTAATACTGCAGACTTGACTCTCCTTGCTACTGTAGCTATTAAATTAAGGCAATGGGTGGTGTTTGTATTGTAGTCCCCCCCGCCTCTCCCCCGGGAGCCCCAGTCATGGAGCAGGATTCTGTTGTGCTAGGGGCTGTACAAGCAGACCAAAAGGGACAATGTTTTTGAACAGTGAGATTTTTTTTTTTTTTTCCCCCTTCCACTCTGCATTAAAACTCCTCCTAGTTTTTGCTACCCAGGTTGGCCTGCAGAGACTGAATCTTCCAGCTTTGGTGTTTCTGCTGCTCTATTATCTAGCCAAACCTGGCAACCAATTGACATGCAGTAGGGTATTCCTGGCCTGAGACAGAGCTAGTGCTGAGTCACAGGCATTGGAGTGAAACATTTGGCCTGCCTGTTTCAATTTGTGTGTGTGTGTGTGTGTGTGTGTGTGTGTGTGTGTGTGCGCGCGCTAATTCTCACTTCTCCTAATTTGCCCTGCTGTAAACACCTACCGTTCAGTCTCTTGATTTTCAAATTTAGTGTAGAGGGGCTCTGAGCAAACCTGGCCAATGGTGCAGCTGGGTATTTAGCAAGCTCTGAGCTTTTACATGACTACAGGGACAGCTGCAGATTAAACATATCCAAACTCGTGTATTTTTACTCTATACTTTCAGTGCACTGTAGCTGAGATCTCCCTAATGACAGCCCCCCCACCCCCCCCCCCCCCCCCCCGGTACCTCTCACAGCAAAACATTGTCTTAGCTGTGACCTATGTCAAGCAAATGCTTGGCTCAGAGGAAGAGCTTTGCCCTGCACATCAGCGAGGAGAATTCCACGGCCAAGGACCCTTCCTCAAAGACTCTGCTGTTACTCCTCACTTCCAGGTGCCGTTGGTTGGAGAGAGCTTTCCAGCTAAGCCTGATGCTGTAGCAGCACTTTGGGGATGGTTAGTCTCATAGGTACCTAGGTCCCACACCGTGCGGACGTAGGTAAAGCAAAACAGGCATTTCAAATTACATCCAGGAGCAGACGGGCAGGGATTGGAGCACTAATATTGTGTATCCCTCTCCTTCTAAACAGTGATGGGACTAGACTGGTCTAATTTTGAGGTGGCCTAAATCGAGCTTTGTGACACAGGAACGCAGATTCTTGTCTGCACTGTGTTCTTGGCCAATCGCCCTATCATGTCTCTGTATCTGAAAGGAGCCTGCCAGAGGCAATGGCTGGGAATGCTTTGTATTTACTTTACAGGCTAATAAATGAGCAAGAGCCCTTCACTTGCACTGGTTCCGAGGGTCCAGGCACAGAGCAAGTGCATGTGTGAAGTAGGGAAAGGCACTGGATAAAGGTCGGATGTCTTATCTCCATGTATGAGGTGCCCCTGCAGGATGCTGGTGCTGAAACTTGGAAAATGCACACTGTCAATGCTTTCCGTATAGACCGCCTTCCACAAGTAAACACTACCACCTAAAAACCAGATGGTCCCTTAGCAGCCACTTCCTCCAGCCTCCTTGTCTCTAAACAGGCTGGCTGGGAGCATGTCCAGACGGGTGCCCAACCCTGGAGGCCATGGGATCAAGAGCTCTTGGCAGTGGTGCCCTACCACTCCAGCTCTAGCACGGCTGCTATCCAGTATGGCCTAGGGGAGGCAGTCGCACAGGTAGCTGGGTCCCAAACCCTTCAGCACCATAGGGGTGAAGCCAGTAGGTGGCCAATATAGATTGGAGTTCTCAGCACAGAACTCCCCATAGCAAGCAAACAGTCACGTTCTGTGTCTGCTTCAGTTGGAGTGGGTTCCAAGATGTAACATACCCAATATGGGGCTACTGGAGCCCAGCCTTGACCGTGGGTAACGGTAACAGTCAGAAATGGTCGGACACCAGCTACCAGGCACAGATAGAACAGCTCCTGGGTGTAGTTGTACTGGAGTACTTAGTAATGATCCTGGGTCTAATGACACCATGCTCATGAACCTGCTCCATGAGCAGTGGCTGCATTCTCTGGGTCAGCGGTTCAGATACAAGCATGGTTTGTTCTTCTGGGTGTTTAACCCGCCAACAGAAGTTCATTCCTGGCTCCTGTGGAGCTGGGTGGTCTTTACAGGACTGTTTTGGGGTTATCCACGCAAATAACTAATGTCGTTAGTGCGATTTAGCTGGATTAGTTTGCATCCAAAGCGTCTTTGAAGGCCACGGCATTGGCATGTTTCTATTGCAGTGATGCCACGGGACCCAAGGAGGAGGGTCAGGGCCCTATTGTGCTGAATGCTGTATAAACAAAGACGCAGTCCTTGCCCTGAAGAGCTTACAGGTGAAAGGACAAATGAAGTTAATTTGGATGGGGCCTGGAGCGGGAAGTAGAGAATCCAATGCACACTATGCACCCTTGCCTTTTAAAATGACTTATAAAGAGTCACGTCCCCATATGCCTCACCACGTAGCCATTAATTAGCTGATTTACCAGCACTGCACCTGAGCTGGATCTCGAGAGAAGGATTGGGACCTTCGGGGCTGGTGCAGGGGAGCCCTAGTATGGACAGAGGGGTAGATCTTAGTGGAAAGCGCAGAGACCAATCGGTGGACAAGGCTGGCATCGCTGGCTAGGTGGAGAGGCTGCGCGATGGGTGGAGGGGTGTGGGGGGGGGGGGGGGCAGAGATGTTTAGAACCTTGAAAGGAAGGGTTGGAATCTTGAACTTGTTCTGACATGCAGGGCACTGAATTTTGAAATCAAGACTGGATGTCTGTCTAAAAACTACGCCCTAGGAATTATTTCGGGGAAGTTCTCTGGCCTGTGTTACACATGAGGTCAGACTAGAGGTTCCCAGTGGTCCCGTCTGGCCTTGGAATCTATGAAGGGATTCTGTCCGAGCTGCTAGGAAAACTGCCACAGTTTTGTCAATGAGTATTGGGAGGCTAAAAGTTGGAAGCAATGGCTACAATAATCTGAAAATGGGGCGGAGGGGGTAGACCTGAATGAGAGTGTCGTTGCTCTGGACAGAAAGGGAAGGATGGATCTTAAAACTCTTATGGAGTGGGAAGCGTTGGAGGAGAGATGCAAGAGGGATTTTTTTTTTTTCTGGAATGATCCTGGAAGGGAGCACGAATGCAGTGACACTTATGGTCAGAAAATGGACTAAAAACTTTGCCTCCCATCTGTTGGCAGTGGCAGCAGGATGAACAGGGTCAATAGCTTAATTTGGCTTGTTCCAGAGGAAGCAAGCGCTGTTGGCATTAACCTGTAGTCAGCTCCTGAAAAACTGACACTTGTTGACCAAGATTTTCAAAGTCCCCATTTTGGGGTTTCCAGCTGGAGCCTGGATTTTTAGATGCTGTTGAGCATTTTTATTTATTTATTTATTTATTTTAAAATCAGACCCTCTTAAAGTGTCTAGTGAGACCGCCCAAAGCAGAGGCATGCCTAGTCACTTCTGAAAAACCTTGACCCTTATTTAGTGCTATCCAGATGAGCTTGGAAAACTTCATCACGAAAAACTCCTGAAAGTTCAGATTCTTTTCCTTATGTGCAGCTGTAACTTTGGTTCCTGCTGTCTGCCCCGTCCGAGCACAAGAAACCAGTCTTTCCTGTGGAGAACAGTGAAATATTCCTAGTAAATATTCATTTGTATTTTAATCGGTTGTGGCAGCTCGCTGAAGTTAAATTGCATCTCCTACTTGCTGTTCATGCATCTGAATGCAGAGCGTTCTTGAGTTTGGCCTACAGAATCCCAAACTTTTTCAGGGCTATGAAATTGCTTAGGTAGCAGAATTGTAACCTGGGAGGTAGGGAGATGGCAATTTGGATCTTCTGGCTCTAAAATATCAAATCTTAATCTCGACCTCCTCGGTTTCCTGGGCTCACTGTGCTGGAAACTTGGCCTTTGTAGATTCTCCTCTTCCTGAGAACTAGAGATAGCATTGACGTGTATGGAGCCATAGCTGCATATGCAATCGTTTGATATGAAAAACATTTCCCCAACTCTTCATTGCTGGGGTACTGCCGTAGTCCGTCAAACCTAACCTGAAAATGTAACTGTGGCGCTAAAATGAAGCTGGGCTTTTGACTAGCTTTTCCACATTGGGTGGGTCTTAATCCTGGTTAGTGAAGCCAGCCACTCTTGCGCTTTCTCCTTTTCTGTATTATTAAAGCCATTTTGCAAGAATCGTAGTTGCAGATCTTCCAGTAGAGCTTGTTCTGTCCCCAGTACTGGGAGCACTCTCTGGGGTCTATGACGTGGGCTTGCCCCCTTAAATATAGGTGTTGAAACCTGGTTTGCTGGGGACATTATGTAGGTGGCTTGGTTCTCATCTGCCCCCCAGACACTGAAGTCCTCACCTAGGCAAGTGAGCTCCACTCGCTCTTTGGGGGTGACTTCATGTTAGGCTTTGGATTTTTCTCAAGGTGGCTACCATTAGCCTCTGATGGAGACTGCAGTCTTGAGCTACCTCATTGGAAAATCTCCCTGGAGAGGAAACGGGCTAGAGATCTGCTGCAGTGACGGTTTTGGGGGGAGAGTGGGGGGGGGCAGGGTTGCCTGCAGAAGAGAAATTATTACTCACATCAGTGATGCATGTTCAGTGCAAACACTGGCTTTAGCAGCCAGAACACCTGCACCCTTAATCGCGTGGCGCTTGCATTTCAGGAGGTGTTAACAGAATAGGAACACTTGAGCTCCACAATGGGGGATGCCGTGCTGGCACAAGGAACTTGCCCAATCCACCAAGGATGCATAGAAAGACACCCCAGTAGAACTGGCGGTGTGAGCTCTAAATAAAGCTGGCTCACTGTTGAGGGCTATGAAACTTGCTGCATGGATACTGAACTAATGGGTGCGGGTGTATAGTCCCGTGTGGTGCTGCTGGATCAGGATTCAGGTTGAAGGTGAAATCTCTGCTGAGGCAAGCAAATCTAGTGACTTGTGAAGCTTGATGGAGCTGGCCTGTCTGTATTTTGGGGGTGGGGAGGTCAGAAGTAAGCATGTGAAGGCTTCTGGGGTGCCTAGAAATGTGAAGAACAGTACAGTGCTTTGGGGTACCTAGAAATGGTAAAATCATACTGCAACATGCAGTCCTGTGTTTAAACAGCTTTCACAAAGGTTCCCATGTTATGGCATCTAAAAACGTGGGATCTTCCCCCCCCCCCCCTTAACTGAATGCTGCTACACCTCCCTAATTACTTATAGGGGGATTCCAGGATCTCCTTTCCTGCTCTACCGTTGGTATTTCTAGGGCATGTATTACCTTCAGTGCTCGCTGCAGATAGTTCAGTTTTCGTGGCCTACTGGGACCCCCTGCATAGTAACCTAGAACTGCTGCCTCGCTTGCTGAGGGTGCTGGGTAGTCAAGGACTCCTGAACAGGCCAGGGCCTCAGTTTCTCTCACGCTCCTCTTGAGAGTGTCGGCTACCGTAACTAACAACGCAGCCACCGGGCTCTAACTCGTGTTCCGAGTTAACGTGTGGCTTTTTTGTCTTGCAGCCGAACCACTGCCTCTGATGGACCTGTGCCGGCGTTCTGTGCGGCTGGCTCTGGGCAAGGATCGACTGAGTGAGATCCAAGCGCTGCCACTGCCGGCATCCCTCAAGAGCTACCTTCTCTACCAATGACCTACAGGTTGAAGGACGCTGTGAGAACTGAAACAGAGGCAAATGATTTGGCGCTGACCCATTGGACGGTGGTCCTGCCAGCCTCCCCCCATCATCACTAGTGTTGGACATCCTCAGCCCAAGTACCTTCCTCCAATGCCAAAACCAAATATGACCTTAAAATGGCCGTTTTCAAGTATCCTTGTTTCAACGACTAAGATGACCTTTGCTGATGAAGGTCACATCACATCCCTGCATGCTTCCGAAAAAAACACCCCCAAAAACACAACCTTCCAGAATCTCTCTGCACATCCCTTGCTGCTTTCCTCCCAGCTCCTGGCAAACAGCTGTAGCGCATCCTTTGAATGCCTGAAGTCTAGGAGCAAATTCTGCCTCTTACTCTGGCTGAAGGAGAGTACATGAAGCTTGGAAAGGGAAGCGTTGAGAATGGCAACACATCAAATGCCAGGTGCTAGATGTGGAATGGCACGAGATGGGGGGCCTTCTGACAAGCAAGGACGTAAATCACTTCAATGGGAAGTGAAGACACCAAAAAAACTCCACATAGACACTTTTTTTTTTTTTTTTTTTAACTTGGATAAGGTGGTTATGTAGCTGATGTCAATGTCGCGATACTGTCTCACCCTGTCTTAACTGTTACTTTATGTAGATTGAATCTTGTTTCTTTCACCATCACTTTCCATCCCTCACTCCATTTTTCCTGCATCTTCTCTCCTCCTTTTCACTGGCTGTGACGCTAGGGGCAGATAAGGCCTGCAGTGGATGGGGAAACCAATCCATTGAGCAGCCCCTCTGATGTCTGCATCTTTCCCCCTCTTTCCTTGTGTTCACTTTAACCTGCAGCTTTTAGATCAGATGCCCGCCCCCCTCCATTGGCGGTCAGTTTCCCCTGCTACAACTCGTTGGCATGCAATATCATCCCTGGAGAGCCAGCCACTCCAGACTGATCTGTTGATTGCAGATCCTTTACAACCACAGACCTCTCCTTTCCCATGTCTGCGTCATGCATATTCGAGTCCATGTTAGCGCCCCTGAAATGGGTCTGCCAGGGAATCTTCTGCTTTGATAAGCTGCTTAGAGTATTTCAAATCGGAGCTTTTCAGTCTGCCATTGTCCATCAAGATAATCTCCTCCTTGCTCTCTGGCAGGAACGACCCTCTCTCTCATCCCTGCTAGTGGACAGAGGGACGACCCAGGAGGAAGGGTGTGAACAGTGTGTTCTGCCTTACAGTATGTCAGCAGGCCAGATGTCTAGAGGGTGATGTGATGGAAAGTAGTTTGATGGGAGGCTTAAGAGTGCTCTTCTGATGCTTTGCATGCACAGCAAAGGGAACTAGCGTGAATTACAGTCAAGAAAAGAGGGGGAGAAGAACCATTGTGAGACTTTATTATTTTTTTTTTTTAAAAGGAGAAATCCTTGCACATCCCAAATAAAGATTCTCACCTCAATAGCCAAAAAGAGAGGACCCAGTTCCCCACCGTCAACAGGAGCTGCTCTCTCCTGGCCTCTCCAAATAGCAGGCTATTAAGCTGCCTTCTCTGGGGTTATTTTGCACATTTCTTTTTTGTCTTGAAAAACAATGTTTGTGTGGGTTTTTTTGCTTCTGTTCTGTACAGGTACAAATGAGTTTATTTGTTGAAAATGTTTAATATATATTTGTGGTGTTTGTATAATCCTGTTTTAAACAGCTGCTGTAGGGTACCTTTTTAAAAAAACAAAAAAAATCTACTGGCATAGTATATTTTTTAAAGCACAGAATTGGTGCCAAGACTGGGTGGGGGTGCAGAGTGCCCCTTTTTCTTTTTTTTAATGTAACCTGGATGATTATTTTTATGTAGGGATTTGTACAAGCTTCTGTTACAGGGTGGGACACGTACAAAGTTGCACAAGAGAATTCAGCGTGTACAGAGCCTAGCTTGATTGCCTTCAACTCTACCAGCGTCTTCCACCACTCCTTCTGCCCTGTTTTTGTGCTTTTAGCCCCCCCTTTGTCTCCACTGTCTCTCTGCTGTCCCCAGTGCATTGCTTTGTACAGTTTTAAACTCTTTGCCTTCTCTTTTACAGCTGTAAATAATATTCAGTAACTCAATACAGAAATAAAGTTTATTAAATATTGAGCAGGAGTCCTGTTTTATTTGTGCCTAAGGGGGCCCTGCCAAAATCAGAGGCCAATTGTGCTCGGGTCTGTACATATACAGACCAAGAGACCTGCCCCCAAGAGTCTAGTCTGAATAGAACAAAGAAAGATGAGAGCATGAGTTATGCCCATTTTACAGATCCCATTCTGAGGCTACCCAAAAAGTCTGTGGCAGAGCTGGGAATTAAACCCAGATCTCTAATGCTATAACCCCCAGACCATCCTTGCTCTTCAGACTGAAAGGCTTCTTCCCTCCTCCCCCCCACCCTCCTTACATGCAGAGCTGTCATTACTAGTTGCACTTGTGCTTTTATGCAAGCTCATCTGGTATGGTCTTGTGGTGGTGCTCCCCTGCTGAAAGCAAGGTGCCTGGCCGTGTTGGAGGAGACGTAGAGGTGACTGGGGAACAGGGTTGTGTGGATAGGAATCTGAAGTGGTATCGGTGAAAGGCCGGAGTATCCTATTGTAGCTAGTGGAGGGGCCAGCCCCTATGCCCCCAGTGCCACACTTTTTTCTTCCATCTGACCATTGGAACCCCTCACCCTGTTCTCCAGACTCTGGGCTCCTTGCAATCCATTGCATGCTTTCTAGCAGAGGCACATAATGGACAACAGATGGCTCAGCTTTTTTGAATAGATTGTAAGGCCAGAAGGGACCATTAAATCGCCTAGTCTGACTTCCCTGGCTCATGATACGCAGTAAGTTTTACCCTGTTACCCCTGCATTGAAACCAACAACATGTTGGGCTAGAGCAGATCTTCCAGAAAGGCATCCGGTCTTTGAAGTGAAGACTCCCAAGAGTCTGAGAATCTACCATTTTCTTTGGTAGCTTGTGGTTATCATGGTAGTGTTGCACTGTTTCCACCTGTAGCAGCAGGTACCATTTGAGTTCAGGTCTCCACCATTGTTTGTCACTTGGGTTCAAGCCTGCAGCCCTCTCATTGCATGTAACTTCCTTCTGAATTCTGAGTGTGAGGAGGGCTGCAGGAGGCAGGCCAAGAGAGTGGGGATGTGATGTATGAGAATTGCAGCACTTTTGTTTCCTTGAAGCATTGGGGATCTTCCGCGAACCAGTGTGTTTAGACAACCTCATTAACTTCTAAAGGCTTATGGGACCCACATCTGCCAGTCATGCCTGGAAATCTCTACTGCACATGTGGCTGGAATGAATATCTCTGAGATGAGATGGCAGTTTTGGCAGGGAAGATTTGTTACTGGCCCTGTACTCAGTTCCTTAAAATGAACCAGGTTCACTCATAGATGCTTTTTTTAAGGCCTTAAGGGGACTGTTATCTAGGCTGACTTCCTGCATAGCACATGCCAGAGAGTCTTACCCAGTGATTCCTGTATCAACCCCATAACTTCTGGGTGAGGAAAGATGATCTTTTAGACACCTGCAGTCTTGACTTGGACTTTAAGTGACTGAGAATCCACCACATTCCTTAAGTTCCAATGGCTAGCTAGCCTCTCTTTTTAAAATGTGTGCCTTATTCACGCTGTAGTGTAAGGGTAAAGAATCACCGTGTATATGAGCAAAATTTAATGGGCAATACACCATAAATATGGGAACTTTTTTTTTTTCCCCCTCTTGGGTGGTTTGAGTGGGTTCCTGAAAGTTGCGAAGAAAAAGTGGAGGGGATCGGGAGAGGCAGAGAGGAAGAAATGGAACGAGAGAAGGGAACTAGATAAATAAAGGAGATCATGACCTATTCCAGCCGGACTCTTTTGAGGTTACATGGAAGTAGTGAGATTCCTGTTTCTCCTCATTGATTTAAATGAGGGTCTTTTGGATGGGGTGGGAAAGCTGAAGAGCAGTGCCCTGCCCCTGCAGGTTAATGTAGCACATGCCCTTGATGCAGGGGACTGATGGCTCTGGAATCTGTAGCGGGATGCACAGAGCCTCTTTCCTGTAGGCTGTTCACTCCTACCTAGGTCAGACCTGGTGGCGATGAACTGAGACCATTTGCCATTAGATCTGTCTGGTATAGAAGTCATTGCTGTTGGAGGCCAAAGATTTAATTTGGTGGTGGAATCTGAATAACCCTCTTAAGCCTGGTGGGCCTCCAGGTCAAGGCTGACGCTTTTGCAAGGGGCAGTGGGTGGAAGTTTACACTGCCTCTGCCCACACAATACACTGAGGCCTTTCAGCTACAGGGCTCTTAACCTAGCACCTTTCACCAGTCCGAGCCGTTCCACTGATTTTTGACTCGAAGCACCAATGGGGATGCAGTTGGTATGATCAGTGCCCACCCCTCCCTGTGACTGCTTGAAATGACACTACATAGGCTTTGGGGAGAGGTTTCACTCTTTTTGGAAAGAAGGCCCTGTCTAAAGGAAGTAGTTCCATGGTCCCGGAAGTGGCATCTTGCAATGCCAATGCCGTGGTGTTCGGGGTGGTTGCTCTGTCTAGTCCTTTGTAGGATTCTATAATGGCTACAGGGTGACCTTAGCTAATATCGCAGTTTTTCCCTGGTAGACTAGTGTGTATGTGACTTACTGGGCTGGGGTTGAGAGCACCTGTACTAATCTGGGGCAAGCCTTGCACCCTTTTGTGAGAGGGAGCACACCAGTACTGTAGCTACCAAACTGGGCGGGGTGGGTGCGAGAGGAAAACGACCTCTTACAATTCCAGCCTGGGGAAGGGGGTCTGTAAAACTGAGCTCCAATCAAGGTTGCAATACACCAGAAACCGCTTCTGCCCTGGGCAGAGGGCAAATGCAAGATAAATGAGGGGTGTGAGGGGAGGGGGCGGGAACCCTCAGTGCCATCTCTTTCTATTTAAAGGAAAGGGCTAGTGAAATGATGCTAAGCGAAGGCAGCCTGCTCACATGGTAGCAATTAATCTCTGCATCTTTCTCATGCTGCAGGTAGCGGGGATTCGAAGAGAAATATTAATTTCTGACCATATGTGGGCAAAGCTTGCCTCCCTTGCAGCCTGTCCCATCAATGTTCTATGGAATGTGAGCTCTAATGAGCCATAAACTATACGGGGAGGGGCACAGCAGTGGGCTGGGGTTGTGGGGACAGAAGGTGGAGCGGGTGCCAAAGACTGAGAAATTTGTTCATGCTCCGCTCCAGACACCCAAACAGGCTCGTGTTCCAGCTGCTGGGAATATTTGAAATAAATGACCTGCTCGGGGCCTGGAGTTTGCAGTGTTTATGTACATCGCCTTAGCAACCATGCAGGAAGTCATGAGATGTGGACTGGACCTGGTGGAATCAACAAATGATGTCACGGATTAGCAAATCCTAATGAATCCGTGGAGCCCTGTTTCCACGGCTGTCGCATATGCTTGGGTCCTGGCCTGCAGCAGCCAAGGCTCCCACCTCTGAAGAGCATGAAAATTACAAGTCCCACTTGCATCAGGGCCTCCTTTAAAGCCAATCCTGGCTTGCTGGCCAATATCACTTGTCTCCCTTCTATTGCTGACTAATCACGTTCATCTGCACGGAATTTTGCCTTCCCATTTGATTGCAGTCTATCCTGCTTTGCTCTCTGTGACGCAATCCAAGGTATCTGACGCTCCTCTCCCCAGAGATGTCCTGTGGTGATCTCTGAAAGAATCTGAGATATCCTGATGATAACCCCTTCTCCTTCCCCCCCAAAAAAAACCCCATCCCCAGAAGTAACTTACAAGTCCAGGGGAGTGTTTTGCCATGGTGGTAAAATAGCTATCGGCACAGATGCAGGGCTTTAGCTGTCAATGTCCAAGCTACTTAGGAAAGGAAGCTCAAGTCTCATCCATAAGGAGGGGCAGAGGGGTTGTGGTTTGCCCGAGGTCATAGTGATTCAGCATGGAGTTGAGAATACAGCCCAGTCCTGGGTACCCATCAGTGTCCTTTCCGCTCTGCCATGCAGCCTCCCTGCACTGTAGAAAGCTCCCAGCATATCCAGCTGGTAGGCGCAGGGGTGGCCACAGGGGCTCCATGCGCTGCCCCCACCCTGAGCGCTGGCTCTGCAGCTCCCATTGGCTATGAGCCACAGCCGGTGGGAGCTGTGGGAGTGGTGCCTGCGGGCAGCACACAGAGCCCCCTGGCCCCTCCACCTAGGGGCTGCAAGGATATGCTAGCTGCTTCCAGGAGCCGCACGGAGCTAGGGCAGGCAGGGAGCCTGCCTTAGCCCTGCTGCGCCACCAACCAGGAGCCACCTGTGGTAAGCGCCGCCCGGCCGGAGCCCGCACCCCAATCCTCTGCCCCAGGTTGGAACCCCCTCCCACACCCCAATGCCCTGCCTCAGCACTGAGTCCTTTCCCACACCCAAACTCCCACCCAGAGCCTGCACCCCGTACCTCCTCCCGCACCCCTGCCCCAGCCTTGAGTCCTCTCCTGCATCCCAAACCCCTCATCCCCAGACCCACCCCAGAGCCCACAGCCCCTCCTGCACCCCAACCCCTGCCCCAGTTTTGAGCCCCCTCCTACACTCTGAACCCTTTGGCTGCAGCCCGGAGCCCCCTTCTGCACCCCAAACCCCTCATTCCTGGCCCCACCCCAGAGCCTGCACCCCCAGCCACAGTCCTCATCTTCTCCTGCACCCCAATCCTTTGCCCCAGCCCGGTGAAAGTAAGTGAGGGTGGGGAGAGTGAGTGACAGAGGGAGGGGGAATGGGAGTGAGCGGGGATGGGGTCTTGGGGAAAAGGGGCAGGGCAAGAGTGTTTGGTTTTGTGCGATTCGAAAGTTGGCAACCCTAACTAGGGTCTTGGCCCAAAGGGAGTAACCCTAATTCCTTGTTGTAGATGGGGAACTGAGGCAGAGATTCAGTGACTTGCACAAGGTCACAGAGGACATTCAGTGACCGAGCTGAGAACTGACTGCAAATCTCCTGAGTCCCGCCCCATGCCTTAACCACAGCCAGCCTTCCTCTGCTGACTGCTGCAGTGAATGTTCCAATTTGGGTGCAAACAGGTCTTCTCTATTGAGTGAGTGAAGCTGTTCTGAAGCTAGGAGTGAAAATGATCCCCTAGTGTGCTCCCCCATCCTATACCGCACTGCTAATCTTGATCCTGTGCCCAAGGCTGGCTTGAATTTGATTGGAGAGGGAAATATTTGGAGATTTATGTACTTATTTTATTTTTAAAACTTCCTTGGCCCAGAAAGTGGTGCCAAAGGGAGAAAGGCTCGTCCTAGGGCAGCACAAAGCCCCCCGCTCCGGGGCTCTGGCCCTGTCCTCACAAATGTTTTGATTTATGAGTCTGTTGCAGGCTTGTCCGCCCTTCAGACAGAGAACTATTTGAAGCAGCTGCCAGATGTTTTGTCTGACTGGTGGTTTACAACTTGCTTACTGTTTAGCAATGCTCTTCCCGCCGGAGTTCAAGCTGCCCTGGTGCATTCTGTTCTGCTGCCTCGAAATGCTTGTTTCCCACCCAAACCACAGACGCACATAGCATCGAAGAGATACCAGCTAGAGCTCATCATGCAAGCCTACAGTAATGCACGTTTACTGTCTAACTTGCTGTTCTGATTTCCAAGGGTACTGGGACTCACCCAATTCAGCCACGTTCCTCCATTCACGCATTACAGTATCACATAGATCAAGGTTCGGCAACCTTTCAGAAGTGGTGTGCCGAGTCTTCATTTAGTCACTCTAATTTAAGGTTTCACGTGCCAGTAATACACTTTAATGTTTTTAGAAGGGCTCTTTCTATAAGTCTATAATATATAACTAAACTATTGTTGTATGTAAAGTAAATAAGGTTTTTAAGATGTTTAAGAAGCTTCATTTAAAATTAAATTAAAATGCAGAGCCCCCCGGACCGGTGGCCAGGACCCGGGCAGTGTGAGTGCCACTGAAAATCAGCTCGTGTGCCGCCTTTGGCATGCGTGCCATAGGTTGCCTACCCCTGCATAGATGTTAAGGTGGCTTACAGCCATTTGTAAAGGTCATGTGGGAACAGCCTGGCCTGGGCCTACGCTTCCTTAAATAGACTAGCACTTAATATTAGGGTTGGTCGGAACCTGGAATCCCCAGTGGGCAGGAAATTCTGATAATTGAAAAAATAATAATTCTGCATTGGAACAAAACTGTGGTTTCAGAATTTCCTGCGGAACAGAGACAGCCTGACATTTCCAGTTTGAAAAATCAAAATGTTTCATTTTGACTCTTTCTAAACAAAATTGATGAGGCTCCTTGAGCTGCCTGGCGGCCTGCCTGGAGGGGTGACCAAGAAGCTGAAAGTCCTGATAGTCCCATCTCGAGCTGGGGCTTCCAGGGTCCCAGCTCTGTAGCAGCCTGCCAGGTGGGCAACGCAGCAGAAATGCTGCCTGGTTTCCGTCGGAAGATTCGCTGACATCAGCGTACTCCTGCCGAGCATTTTGATTGTGAAGAAATTGGCCGTAAGCAGCTGCTCTGCTTGACTAGCTGTGATCTTGGCCTGAGGTCTAGAACTTCTTCCGTCCTCCGGGAACCCATTTGTAAAATGGGGATAATATTACAGGATGGGGGGCGGGGGGAACAGTGCAAGTGCCTTAGCATAATTCTGTTAGTTTGGTTTTCTTTCTAAGTGAAAGTTCAGTTGTGTAAGTGTAGAGGGATAACTGGGCAGCAGGCCTTGACTCTGAGCGTCCATCGATGCTTGCCTAGTGGGACTTTAATCTGTACCTCTAAAAAGTATGTCGAATCAGTACTTCTCCCCACTCACCCACCACTGTTTTCCCCCCAGAGTACACGTGGGTTGAGTTTTTAAGGCATCCTCTTGGTCAAGCTGTTCAGGCAACGGATGGCGATAGCTCCGGTATAGGCTTAAGAGGAGGTGGTGTTGCTGTATAAATTTCTAGAAAATGCTTTGTTTGTCCTGAAGGGTTGCAAAGTGCTTCGTTATCGTGCCTGTTCACACAGGAATCCCATCTGCCCCTGAACTGTAATCATCTCTTCCCTGGGCAGTAACTACTATTCAGCAGGGTCTAGCAGGACTTCACCCCAGTTCAGGACCCACACAAGCAAATATTCTATCCAATTCATAGTACAGGCTGGCAAAATATGCTGGCCTAAACTGGCCTTTGACCAGGACATGGGTTACTTTTTCTGCCCCCCTACAAAAAGAAAGAGGTTTCTAATGATTGTGAGGCACCAGAGTCCTGCTATATTTCTTCTTCCAAAGCAAGCACCTCTGGCAACAGGATTCTCTAGCACCATGCTGGGCAGTGGTTCACTGTTCATTGGAGGCGGAGTGCTGCCTATGGAATCAATAACCCCGGGGTGTTTCCTTTGGATGTCTCCTCCCAAGTGCTGAAAGGGTCTGTTCCTCCTTAGTCTGGGAGGCTTGCCAGACCAGGTTGAGGAGTAATGGCTGTTACTCCAAACATAATCTGTATATTTCAGATGGCCTGGCCCTGGACCCATGGTGAGTTGAATACACATAAGAGCTAGTCAATTGTGTTCTCATTGTGTGGGGCCTCTTCCTGTGCAACAAGCAGAAGGCTGTGTGTGAGCCCATGAGAAGGTGGGGACACAAGCTAGCAAGCCAGGAAACCCCAACACTACGACCAAGGTTTTCCAGGTTCTTCACTGGTGCTGTCTGGAGTAGATAGTTCATGACCCTTGGATTTTTAGTATGTAGCTTTATTGGATGTAACGAGAGGGAGAAACTGGGCTTTGATGATTGAACCTCTTACCATCTGGGTGCAGCAAAGCTACAGACTTTGCAGTGTTGAAGGTGGCTTGGTTTCTTTGTGTGATGCTTTTCTCTGTAGCCGCACCGAGGAGCACTAGGAATGGAGTGAGATGCAATGTGCTCCAGGCTACCCTTAATTTCCAAAGCCTTGTGGATGCTTTTTTGCCAAGTTCCTTCAGAGGGAGTGGAGGGAGATGGATTACACAATTGTGTTGCATGTAAAAACACACTTGTGTCCGTCCAGGAATTCGGGATATTGCCAAAGTGGACACAGTGTTCAGTCCCTGCTCTCGCCTGCCAGAAATGTTATGTTTTGTCCAGCAGAAAAGAAAACATCCTTTCCTCTCTCTGTGCTTCAGAATTTGGCTCTTCAGACTCTGAACTCACCAGTGTTTCCATAGTAAGATAGGTTTGGCCATACTGGATCAGAACCCTCGGTCCAGCAAATCTGGTCTTCTGGCAATAGCCAGGATCCAATCACCCTTTGCGGAAAATGCCTGAACTCTACACAGTTGGCCGCTGCTTTGGCCATGTGGCCGTAGCCAGAAGATTGTAAGGAGCATATTTATTGTATAGAATTGTGGTTAACACCGAGGGGCTCCAAAGAGACCAGGACCCTGGTGTGCTAGGTGCTGTCCGTATGTGTTGTAAGAGAGAGAGAGTCTGAGCAGCGATTCTCAAACTGTGAGTCTGGACCCCCAAAGTGGGTTGTGACCCTCATTTTAATGGGGTCACCAGGGCTGACTTAGGCTTGCCGGGGCCAAAGCCCCGAGCCCCACTGCCCAGGGGCCAAAGCCTGAGAGTTTAATCCCTGGGCAGCGGGGCTCAGGTTACAGGCTCCCCGCCTGGGGCAGAAGCCCTTGGGATTCGGCTTTGGCCCTCCCACATGGGACGGTGCAGCACAGGCTTTGTCTTTGCCCCCTGCCCAGGGCTCGGGCTTCAGTCCCCCGCCCTCCTGGGGTTGTGCAGTAATTTTTGTTGTCAGAAGGGGGTCAAAGTGCAATGAGAAGCCCTGGTCTAGATTTTACATTCTAAGTAGACAAGGGGGAGAGAGACAAGGTGGGTGAAGTAAACGATTTGATTGGACCCACTTTTGTTGGTGAGAGAGACAAACTTTCTAGTCACACAAAGCTCTTCTTCAGGTCTGGGAAAGTGACCTCACCTGCAATTCACAGCAGGGAGGGTGGAGGTGGGAACTGAGGCCCAGTAAATAAGTGGCTTGGCCAGGGCCAGTCACGGAGTCTGTAGCAGAGTTGGGAATTAAGCTCAGATTGCCCAAGTCCCAGTACACCACAAGGCCATCCTTCCTCTCAAGCTCTGAACTATGGCTGGGGTGGTTGGCTTTATAAAGCTCATTTTGAGTCACTTTGCTGAATAGAACTGAAATGTATTGAAACTATTTACTGTGCCCTGGTGCGTGCTGCCTCCCTGCCTGCATTGGCCTTAAATGGCAAATTTCCTTTGAGATTAGAACCATCAATGAGTATTTTGAAACAGTAGGCTGCAGATTTCACTTGCAGGGTGTCATTCATAACCCAGCATTCAGGTAATACAGTGCACTGCATTCGGAAGCAGTGTGTTCAGTTACCACAGGGATAGATGCATTAAGAATAGCCACATTACATTCCAAACCTATATCTTATCAAGGCTTAAAAAAAAAACACCTACAAGCTATTACTGCTCTCGCTGTCCTTGGATACAACTAACATGGCTTGCAGCAGGCATGTGGTTTGAGCCGTTACAGATTGTTGTTTCTCCTTTCTTTCCAGACCTTCAAGGCTTTGGTACTTATTAATTGCATAAAATTCCCCTCCATTATCTTCTACCCAATCAGTTTTTTCTGATTTTTTTACCCCCTCTTCAATTTTGGAACGCCAACTTTTGCCTCTGTCTGACCCGCACAAAGCCCTGCTAGTTCCAGCCCTGGCGCTGTGATTCTGTCCTGTGGCCTCTCCTTTACTGATTAAAATCTTCCTGTCTTTGGAGAACTGGAGTAATTCTCCAGCCAAGCTGCTGTGTGTTTGGCCTAATGAGTCATTTATATTAATATGAGCTTTCAGCTTCAACACAGAGCTTGTAGCTCTTTGTAAGAGGGGAGGTCGCATGCCTTCATGTGGTTCCTCTTTAAAGTTCTGCAGCTGTTGTTAAAATTATGGGGTGGCTCCATCAAACTCTCTTTATATGTTCCCCTGGGAGACTCTGTGCTGCTCATTCAAGGAGAAGGAGAGGGTGTGATCCAGAGATTTATTTTGCTCTGTCCATGCTGAATTTTAAAAGCTAGGTGACTGGAAACCTCCTGGAATCTGTGAACTGGAGTGGAAACGGGGTGCTATCTGAAGGCAGGCAGGTGCAGTGTCCTGCAAAAGTGCCACTCCAAAACGGGGCAGGCATGGATTGCCCTGTAACTTCCAGAGCAGAGAAGGAAGGTTGAGGATTCCTGCTTCCAGCTCTCCCCTCTTTTTGCATGTAACTCATTAGCTGGCCATCCCTAGTCCCTTTCTTCACATGAACACAGTCCTCAGGCTTCTTGTAGAAGGATCACACCTATTTCTGTTCGTCCGTCCTTTTCAACTGAGTGAACTGAGGCTTTCTTGTGGGGACATGTTGAGAGCAGCTGAGTGAAGGTGGGGAGGGGAGGGAGAGAGAGGACATTTTGCTGAAGCCAAGCTGACTTGTGTTTTTGTTTTTTTTCTGTAAAAACATCTCTGTGGCCAAGACAAACGAAGATGCCTGCCCTAGACATTGTTACCTTTTGTCTCCTCCGGCCCGGTGTCGGTTCCCAATTTATTCTGATGAACTGTTTAATCTTAGGGTTTTTATTTCTCCTGGTAAATAAATGGTATTTCAAATTCCAGGACGGCTTGAGATGCTAATACCAGCTGTCTAGACAGTGCAGCCCACTGACACAACCATAAATAAAAAGTCTTGAGTTTTTCGGGGTATTTTTTCATTCTTTTGCCAGAGACAGCCAGATACAAGAGGATACAGAAGGGACTGATTGTATGAAGAAGACAAAGGGTGCGTTGGTCCTACCTCCTTTGCCATCTCTCCAACCAGGATGGGAGATGGTTGGGTAGTTGGTTTCATAAGCATACTCTGTATCTGTGGATAGAGAAATAACTAACAGATAAGGAGCCAATAGATAGCACTCAAGGCTACGCTGTATCGTTGGGTTTTGTGTGGGACCAGTGAAACTTCTTCTGTGTTGCAAACGGCTTCCTCTGTGCAGTTCCTCCTGTCAGCTCTTAACATGGTTTCAGAAGTACAATGGTTCTAGCCACTTCGGTTCTTCGTTGTGGCTGAGCGGAGGCATTGAGTCGTTCTGTGCAGATCTTCACAGCTGGAACTCCAGTATGTTCTGCAGACAAGTGAGAGCTGGAGCCTTTTTCCCTGAGCTTACAATGGAGTGAGGGAGTTCAGGCATCCCAGTGCTTCAGTCGTGGTGGAAGGACCTGCTCTGGAACAGGGCCCTACATGAAAGTGGTAACTTCTTTGGGGCATTGAAGGAGGTGCAGGGGCCTTCTCCACCCAGTGTTCTCTTCCCTATACAATTCCTTATGTGTGGACCTGTTTTTCCACTTGCTATGATTGTCGCTAAAGTCCCTGTGGCCCGGCTGTCTGTTCCAGCAAAAGCGCAAGGATCATGCATGGATGATGCAAGGACCAACTCAAGATTTAATGCAAGAATAAATCTGGTCATGCCCTGCTGAGGATACTCTTGTATATTCCATGCATCTTGTAGGTCCCTGGGACCCTGCTTCCATGATCTTCCACATTTGTTATGCATAAAGGTTTACAGCCTTCTCTTGACAATACCACTGTGCTCATTGATCGTTAGCCAAAGGGAAGCTACTTGAGCAAGAAAGGGGTGACATGAATTGAATGGTCTTCTACCTGCCCACACAAATGAGAGATGAACGGGCGGTGCTGCCTCCAAAGCAGCTGGTCCCATTGCGGCCATGTTTGGAGGCTGTGGGGCTGGATAGTTTCAGCCACACTTCTTCTGTTCTGCTGGTTGAAGAGTAGAAGCCACTGGCTGCCGTTGAGTTAAAGGGGAGTACAGAATTGTACAAGGGGCCGGTAATCATCCTTGTAAGGCATGCAGATTCTGGCTCCCAACTCGGTTATAAGAAAGCAGGGCAGCTAACACACACCTCACTGGAGCTGAAATCTCCTGGTACCAAAAACAACTTCCCAGGCAGAGGGTGTGTAGGGGTGTGGTTTGGACCCTTTCCAGCAGCTGCCACCTCTTTTTCTGACTAAAGGGGCTTAGTTATTCACTCCTCTGCTCTTCCCTTCCCTGGAGTGCAGGGGCCATGAGGGAGTTGCAGAATTCCTGGGAACTTGTTTGCTTAGTAAAGGGGATAAATGGGCCCCATTACCTCTGGTGTAGCCCCTGTAACCTTAATTGTAATCACGGTAGGAATGAAGGGGACTCATTTGCTATAGGGAATTGCCTAGAGAAAGGCAGCTAAATCCGGGTTAGGGAAACTCACAGCCAGATTGTGAACCTCTCCGAGCTTGGTGAGCAGTTACTCTCACAAATAATCCTGCCGTCTTCAGGGGGACTGTCTGCGTGTGCAACTGCTCATCAGTGGGGGCAAGGGAGTCCCAGTCTCTCTCACTGTGAGTGCACATGATGGCCAACAGTCCAGTACAAACATTGGCTACGTCGGGGTGAGTGAACTCATTTGCCCCAAGTTGGCTGATGGAAATCTTAAGCAGCCAAAGCTTATTAATCAGTAAGAGATGGCTATTCCTTCTGCTTGGACGTCGCCTGGCCTTGTGCTAATTACATAGCTGGGCCTTGCCAGCGGGTTATCTTTCTTTTCTGGGAACGTCTGCCTGTCTGGGATATGGACAATAATGGATTGTCTTTGTCAGTGCTGCATCTTCCCTTTCCAGTCTTTTAATGAAGGCTGACGCTCGCTTGCCTTACTGTGGGATCGAACCAGCAGAGTTCTAAGAAGGTACCTGCTGTTTGTGGGGAATGACAGCCTGTGTTCTATATACACAAGTAACTCCGGTCAGCTAGTAGGGATGCTGTATTTCTACCCTTTTAACAGCCTTTCCTCTCCAGTCCTTTAGCCCTCTTAAACCGTATCCCTTTTATTCATGCTGATAGTAATAAGCATGTTAACAGCTCCTTTCAGTGGAGGATCTGAAAACACTTTGCACACACATTAAAGATAATACCTCAGCTTGCAAACCTGACACCCTGTGAGACATGTATTAGAATTCTGGGGAAACCAAGGATCATAGACACGTTAAGTGACTCATCTATGCTCAAAAAGTGAGTCAGTACTAGAAGGGAGAATAAAACCTGGGAGTCCTGACTTTCTCCTCCCCTAGGTTAGGCTCCCTCTACATGGGCAGAGATCATCTCTCATATGTATAGGGTCCTCCTGCTAATTTTCCTTTTTCTATGCCATTTAAAATGGGAATTGCGCTTGGCTACTTGGACATCTGTACAGCTGAGAGATCCACCTCTTTCTCTGATTGTGTTGCAGATGCCCAAGTGCACTGTGGGCTGAAGGAATGGATTACAGATCCAGTCAGACACGCATTGCCCCTGTCAATCACATTCTTTCCACATGTACACCTATGGGCTGTTGGCAATGTATGCATTAAGTCTATGATGTACCAGGGGAGACACTTGTATGTTCTCAACTGGCTTTGGGACACTCGTTCAGCCTCTCCGCGGTTGAAATGCAGCAGCAAAGAATGCAGGACTGCTGTATGGGGGGATGCTATATGGGAAGGTTGAGGTGCATTTGGCAGGGCTATGAGATGGAAGCTTGTACAGCAGATACTGCCACCAATCCGTGTTAGACTATTATACAGGAGCAAATTCCGCTGCTTTTTAAACACATTGCACTACGTATTTTTAAGGACAGACAGCCCTTGGAGCGATCCCCAATGGTGCCTGAAATTCCATTTGTGTTCCAAGCTTTGGTCAGTGGTTCCCAGAGGGATTGGGCAGGGCTTTGGTGCAGCAAGGCAGTCGTGCTGCTAAGAAACGGTCACAGCCAACTTCCTAAAACCCATGTTCTCAGGACTCCAGATCAGAGAGTGCAGTGCTGACAGCCCACAGGAGGGCTGCTTGGAACAAAGACCTGGAGCTGGCGAGAGCTGCACCCGCAGAAGAACACGGTATGTAAATATTATCACAGAGCCATCCTCTCCAGTAACGGCTCCCACTCAAATGCTGCCTGCATGTTAACAAACTACAACACTCCAAAAAATCAGGGACCGCGTGTGTCTTCACTGTGCTAAATTCAATGTGCAGTTCCTTACATTTCCTCTAGCATCCCAGAAGAATTTGCAGGCCTGTCTGCTGAGATGTATGCTGCTTTTCTCTCTTTCTCACACACGCACACCTCAGCTGTTCAGTATATTTTTTAATTACTCTCCAGCTGCTTCACAGTGGGGCTGATTTATGGTCTGTTAGAATCTCTGCAAAGAAGTCTACGGGTGAGAGGCTGTGTCCCTGTGAGTCTGTGTGCTGAAGTGGTGGTTGCAGGAGGAGAGGAGGGGAGTTGCATGTACCTTTCACTTCTTGGCTCCCCTTCCCTGTTTCTGAACAGGAAACCATCCCTTCTATTTGCAGAAATAAGGGAATGATAAATCAAATTAAAGTACTATAATTGTTCATATTACAATAGCACCTAGACCCCCCCAGGCAGGGAGCAGGGACGTAGTGTGCTAGGAACTGTACAAGCATGTCGTAAGAGATTGTTCCTGCCCTAATGACAGGCCGGTAATAGGTGGATGAAACAAATGGGTAGAGGGCGGACGTGGTAACCATAACACAAGGATATTTTAAGTAGATTAGCTATACATACAATGTATTTCCCCACGGGCCTACCCATTATCAACTGGCCTTCAGAATTCTTATGGGTCCTGGGTGTCTTCAAAAATGAAACCTCACTTTCCAAAAAAGATGGGATTGCGTGTGTAGATATTCAGAATCCAGTCTATTTCTTGCTGGACAGAGCTCCCCTAAAGCATCTGAACTCCTCTTTATGTGAACAAAGCAGTCGGTTTGTGCTGATCGGTGACATCTCACGTTGTCCAAATGGCTTTCATAGAAACGTCCTCCTTTCATTGAAAAGGTCATCCCAGGTGGAGGCAGTGACAGTTGTGCCTCCAGGAGTGGACGGGTGGCTTTCATCCATGGTGGTTTCCAAATGGGAAGATGAGCGGAGAATGTCAAAGGGAACTCAAAGCAAGATAATGGAAAGGACTCCTTAGAATCCTGTCAGAACATTAGAGGGAACCCCAAAGAACCAATGGAAGATCAGCAGACTCCCTCCCTGTCATCACAAAACCCAACCCGAATATGAGGAGTGCCCCCAATACTCCATGGGGAATATCAAAGGATGCATTCCTAGAGGAACCCTTCCCTCCCCATACACACACAAGTGCCCAGTACGAGGTGGGGAACGCTGCATAGTGACTTTGAGTGCAATGGAAGCATTAGAGGGGAGTCCAGGCACCTAGATATGACCTCAGGTGGCAACCCAAGCATTGACAGGGAATATTCAATGCATACTCCTACAACTCAACTGCAAACATTAGATGTGGGGTTCTCGGACTTTCTCATGCTGTGGACCATGTCATCTTAGCGAGGTTGTCTTGTGAGTGCCTCCTCTCCCATTCATGATTAGGTGGATTGCTCATGGCCTGCCTCCCTGTGTCACATACAGCAACTGTTTACATGGAAAGTATCTAATGTATTCTTGGTGGCCTCTAAAGTGACTTAGCTGCTGGAAACAAAAAGGAGAAACCAGCACCATGTGACCAGCCAGCTCTTCGAGCCATCAATGGTCTACTGTGAGTGAATCACTGGGCAAGAGCTCATTCCTTCCATGGGTGTTAGATACTAGGGTGATGGTCACTTAGAAATACCTTAATTAGACTACAGGGTCTGACTTCCAGAGGTGCTGAGCAGCTGAAGCTCCAGTTGACTTAGTCTGGAGTCATAGGGTCAGAAAACAAGGCTGTAGATGGCTAATGATGTAATGGTCTGAGTTTTGTGCCAAAGTCTTTGCCATGTAGAAGGCAGGTGTGGTGGAGCAGATGTCTCTTGAGTTATAGACTGCAGCAGAGCAGGGTACAGTCTGTGATCTCCTTCATGCGGAAACACTGGGAGTTCACTTAGAGCTAAAACTTGAGTCATGACTAATGACTCAAGTAAAATTTCATAGCCAGTGTTCCCGTCCAAGAACCCTAAGCTTTATAATATCCCATCCATCTTTTATTGGTCTCTTCTAGCCCTGCGCACAAAGGCTGTGTCCAACCTTATTTATTTTGCTTATGTGTTTTGGTTCTTTGTATTCCTCACTCTTACAGTCTCCTAACCATTTCTTCCCTGGAGCACCAATTTCTTCCAGAGAGCTCAAGGCCCTCAAACCCAGGAGGTTCTTTAAAGAGAAAATGCAGCATCCGGCTGACTGTTCTGAGGGAACATCTCCTTCACCTTTGTTAATTTGCATTGAAGTAATGGAATTTGTTGCTTACTCCAGTGGATGGAGTTTGCTGAAAGACCAGGCTTGGAGCCAGAATGGCGTCCTCTTAAAAATGCTGTGCTCTCAATAAGGGCGCTCTCTCTTCATCAGCTCTCAGCCTGTGGGCAGAACACGTTTGCTTCCAATCTGAAATTGGATTTGTCCTTTTATAAAAACCAGATAGACAAACCTACACTTACGGGACAGAACGCTCAGACAGAAAGGATGTGATACAGTGAGAGTCTGCTACAGTGCATGGGGGACAAGAATGAGGGATCTCTCCTTCTCCTTTTCTGCCGTTCTCTCTCCCCGTTTTTCCCTCTATTTCCTCTCCTTTCATTCCCCTACCTCTTTCTTTCCCTTCTCCTCTTTCAGTATCATTATTTCAAAGAGAAAGTGTGGTCCGGTGGACTGAGCTCTGGATCAAATAGCAGGAGATCTGGGGTACCTTCTTGTTTCTGCCGCTGACCTACTATATGACCTTGGGCAAGTCACCTTGCTGCGCTAGGTATATCTTCACTGCACAGTTAGCCCGGGTCTGGGCAGCCAGGTTAGCCAAGCCCAGGTATGAGCATCTCCACTGCAAAGCCCGACCTGAGTTTTTGTGCCCTCACTGTTTCTTAGCTTGCCCATGTGTGGGGGGGACATATCCCATGGTGCTCTGTGATTTTTCTGCTCTTCAGGGCAGGGATTACTATCTAAGTAGACAAGAACTGAGCGTGGGCAAATAGAACTGGTCAGGAAATGGTCCTCCTCCCCCTCAGCCCCTGCAGAAAAAAATGATTTTTTTTATTGAAAACTTTTTAAAAAATGATTTTTGGTTACATTTTGGCAAAATATCAACAAATTTCAAAAAAGCCAGGCACTTTCCCTGAAATATTTTAGTCAAAAACCCAATTTTCCATTTAAAAAAAAAAAAAGTTTCAATGGAAAAATGCCCCCTTCCCATTGTTGACCAGTGTCCCTGAATACCGGTGAGACGCACAGGCAGACAGCAACATGAGCCAGAACCAGACTGCTGTGACCGCCCAGCACTGTGCATGTGCCATGTTGAGAGAATTGGTAATGTATTTAAAACTGTCTGCTTGAGAGGATCAAGACTGTCGTAATAGTTTAATTATCCTGCGGTTGTCTGCTTCTCCCTTCAGAATTCTCTGTAGGTTCAGGGTGTTCTAAGGCAAATGAGAGCCAAAAAGGTCTCTTGAATCAACTGGGGGGGGGAGGTTTCCTGATGTCGCTCCCCTGAGTGAGAGCACTTTAACCCATAGGACAACACTTGCATATTAAGCCATTTAATATGATCCCCCATTGGGCCCCTTCCATGAGTCTCAAGGATTTGGAATTATGCATTCTATGGAAAAGGCTAGTAAATTCCATCAGCACTCAACGGAGCCTATTCAGCATAAATTTCCCCCTTCAAGGACTGCTGTACCAGAAGGGCAGTAACGGATGTGATAGAGAATCACCCATCAGTCTCTTAGATACTTATACAGCCCATAGCATCTGAGCACTTCACAATCTGTAATGCATTTATCCTCGCAGCATCCCTGTGAGGGAGGGAAATGCTATTAACCCCATTGTACAGATGGGGAACTGAGGCACAAAGAGACCCAGGCTCCAAGTTTCCATTGAAATCAAGTCTGTGGCTGTGAACCCAGGTCTGGCAAGTCTTTAGGCTAGCACTGTAACCTCTGAGTCATCCTCTTTCTCCTTCAGCAGCCTCTCTGTCTCTCTCCTTCCTTCTCCCTGGGTTACAGTCCAGGTGGGAATGTAGAAGTCCTGAACTAGAGCTCTGGGCGGGGCTGGGCTGGAATGGATTCTGGGTATAGCCCCTGGCATCAGTAAGACCTTGAAGGGTATTTTATTGTTGCAGTCACTTAGGGAGACCTATGAAGGCTCCTAGTTTCTTAGGAGAAGCTTTGGACTCTGTCCTGCCTTCCTTAGCAATGCACAGGGAGCTGGCCCAGAAGCCAGGGGAGAAGGTCTGCGTTCCACAGTGTTTTCTCACTTGAGATTAGGAAGTTGTCTGTCCCCTCTCCAGGAGGTGCCATGGAGGGCGGTGGTAGACAGGAATGGAGGAGAGGAAGAGAGCTGTGTTTCTAATGGGTGATATTTGTTACTGTGTGGGTCAGGATGGCTGCCCGGCTATGCTGATGATGCAACACCCAGCAGCTTTCTGCGGGCCAAGACAGCCTCCATCAATGCAGTAGGTGGGTTCCACAGCAGGCATGGAGCATCCAGAAAAATCAGAGACAGTTCTGAATTCCCCCCGGCTGGCTTTTGCATGAGCTCCCCCGTCAGCGCCGTGCAGTCCTAGGCATGGTCCTTCTTCTGGTAATGGGTAGGCGTGGCTGATTTTCCTCTACGAAGGTGAGGCAAAACTAGCCAGGAAGCTGGCACTGTTACAGCTGTCTCAGGAATATCTCCACTCCTACTAGCAGCCAGAGCTGAGGCATGGGAGAGGCGAGGAACTTTCCGAGTAGCACCTGCTGAAAGCCCAGCGACTGAGTCTCCCTCAGAACAATGGGTTGGAGCAGAGCCACAGGTTCAGTGATTGACTTTCCTCCCCTCTCATCCTCTGAGCGCATGTCAGGGAAAGTCCTTGGGTTTGTGTTTTTTTTTTTTTTTTCTTCCTCCCTGAGATTATTCTTTCCTCTCACTCCGCTCAGTGATGCACTTGGTATCCGCGGGACCCCCCTGACATTGGCGCCTTACTGGGATCTTTTCATCATGCTAAAAGACTGGATGGGCGGACTCTGCCTGGGTCTGATGGCAGAGGCAAGGCTGTGACAACTCTCCCTTTAAACCTGACGGCCCCAGCATCCCACTGGAGGTGACAGAAGGATCTTGGCAGGTAAGGCTGCTGGATGAATCTGGACAGGTCTAATTCCCTTTCCTGCCCCCTCTCGATGCCTTCTAGAGGGCAGGCACAGGGGCAGCTAGCAGAGGTCAGTCTTGAGCTTGCATTGGGAGGGGAGGGGAGTGTGGGGCTCACTCTAGCAGTGACGAAGGAAAATGCAGGCACAGGTCTGGCGTGGAGGATACAGCTGCATCCTCTCGAGTGTACAGACTGCAGCGGATATGGCCCTCCCTTTCATGGACCTGTCTCTGTGTTCCACTGGCTGCTTTCTCCGGAAGCCTTGGCTGTGATACACCCACTAGGAATGAACATTCGTCACAGGCAGCCTACTTAGCCAAACTATAACCCCAAACCACACTTCCAGCATATGCCCCTGACTAAGATCCCCTCTCCAGCCCTTGGATTTGACTCAGGCTCCAGTCCACTGCCCATGCGGAGCACGGGGCATGTTACGAGGGCACAGTACTACGCTGGCCTCCTGCCCTCTAGGTATTTCTCCTGTGCTCATCACTGTAGTGTCTGTATTGTAATCAGCCTGTACTGCAGCAGTGCTATACTGATGTGCCAGCCTGAGGTCGAGGCAGGGCACCATGCCAGCATGCCATCTTGGAGCTGTAGTGGTGTTATCCTGGGGTCATAAGAGCCCTACACTGATGCACTTTATTGGTGCCGTAGCAGTTCATGGGTGATGTACTGTATTGGCCTTACCCTGACATACATACTGCCAAAGCACCCCGCTGGCATATTGTACCTGTAGGGTAGCCACTGCACCATCAGCATCATATGCTGTGTTAGACATGCCACAGGGGGATGTAACCAGCATCGTACCACTGTAATACAGCCTGGTACCAATGGCTTTGAATATAGGCCTGGGTTGTGGGCGGGGAGGCATGTCACCCAGCTGGCCAGCCCTGGCGCCGCGGGCAGGGAGTCGGGTCACCATTTCAGAGGGCTGGCCCGGACTGTTCTTGGGGCAGGACACCAGTGCCAGGGGTCACAGCGGCTTCACCCCGGCTATGCTGTAGCAATCCAAGAGTAGCTCTGCAGCTGCTAATGCAGCACCCACCCCCTCACATCTTCCATGACCTGAAGAGGACAAGTGGGTTGGCAGCTCCTCCTGGAAACCCAGCCACGGCTCTGCTCGCTTCTCCCCGGCTGCTTGAGGTAGAGGGACACTTCCCTTTCTCTCCCCCCTGGTGTGTGCGAGGGGCAAAAAGGGGAGGGAAGGGCGAGTTATTTTGCCAGCTGCCTGTCCTGGCAGCACACTCCCCTCCTGCAGCTGCTTTCCACTGCATCAGCCCTTCAGCACAGGGCAAGGCGAGGACTCTAACCGCTCTGGAATGGCTGCCATCTCCATGTGTTGGAAGGCAAGCCAGGCGGCTCGCAAGGGGAGCCTGGACCGCAATTACAGCAGGCTGCATCCATCTGACGGCTCAAACAACAAAGCAGCTCAGAACGGGTGAGTAATCCTTGCACTGCCCCCTCCCCCTCCAATAAAAATAGGCCTTGCTCAAGGAAATGTTCTGGGCCAGTTCATATTTTTCTACTCTGACTGGCACATCAAACAGAGGTGGGACCAGGGCCAGGAGAAATCACAGGGTATGAGCTACCAAAATTGTGTCCAAACCTCACAAGAGCGCTGCCCCCCGGCCCACACACTGCCATCCCACACAGGCTTCCAGCGGCCAGAAACCTGAAGCCAGGAGGTGTCAGGCAGTTGAAGAAAGGCCCCTCTAATGCTTCCCCTGGTATTTACCCGCCCTCAAGGCGGGCCGGGCCGGACCAGCTCCATGCTACCTAGCGACAGGCCTCCCCCGTTCTGTTCTTTAGCACCAGATGGGGAGGTCCTGCTGTGTGATGGATGGAGGAGGCCTGGCAAGGTGAGGAACTCCCACCAGGAAGCTGGGTCACTGACTAACGTGATAGATGGGAAACGTCCAGTGACGCACTTTGCAAAACCAGATGGCTAGACACTGATCTCAGATAGGTGGTTTGACGGGCAGCATTGCCTGGTGATTAGGACGGGGCAGGGGGTGGGGAGAACACGAGGATGCAGGATTCTTGTCTTCTGTTGCCAGCTCTGCCACTGACTCGCTTTGGGGGCTTGGGAGAAGCTCTCTGCCTCAGTTTATCCCTCTATAAAATGGGGAGGAGGATGCTCAGCTACCTGAGGATGGCCTTGAAGCTTAATGAATGTTTGCAGCGTGCTTTGAGATCAGCACCTCTGAGCTGAGTCACAGACAGTTGGCTTTTGTGCCGGTCCCTGCCTTAGCCAGCTGCTGGGAAAGGCGCGAATGGGCAGGTTCTGGATTTGCTGAAAAGGAGAGACAAGCTGCACGAATCATCCTCACCCCCTCGCACCCCCTCACTCTCACCCTGCAGCAGAGTGGGTGTGGGAGCCACAGCAGCAGGCAGGTTTGCTTGGCGGTGACCTCCCAGCCCAACAGTCTGATTGGCTGCTGCCAAGGGGAAAAAATGAACAGATGAGAGCCTAATACACTGAACCGCCCAAGACACACCGAATCCTAGGAAGCTGGAAAATGGAGAAGTTGCTGCTGGACACGGGGACTCTGAAGTGAACTCTGGCTGGGGTTGTTCTGCTTTCATCTGGCCTCGGTTTTCTCCAGCTGCCATAAAACTAGCATGACACTTGACACGTCTTGTGGTCTGGCTCACGAGAGGCCCAGGCCTGGGTTAGTAGGGGGCCATTCCAAGGGAGGTGGGGGGGAGTCGGCCGAGCGATGTCGCATGCCTGGGAGAGGAAGGGCTGCTGCAGGTGACAAGTGCGCAGGTTGTGGCCAAGCAACGTGGGGTGCTGCTAGGGAGGAGTGAGGTGCATCAGCAGAGCTGTGGGGGGATCCAGGACTGGGAGAGCAGGGGGCTGCCGGCTGGGAGTGAGCCAAGGTGGGGGTTGTTTTACAGAGGTGATGGGGAGGAGGAGCTGGCATAGCACCTGGCCACAGTGCCCCTTATTCTAGCTGCTTTAAAAAAAAAAAAAAAAAAAAAACGGGCAAACCAAAATAAAATGAACAACCCCATCTCTGGTTGTAAAGGAGAGATCAGCGTCTCCTCCTCCTTGCAGAACAACAACCCCGTGACCGCCCACGGCAGCCAAACCCAGAGCAACTGTTTCAAGGCCTCCTTGTGTTTCCCAGGAGCTCTCTGTTCGCTCTTCTCCCTGGGAAGGCCAGAGAAAGGGCTACACCTGCCTTTTGGGCACCAGGCAAAGGAAGTGACTTTAGCCTTCAAATGTTCTTAGCAGCTGAGCCCTGCCAGCAAAGCTTCTGCAAGGAAACCCCCGGGGAGAGGCCAGGAAGGCAGCTTTCAAGTTTTAGTGTAATTGAAATCATGGAGAGGGGTGGGGAGGGGCTTTTTGGGGTTGGGTTTTTTTTTTTTTTTTTTTTTCCAAACTTGGCTTGGTTTTAATTAGGTGATGCAAATTCTTCAGCTGAGCTCTGGGTCTGAGGGGATATAAGGTTTTACTGAGCCCGCGTGAGGTTGTGTTTGGTGCCTTGTCTCCTAGCAGCGCAAACCACATGGACGTGAGAGGCTGTTTTATGATCCGCCTGGGCTGTTGTTGGACCGGCTACAGGGAGCCGCGTTATTCAACTATGTGGAATCGCTGCTGCCTCGCTTGCGTTTGTGTGCCACCAGGCGAGCGGGGGAGAGGATGGATTCCTTCAGCCCTCCCTCTGCCAGCTTGGCATAGGCCTACTTCTCACCTCCCTCACCAGGTCGGATTCTAGAGAGGTGCTGAGCTCGGCGGGTGACTCTTTCATTTCCTCAGCTTGTCAGTGTTTCGGTCAGAATACTTTGCACTCATGCCACGCAGCAACATCCCTCGGAGGATTTCTAGCCACTTGGCAAATGGTAACAAGTTCTGCTCCTGTGTGGGAGACAAATGCCAGTATCCCTGTTTTCCAGAGGGGAAACTGAGGCACGGAGCTGCTAAGTGATGTGCCCAAGGTCACCCAGCAAGTCAGCTACAGGGTGCTTGACTCCCAGCTGGTGCCTCATCCTTGCTCCCTTTGTTCCTTTGCTGCTTTTTTGCTGTTGCACTCGCTCCGCCAGTGAGTGAGGGGGTGTGACGGGTTGGATCACAGAATCCCCCTTGGGAGCTGCCACCCGATGTGCCAAGACTACCCCTGCTTCTGTTTTCCCTGCCAGCTCAGGACTCCAGCACCCCGTCTTGCTGAATTAGACACTCCAGTCCACTTCAACACAGACCCAGGGTCTGAATCACTTGTCCCAAAACTGCAAGTTTACCCAAAAACAGCTCACAGGAGTGTGCTTGTCTTTAGCACTCAGATGCCCAACTCCCAATGGGGTCTAAACCCAGATAAATCCGTTTTACCCTGCATAAAGCTTATGCAGGGCAAACTCATAAGTTGTTCGCCCTCTATAACACAGATAGAGAGATATGCACAGCTGTTTGCTCCCCCAGGTATTAATACATACTCTGAGTAAATTACTAAATAAAAAGTGATTTTATTAAATACAGACAGTAGGATTTAAGTGGTTCAAAGTAGTAACAGACAGAACAAAGTAAGTCACAAGCAAAATAAAATAAAATGCGCAAATCTATGCCTAATCAAACTAAATACAGATAATCTCACCCTCAGAGATGCTTCAGTAAGTTTTTCTCAGACTGGACACCTTCCAGGCCTGGGCACAATTCTTTCCCCTGGTACAGCTCTTGTTCCAGCTTAGGTGTTAGCTAGGGGTTTCTCCATGATGGCTCCTCCCCTCCTCTCTTCTCTTCCACCCCTTTATATATCTTTTGCATAAGGCGGGAACCCTTTGTCTCTCTGGGTTTCCACCCCCCCTCACTGGAAAAGCACCAGGTTAAAGATGGATTCCAGTTCAGGTGACATGATCACATGTCACTGCAAGACTTCATTACTCACTTGCCAGCACACACATATACAGGGAGACTCACAGGTAAACAGCCATCTGCAGACAATGGGAGTCATTAAGATTCCAAACCATCATTAATGGCCCACACTTTACATAATTACAATAGGCCCTCAGAGTTACATTTTATATTTCTAGTTTTAGATACAAGAGTGGTACATTTATACAAATCAGATGATCATACTTAGTAGATTATGCACTTTGTAATGATACCTTACAAGAGATCTTTTGCACGAAGCATATCCCAGTTGCATTATATTCACTTATTGTCAAATTTTTATAAAACTATCTCAGTTACATTATATTGACTTATTATCAAGTTTTTATAAAACCATATAGACTGCACAACGTCACAGGGGGTTCACACGAGCCCAGTCTGGTGTCTAGAAGGAACTGGGGAGTCTCATCCCTGTGACTCAGTCTAGCTGCTTTGCAAGTTGTGATCATCAAAATAAAAGCGCCTTTTCCTACAGCTGGAGCTGGGACACTCCGATTGTCCCCAGACTCGACAGCGTTTCTGCTGTGGGTCAGAACTGTGTGACCCTTTGCTTGCTGGAATGGATCCTGCTTTCAGACACAAGGAAGTTCAAATCTGCATTGGAACATCGCCGTTTTGGCCCATTTCGATTTGCTTCACATTGTTTCATTTCATTGCTATTTACACTGTATTTTCTCTCAAGCTTTTCTTCTCTCATTTTCTGCGTGTTCAGAGGGAGCCTTGGGCCAAACAGGACGACTCCATAACCGTGGGTGCTCCTGCACCTCGTACTGGGGGGCGGGTAGCATCATTCAGTACCAGGCTGGTACTGAACGGTCCTGTGTGGCTGTAGAAATACTCCACACACAGTCTTTTCCGCTCATCAGGGGCCTGATCCAAAGCCCGCTGAAGTAATTGGGAGACTTTCTGTTGGCTGCAATGGGCTTTGGATCAGGACCTCATTTGCAATGAAGACCTGCCCTGCTCCCCCCGACAGTCATTGCTGTCCCTCCTTGTGTTTCATGGCATGGAGAATTCCCAGCCTCACTGCTGGCTTGTAACATGGAGAGGAGAAAACCCAGCAGAGGGGCACCATGGTGCGACTTCCCTTTTGCCTGGAGTCCTCCAGCCTGTCACATCAGCTTCCCCCCAAGATGCTGTGCAGGAGTGAAATAATGGGTCATGGCAGAGCGGGGACAGAGAAGAATGTAAGAGCGTGGTCAAGTCATGAGGACAGATGAGACCGAGATACAGGGAGGCTGCGCTAACAGATGGGGGCTGCAGATGAGAGAACAGATCCTGGCCACGTAGGAAGAGCCAATGATGTCGGGTGTTTGGTGAAGTTAACCGTGAGGAGTGCATGTGGCCCAGAAGTTCAGTGATGGATCTTGCTTCCAGAAATGAGGAGCAGCTGCAGGGGCCTTTACTTCCATCATTTACTGAGCCTTTAATATCCCATGTTTTGCTGGCAGTCTCTGTAAACCCAAGAGACTGGCTGCTGCTCTGTTACAGGTACAGGATACAGTCGCCTTCACATAAATTCATGCAGATCAGCTGGGTTCAGGCTCTTTTTGGTGTCTACTTCCATCCAATGGACGAGGAGTCCTGCAGTGAGTTTATGGCCTGATTCTCAGAGGTGCCGAGAATGCCCAGCTCCCATTGCAGGCCAGTGGGAGCTGTGGGTGCTTTGCCCTTCTGAAAATCACATCAGCACTGCCTTAATCTCAAAGCACATCACCAAGGTGCAAAAGAATCATTATACCCATTTTACAGGTGGGGAAACGAGGCCCAGAGCAGGGCCCCCCACGGTCACACACAGTCAGTGGCTGGGATGTATCCTCCAGAAAGTCTGAGTCCCAGGCTCCTGTTCGAATGACTGCCTGACAGCCCCACGGTACCAGGTGAAGTCAGAAGGCTGGGGGAGGTGGCAGGCCCAAGTCTGTGGTGTTGGGGGACTGAAGATAGTTAGAGTCCCAGATCCAGGTGACAGCACAAATCAGACCCTCCCCCCTCCCTTTGTGCTGCAATGGGGAAACTGTAGACTGCCCCTGCCCTGCTGTAAGTGGAAACAGGCGGAGCGTGGAGGAAAAATCTCTGTTTTGATGTAAAACAGTTGGGCTCAGCTCAGTTGAAGCCAGCTCAGATCTGGGACTTGCACCAGTTATTCTGATCTTGTTCTCAGAAACCGGATGAGCACTTGTTTCTCTTCGTCCAGGGCTGGTGCTGAGCTCGCAGGCGTTGTGGGCGGGGATATTATTCACAAGGCGCAGGTGCAGCCGGGGGCAGGACTTGAGTGCAGTGGCACCTGTGCCCCTTCGTGAGCTGCCATGTCTGGCTCTCTCTCTTTGTGGACCAGAGGCATAAAGCTCAGCCCGGGACGCAAAGTCTGGCCATGGGTTTGGAGCCAGAGTTCTTGCTGTGGCCCCTCATGGGGGAAAAGGGGTGGCCAACGGTCGGTATGTAGGGAAGTTCAGATCCCAGTAGGCTACTCGCCTTGTTCATGGCCAGGAGCAGCCGTGTAGGCCCCTCTCCTTTGTTCCAATCCTCTCCCCCCATCATCTTTTCGTTGAGCACCATTCTCTGTGCCCAGCCTGGCACCCTCCAGTTCAGAAATCAAATGCATCCTAATCAGTTGGTAGAGGTAGGCTTGGATACCCCTCTCTCCCAAGCATCCCAGAGTTGCTCCAGATGCCAGGTTTTCTACATGACACCCCTCCGTGATACCCCAGCTGGGCCAGCAAGTCCTGGATTCCAATTTGGGTTTGATTTGATGGCCATGTGAGGGCTACAGGTGAGACTGGCTTGTCACAAGGTCCCTGAAAGCCATGCCTAGCCCAGCCCCTTGTCTGAAGGAAAGGACAATGTCGATCCCGTGCCCCAAACAATGTGCTCGCAGGCATGATTCAGCACAGTAGATCCAGCTGACGAGGATTTTGGCCCTGAGTAGTCCCCGGGAGAGCTCCAGTGTCCAGTTCTGCTCTTAGGCACCGTGTTGTAATGCTGCAAGAGAGTCGCTCTAGATTTATACTGATGTTACTGAGAGCAGGATCTGCTCCAGGAGCGTTGCTGTAGGTTTGGGGAAATCACCGGGACAATCACACAGGTGGTGGGGGAGAACCATAAAGATTAAAACCTCCCACAGCTCTCCCTTCATCTCAGTCAGCACAGCAACGGCCCATGTGCTGCTGGATGCACAGGCACAATCTGCTCACAGCTGGTGGCCAAATGCCACCCAAGCTAAACATCAGAGGGAGAGAAGTCAGCCTGGCTTGAAAAGCAGAGGAACAGGCCTGGAAAATCCCCTTAATTACTGCTCATTGCAGCCCAAACCACTTGAAAGTGGAATGGGTCGTTCTGATTAAGCAGGCTTCAGAAGTTGAAAATGTCACGTTTCATTAGCAAATCATTTCCTCAGCATCACCTAGACAGGCTAGTGTAAGTTACCCTGTCTGCCCTCAATGATGGGAAAGGTGGGAAGCTCACATGAGCTCAGCTGGAGCCTTTGAGGCCCTCAAAGGACATAGCTGCTCCGAGGTCCTTTAGAGATCAGGTCAGACCCAGGACTCCTGCAAAAGAGGGTGAAAGGACCCTCCCAAGAGCAGAGCTGGCTGTGGGAACTTCAGGAAAGCTCAGCTGGCTCTGGGCCACCTGCAGAAACTCAACTGGCTGAGGTTATTATGCATCTGTCTTCCTTTTGTTTCTTTCTCCCCTTAGAAGACAATGTTCCACCAAAGATAGTCTGGGTGATAACTCCTGGCACACTGCACAGGCTCTGCACTTTCTGGTTCCCCAAGATTAGGCTTTCCCATCAAAAGGTGATCTTTCTAGGTTCAGAATCCAGTATTAAAGGGAGCGGGGGAGCTGGGATCGTTGCTGTGTACCATGCATGGCTGCATTGTTCTTTCAGAGCCAAAGGTCCGGTTCTCTGCTCAGAGGTGCACTTGCTCTAGGACAGAACATGGCACTAGGAGAGGGCAGGAATCCCAGGCCCCGTTAAAATGGATTCAGACTGCTTGGCTTCAGGCTGACACCACAGTTAATGCCGTGCTCAAGTCTTGCCTCCCCTATAAGCCCCCTCTAGGATTTCCACATGTGGCACGTGTAATGCACACTCGCATCCATATGTGTCGCTCGCAAGCACTGGGCAAACCAAAGCCCTCCCTTGCACTTGCTCATGGACGTGTGCAGGGGAGCACACGCTCAGCGCACAGCTGTGGGCCTGATTCTCTCCCGCCTTGCGCGGCTGTTTGCCCTCGGGCACAGTTCAGTGCAAAAGAGGCGACTACATCAGAGTCCCCAACTCAGCTGACACTTCCTGAAGTCAGTGGCATGACTCCATTGACTTCACTGGGCTTTGGCTCAAGCCCTTAAGGGCAATAGTGGCATTTTACACCCACTTCACCCCGGTGCAAGTGCCAGCACACGGCTGTGGGGAATCATGCTCCCAGCTTGAATGCTAAGCGGGAGACGTGGATGCATGTGATACGGCACCCCGACAAGCCTCCCCATGCCTGCCACACATCTGTCACTCAGTCCCCCAGCCTGGGCCCAGGGAATGTAGCAACGCCTCTGCTGCTGCAGCCAGCGTTGGTTTTCAGATGGTCACAAAATGTGGATCGTTGATTGGTCACAAAATGTGGATCGTCCACCCTGGGGTGACTCCACTACAGTCAATGGGTGGGTTGAGCCTGCCTGCTCCTTTCGGCTGGTTTATTTCAGCCTTTCTGAAGTTGCTAGTGCCAACTGCTGGATTCTCTCTTCTTCCTGCTCCCCCTCCCCTCCTTTTTTTTTTTTTTTTCCTATGTGCTCTTTCTTTCTCCCACCCCTTTCTTCCCTGTGCAGCTGCCCCCCCCCCCCCCCCCCCCACATGTCGAGACAATGACATCCTCCTGCAGGCACCTTGAAGCCTGCTGTCTGGGCCGTAAGCGGAACAGCTTCCTGTTGGAGATGCGGCCAGACAGCTCAGTGGTTAATTCCTCCTGCTCTGGCTCACCATCAGAGGGCTAAGGCAGACAGCGGCGCGCGAGTGGTGCTGCCCACATGGCTTTGTGGAGAAACAAGAGCAGGCTGTAACTAATCAGGATTACACCACGATTAAATAAAAGACAGAGAGACAGAGAGGCTGCCCTAGGGAAGGGAAGGGGAGTCCACCTGGTCCTCGAGGGGATAATATGTGCTAAATAATAACCCCACTCCACCCTGCTCTAGTACCTTTCGCCCAAGCATCCCCAAGCGCTTTACTGAACCTGACAACAAATAAATACAAATCTTACAGGTTGAGAAACTGAGGCACAGGGCAGTGAAGTGACTTGCCCAGGATCACACACCAAGTCAGTGGCGAAACTGGGAAGTGGACCCAGGTCCCCTGACTCCCAATCCTAGATTTGAACCATTAGACTACTGCTACCACTCTGGGTCGGCTCCCCACAGCCACACAGAGATACACAGCCCGGTGGAGAGTGTCAGAATTAATATCTTTCCTCAAGGGCTAAAGGGTGTCTTGGGCCTGGTCTACACTAGGACTTTAATTCGGATTTAGCTGCGTTAATCCGAATTAACCCTTCACCCGTCCACACTACAGAGCCAGTTAATTCGAATTAAAGGGCACTTAAAATCGATTTCTGTACTCCACCTCGACGAGCGGAGTAACGCCTAAATCGATTTTGTTAATTCGAATTAGGGTTAGTGTGGCCGCACACCACCGAATTACTGTGTTTAAGTTAATGGGGTAGTGTGGCCGCACACCACCGAATTAATGTGGTTAAAAACCGAATTAAGGTGCTTAGTGTGGCCGCGCACAATCGAATTTATACAACCTGTTTCACAAATTCGAATTATCTAAATTCGGATTAATCCTGTAGTGTAGACATACCCTAAGTATGTTGGGGGAATCCTGCCCTCTTGCTCTTCTGATTTATCTTTGTTGCAGACTGTCCTGGACTCTCCCCATTTCTGGATTCGTTTCTTCACTCTGGGTCCTGGAGGAATTGTGGGCAATGGGGTGCGGTTGGTAGTTTGAAATGCGCACGCCCCTAGGCCAATCCCTGCCTACGCTGTACTAGCCAGAATCTCCTATGTAAGGGGTGTGTTTTGTTTTCTGTGTACGGACAATTTGCATTCCTTTTGCTCCCTGCTGGAAACAGCTGCCATTTTTTTTTTTTGGTTCAGTTGAGATGGAAGAGTGATGTGTCATTTGCTCTTTACACAGCAAAACAATCCCTCATGGGCCCTGGCGGGGGGTGTGTGTGTGTGTGTGTGTGTGTCTCACAACTGTGTTTACTAAATACACACAAACATGGCAGGCCTAGCTAGATACAGCCTGCTGCTCTGGTTGGTTTCTGGCAGCTTCTACATCATAGAACACAGTAAGCACCACTAGAGGGCTCACAGAATATTTAAAGGGATGCTACTCTGTTCCTATGCACTACAAGGAGGCACACAGGCGTCTGCATTCTCTTAAGGACCCTTCGTTCTTTGATATTCCTTAATCAGAAAGTCTGGCAGGCTGAAAGCAGAGGTTTGCCTTTTGTGTGTGGTAAAAGCTAACACGTGGAATGGGTATTGCCTGAACGGGACTCCCATTTTTCTCTCTCTCTCTTCTAGGAATTTTTCATGTCTGGGGTGTTGCAGTTCCTGGGGGAATCCATTTATCCATCCAGTTACCAAAAAAGCATCCTTCTTCCTGACATGCCCTGAATTAGGCCCTGCATATTTCCTCAGCACACCGGCGAGGCAGAGTGCAGCGTGCAGCCTGCGATAGCCATCTTCACTGCTAGCGCTGTAGCTGCAAATAGGCGTAGCACTGACCAGCTGGCGTGGTTGCCAGATAGATTCCATCTGCAACTCTTACGAAGTCCTGGCATCAGGGATGGATGCTAGTGAATGGGGCTGACGTCCATTCCTGGCACTTCCTGAGGCATCTTTGGATGGCTTAGGAGAGTTTTCCGGAACTTACTGTGAGAGGAGAATGTGCTCATTAATTGCCACAGATGCTGATAGGGATCAGCATTGCCTCTTGCTGATTTCATTGTATCCTACTGGTCTGGCACTTTCCTTCTTTCTGTCGGTGTGCTGTACAGGGTGGGGACGGGAAGGGAGTGGCAAGAGACTGGAAAACAAAAACTTCTGAGCTCTAGTTTTAGCCCTGCCACTGACGCACTGCAAGGCCTTGGGCAAATCGCTTAACCAATCTGTGCCTCATTCTAGACATCTTTAAAATCTTGTTACTAAGGGCTTGTCTACACAGGGAAAAAGCCCCGGGTTGCTAGGGCAGAGTCACTTGTGTGCACTAGTACTAATTACTCTGCACTAACGCCCTGGGTGGATACCCTTGCTCTCCACTAAGAGTGCCTTTCAGCAGGTTAGGTTAATACCTAAAAATAGAAAAATAGTTCTCCTACACTAAGCTGGGTGGCCCATATACTCGGCAAAAGGCTCACGATCTGTAGCTATCCCAAGCAGCCTTAGTTGTACAGATCAGGTTCCAGAATTGTCAGGTCATGCAGATGCCTTAATTTAAAACATTTTGTTGGCCTAGCTTAGCCCCGGCCGGGTTCCCTTAGCAAAGCTGTGGACAGTGGCAAGCAGTGGTGTGTAAGCAGAATTTTCGGTTGGTTCCTTTGTTCCATTTCCTTCTCTCATTGGAAACAGACTGGATTTGCTTTTTCTTCCTGTTCTCCTTAAACGGCAGCTCTTAGAGGGCCCCATCCCACAGACTGTTTTCGGTCCAACCTCCTTTTGAATTTTGCCTGGGTCAAGCCCAAATCAGTGCTGAGGAGGTGGAAAGGCACAACAGCAAAAACACCCAAACACTCTTGCCAGTCCAGGCTCTGTGATTTAGAGCTATGGTCTGACATGCAGAATAACCACAGCTGGATGAAAGGTGCACCGTAAAGTAGTAGTATGACAGCCTATGGCTGATTGGATTGGCTGTCACTGTACCAGGCGTTTCTCTGAGTACTTTTCAGCTGCCAACTCTGCCCTCCCTTACACCAGCATAGATTCAGAGTAACTCCATTCCGACCAGGGGAGTTACTCTGGATTTACACCTGTGTAACTGACCAGCAGAAGAGGTGCCTGTGTGTCCAGTTCTTGGGTAACAGAGCTCTTTTCTCAGATTTTATTATGTGTATAGGTTGAATAATTACCTACACCCTACATTCTAGGACCCTGAGCCTATACTGAGCGCTCTGTAGCGTCCATCAATAAGGTTACGTGCAGACACAGGGGACTGCCCGTGCAGATTCCTTTCTAGGATAAGGGCCTGAGATGATTATTATGCTGTAACTGCTGCTGGTTGTGTTATCTGGAAAGTTAGAAATCAGCTTTTTCAGTATTTCAATTAGGGCGGATCTTACCCTAAGTCCCTCTCTTATTTGGTTTATGATGCTGAGGTTTGGGTTCTTAAACATTGCTTGGGGTTTGTGTGGTGTGTTTCATGGCATTTTAAATATCGTGATTATTGCATTATAATTGTCCTTGCAGCATCCTAAGTGCCTTGTGGGGCTTTCCAAATACAACTGTAGTTATTACCATTGTGATTAGAATATTCAAAGTGATGCTGACAACTCGCACGGGCAATTTCCTGTGCTTAGTCAAAACACCACTGAAGTCAATGGATACAATGAGACCGAACATGGCCTATTGTCTGAATCTGGGGGCTGAGACTCAGATGATGTGAATCAGCTTCGCTCCATGGACTTCAGTGAAGCTATGCTAATTTATACCAGTCCAGGATCTGGCCCCAGTGTCCACATCACCAAAACCACCATCACAAACTGGCCAGCAAAGGAGCCGAAGAGTGAATGGGCCATGGAAAGTGAGCTATCGTCCTGGGCCTGGAGATGGTCCCCGCTGGTCAGGGGAGGGGCATCTGGGCAGGGGAACTTGTGGGGCCTGGTCTGTTGAAAGTTTGCTGGGCCTTTTCTGTGGCAAGCAGTAGGTCTCCAAGGCTGTCATTGCAATGCCCTCCCCGGCACTAAAATCATCAACAAGCTTAAGCGCAAAACGAGCAGAACTTCCCTTGCCGCCGAGACAGAACCCCCTGGCTGTGGCAAATCTGGCGCCTGTCAGGTATCAGTGCAGCTGCTGTGGGACTTTCCAGAAAGTGCTGTTTCAGTCTCTCACATACAAGCCATAGACAGACAAACCACAACCACAGGCTATGGCAGCTGTGGCAGCATTGGACAGGAAACCGAGAACATCTGGCCCTCGGCTTCCTTTAAGGGGATTTGGGTTTTTTTTCTCTCTCTTGGCTTGCATTGTTGTTCAGTAGGGAGGCAGACAGGGTTTGAAACCACACGCCTCGTGGTGCCAGAGAAGCCAGACGCCAGGGTTAACCCAACTGCTGCTCGGCTTTGACATAGTCTTCCCTCCGAGAGAGATGACTGACTCGGGCTCTGACCTTGGAGGTGGTCCTGCCCATAACCATCCCGCCTCCCCTTCTACTTCCCCGCAACTGAAGGAAGAGTTGATTTTTTTTTTTTTAAATTTGCCTCGGTTTCCCCCCCACCTCGAGCCCAGTAACGATGCCATTCATGAAACATTTAGGAAGGTGCCCACCCAGGATGCCACCTAGCCAGATGGGTTTCTTAGTCTGGTTGTTTGCTTCCTGACTGGCAGAGCTGTGGTTTAGTTACGCGTTTATAATTTGTTTTGCCTTTATTTTAAGGAAAGACAGCTGACATTTAGAAATCTTTAGAAAGAAAAAAGTCTCATATATGGTTTATAAATAAAAACTGCACCAAGGGGTGGAAATTGACACCCACCCACCCCACCAGGAGGCCAGTACAATGATTCCTATCTCTTATATAGTGCTTTTTACTAGTACTGCCAACCCTGCCAGCCTTAATCCCTGTTTCTCAAAAACTTGGCCTGAATCGACTACACTAACAATAATCACTTGTACTTTTCATCTGCGGTTCTCACAGCATGCAACAGAAGTGGCTAATTTAAGTATTTCCATTTCTGCCTCTACTGGAGGGAATCAGACATGGTCACAATGTGTCATAGTCCTTATAGTGCTGCCTGCTAAGGCTTAGGGGATTGTGCTTTTGGAGGAAGTGGAGCTGGGTTCTCTTCCCACCGTGGCTGTGACATGCCAAGCACCCATAGAAGATATAGTGACACAGCAGCTAATGTCAGAACCCAGAGATCCTGACTCCCAGTCCCCTGTTCAAACCACTAGCCCATTCTCCTCTCCAAGACTCAAGAAAGTGAAAAACAAGCTGCTTTTTTGAACACGGGCACCCCAACCGGCATGACTCAACACATCCAGGATGTGTTCCACTCTCAAGAATGCGCTGGTTCTCAGGTGAAGCCGGGGGTGAATTCTTTGAAAGCTGTTCACTCTCTGGCTGCTCCAAAGTCCTGACGCAGAGCTGAGAGAGGGAGCTTTCCCAGGACATTGCAGCAGAAACCGTTGTGATCATTCCAAAGCTGCTAAACCACAGCACACACTTGTAACCTATCTCTTTCTGCCTAGCACAAACTTCCCAAGCTATGATGGCAGGACAGAAATGGATCCCAACTGGAGGAGATGCCAGTGCTACAAGACACGTGGGTATGTCTGGCTCTCCCAGGTGGAAGAGAATGGAGAGGAGGAGAACTGAGAGAGAGATGTGGTAATACCCTGTTGTACAGACACCTCTAGGAAGGGCGGACAGCGAGACAGACAAAGGGGGGAAACGTCGTTTCCTGCCTGAAGAACTTTGGCTGACACATTTGCTGTGAGTAAGACACAGACTCAGTGACCCCGGTCTGCTGCTTATTTATATCTCACCGGCAATGACGCTCTTATCACAAGGCCGTGATCAGTGTCTCTACACCAGGGAGGGGGTGGAAAGCCAATGAAAGGTCTCACTGCACCTCAGGACGAAAGCAAAGTACCCAGAACCCTTCTCTTCTCTCCCTCTACCACTTCTGGAGAATGAGACCAGGATCCACAGAATACACACACTCCAAATTAAATTGCGGGAAGATCTCTCCGCTTCCCATGCTGTGAGGAGCAAAGGTGTGAAACATCATAAATATGGGGTGACTATAATAAGGGGAGATAGGTCCCATAACTCAACTCCACCTCTTTGGGAGGAGCCCCCTAGTAAAGGGTGGGGGGTGGAGCAAGAGAGGCCTCAGCCGACGTCCCAAAGGGAATCTATTCTGTTTTGCACGAGGATCTGTGTGAATAGCTAGGTGTCTTTTAGACTCATCACTAAAGAGACGGATTGCCCATGGTATAAGAACCTGCCAGTGTTGCCACGTGAGACTGGACAGCTATGAATATGCTAGTAAAGCAGTCCTGAACAGCGCTTGGAATTCAGCCTGTGTCCCAATCAAAGTGCTGTGAGTAAGAGCTAGTTTGGAAGCCTTTCAATTGCTAAGCAAAATCCTTACGCAATATGACAGCGTACTGTCCTTCTGGGCCTTCAGCTTCAGGAGTTGCTATGACGCCTCACTGACATGGTGCCATGATAAACATGGCTATAGGTGCGTGTGATGGAGTGTATCTACCCTGCATTGACCCAGCTGGGGTTAACCGCACACTGTGGGCCGAAGAGGCCATGCCCTCTCGGCCCTGCGGGGCATGCTCAACCTGGAGACAGGATATAAAAGGGAGTGGCCTAGCTCTACTTGGGCTGGTGGAAGAGCAGAACGGACATGACCTGTAGGCTCCTGCCAGGGAGTTGCTAGGGCTACAGACCGCGAAGGCCAAGCCAGTGGGATCAATGGTGGAACCCCTGCTGACCCCAGAGGACAAGAGTGAGTCAGAAGGCTGACACCCCCAGGAGAACTGACAGAGCAGGAATCAAGGGTAGGAAGCCACCCAGGGAACGTGACACTTAAAATAGGAAACTGAGCAGGAGCCGCGGACTACTGGTTTCACAGGGCCCTGGGTCAGGACCTGTGGAGAAGGGTGAGTCTAGGTCCCCCTACCGTACCCCACACCGCTAGTCCGTGCTGCTCTGGGAGCAAGGGCAGTCTCAAGGACTCTGGCCGCTAGGCCGCACTACCTTGCCATATCTACTCTAGCCACTTGAGCTGTAACCCTTTATTTGTCACATGCGACCTGACAGGGTGTATCTACCCTGTGACGGTGCGTCTGAGAAGCAACGTTTAGGTCTGGATCTAGACGGTCCCAAAGGAGGGGGTGGTAGAATCTGAACTTCTGGGTCAGACCTATCTCCAATTGCTTACAGCTACGTAGTGCCTCTCATCCCAAAGTGCTGTATGCTATAGTGCAGTCACCTCTGGGTTTAACACCAACATCATGCAGCCTTTCAGAACAGGAAGTGAGGAAAAGTCACTTAAAACTACAGGAGGAATTTTGGGAGGTGAGAAGTAATTATGCAAATTGGGATTAATCCTGTGTTTCTGGTCAAACACTCTAAGTCATACAAACATTGCATGGGGATCTTTGGTTATTGTCCTGTATCCAACATACTGCCTATGAGGGAGTTTCCTTCCTTCCTGATCTTAACCATTGCGTAGTATTGATATGCTGTTAGAGGTGCTGTACCTCACCCTAGAGGTAGTGCCCTACGTACTCCTTATCTACTTCCTTAGGGTATTGTGGGGTTTAAGTAGTTAATATGCTATGCTGGAAGTCCTTGGCCGAGAGATGCTGTGGACATACCAAGCGCAGTACTGAACTAACCACTTTCCCAACTCATGTAGAACCTAAGCTGTTCACTTATGTGTGTGTGCGTCATAAATCCCATACCAATGATAGTTAATGGAGATTCTCCTTTAGCTCAACTGGCAGGAACCTATGGCTTTAGGAACAGGAGGGTCTATGTTCAAGCCTCGCCTGGAAGTTCCAAGTGGGCAGGGAGTGACACACATTGCCAGCTCCAAAGCCCTGCATAGCCATCAATGGGTTATGCTATTACGCAGGACAAAACTTGCCGCCTGAACTCTGGATTCCCTGGCTTTTGTCAGTGTGGATTCCCAACCTCATTATTAATTAAACAGGCACATAAGAAACTAATCTCCTTAAGTGAGCAACTGGCCGCTGGTTAGATCGGTGGAAAAAGCGAAGCATGTACTGTGGTTGGTTGGCTGTGATAAGAGGCGGAGATCCTTGGTCAGCCAAAATCTCACTGGCAATTTCAGAACCATGGAAATGCTAGGCCTGTTTCCACCCAGCAAGATAAATAGAAGCTGGTTTTTGCCTGTTCTTTGTTTGATTCCGTGTTCACTTCATGGACTGTGTGATTCCACCAGCACAGCTGGACCCAGAGAAGAGGGACTGAGCTCCTGCCTAACACACAGCTAGAATAGCCATGTGCCATCCAGCACTCCCGCATCCCAGAGCAGCCGTAGCCCTTTGGAGTTTGACTATGAGTTTCCTGTCCTGGTTGGCAGGGGCTCCGCAGCCTGGATCTCTCTGCTCGGCTCCTGGATGCTTCTCTTTCATGCAGCTGTAGGTTTAAGCTAGGGATGGGTGAACTTGCTCCTGACTGATTTCCAATGCTGCGTGGGTTGGAAAGCTGGACTTGGATTTAATGGGCCTTGTGTTTGGTTTAGGACAGACACAGAGAAAGGGGAGGAGGAAGAGTGCTCCAGTGTGGGGGAATGGGGTAAAAATGTGGTAGGGGGAAGTGAAAATGGAGCGGAGACTGGTGGAGATGGAAAAACAAGCAGTGAGAAATTGTGAACAATGAAGCCGCACTGGAGAGGGAAAAGAGAGAGAGAGCAGCAATCAGGTGGAGTGAGAAAGAAATAGAGTGAGATGGGATGAAAGGACCAGCAGAGAGAGGAGGACCTCTCTCTAGCATCTACCTGGTACCCACTTGTGCCAAGCTCAAGTATTCTTCTCCTCTCGCTAAGCCGTAGCACAGGTTTCCATTCAGCTAGGAATGGTGCTGGTTTTCATGGAATCTCCCAGGGGTGAGGCTGTGGGGGGGAACATAAATTTAAAATTACAAGCAGGACAAAAGCTAATGAACTTGGACTAGCTTGTGAAACCCAAAGTGATCAAGAGTCGAACGCAACTGCGTGTGCCAGGAAAGGCTCCGAGTCAAACCCCTCCCAGCCCCTGGTTCTCTGCTGCTCCGGGAGAGGAGGGTGTTTTTTAGGTTTTTTTTTTTTTATTAAGCCGAGCGGCTCTGCTTGTGTGGTAGGAGGATGACTCAAAAATGCCTTGGAAGCCACCATGAGGGTGATGATGTCACTGGGCCAATGCGTCACCCTGGTGATCTCAGTGGGCTCATAAAAAAAAAAATCCCCAATAATTTTCAAAAGAAGAGAATACAAAGGGCCGTGATCTCCAATGGTGAGCGCCAGGAACAGCTCGGGGGTTGGGGGAAAGCCAGCAGGGAAACTGGTGACTAGCCAAAATGGGGCTCTGTGTGGTTCAGCTGGAAGCCACCAGCCATGGCCTTGGGTAGCCTTATGCCACCCCGCACAGCCTTGCAGCGCAAACACTGGACTTGCCAGCCGGAGCTCCCATTTGCACTCCGGTCTGGCTCTGGGGCCAGTGAAAGGACTTCCCAGCAGGGTTGCTCATCAGAGTCTCACAAATAGTGGGGGAAGGGTCAGCACAGCTTGGAGGAAAGGGGTTAATAGCTGCCTGGGGTGTCATTGGTTTATGTGGGTGGTGACAGAAAAACCTAAGCATTGCTGCAGAGGGAGCTGAATGGAGACCATGACACCAAGAGACCCCTGACACTTACAGCTGGTCTTGGTACCATGGATTTGCTATAGCTGCTGGGATTGGCAACTGAGGTCCGCTTAGAAGAGGGGTTTTATGAACGCTATGGGGCCGTGTGATCTTCTGCAGCAGTATGCTGCTCTCAAGAAACTGTGGGGAGGGGAGAAGAGACGCTTCTGGGGACTCTTCATTCCAGGTTTCAGTTAGCTCCCAAAGTGCTCCCCATGGATGAGTGATGGAAACTGGAAGGGAATGGAACCCAAGCCAAGACCCTGAGGATTCAGACCCCCCCCCCCCCATGGTTTCCTTGGTGCCAGTCATTTCTCCCCCTCTCTCTTTTTCATGCGCATGCGTGTTTGTGTACGTGCAGGCCTCCTAAGCCCAGATGGAAAGGGGCTGTCCAAGAGGAGGAAGCCAGAGGATAATGACTGGCATTGTAGGAGCCCCAGCCAGCCACCCCCAAAAACAATGGAGTCGTGCACAATGCGAAATGAGGCACAGGCAGCGCAGATGCGACGTAGCAGGCTGAATGAGAGCCAGAGCCCTCTCCCCAGCCTGGAAACCATGTTCTACAACAACCGCACTTCAAAGTGCAATCCTTCTGCTTGCCTGTACTGCTCGCTGTAACAGTGCTACTGGCTTGCTACCTGATTCTAGGCTACCCTCCCCATCGGGCTCCTTCAGCTCACCTAGCACCAGCTGCTTCTCTACCCCTTCCCACAATCTCGCTGTCACAAGAGTGCTGTAGATCTGTCGAGCTGTAACGAGTTCATAGATCAAGTGCCAGGAGATAGTTCCTGGATTCGGTAGGACTAATAAAACTTGTTGCTGTTGTGCCCTGCGGATGACTTCCTCTGCCCAGCAATTTGCATGGGCTTTTAACACTCGCTACTGGCGCCGTGAGAGCCTCCTCCTCTGCGTTGCCTCCTGTCCTGAACAGCTGTCCTGGGAGTGCAACTTGCTTCTTAATTGTTCCCTCCTGCAAAACATTGTGGGATACAGTGTGTGCCCAAAGCAAAGCTGTATTGTGCTATGGTGTCCTGCTTCCCCCATGATACTAGAGAGGGAGGCTGCCTTATAAGGCAAACTTTATCCTTGAAGGCTCCCTTCGTGTCCAGCATTCTCCTCGACCTGACTTCCCTTTCTCCTAGGCCCCTCCCCGCTCTTCCGGGTTCTGCCTCTGGCTCCATTCATACATGCAGCCACTTGCTTTGATTTAAGAGCACAGGTGCTCTTGGTGCTACCACTTTACAAGCTCGCCCAGCTCGCCGTTCAGAGGAAATGCATCGGACATGCTGTCAGACTTCCCAGGCCTCCTTTTCATTGAGCTGCTTAGCTGCTATTGATGTCAGTGAGGCAGCAATGTACAAGCAGGTGTCTATTACTCTGGGTTTCCAGAGGAAGCTCAGGAAGACTGATGCCCAAGTCATGGGGAAAGGGATATATTGGAGCCAACTGGCTGGCTGGAAACTTTATGTCATGGACACCTGGAGGGAGGCTGCTACAGCATTCCCAACACATCCTCCCTGTCACTGTTCCTTAACCCTCTGTTTGCTGGCTTCAGACTGTTCTCAACAATTAGACAAAGTTACTTAACTCCTGACCTTCTTCAGGCATAAAGGCACAGAATTCTGGGTGATCTTAGTCCTTTTCACTACTCTGAGGAAGGAAAACAGTACCAGACACATTCCAAACCTGATTTATGCATTCACGGAACCTGATTTTTAAAAAGTCCTGAGCACCTACAGCTCCCATCAACTTCAGTTGGAATTACTGGCTATTTAGCACTGCTGAAAATCAGATCAGTATCCAAATTCCTCCCTGTCAGTGCAAAACGTGGAGCGCAAGTGTATCACTGCGTGTAGTTAGCAAGTTTGTTCCATTAGCAGGTTAGAGACTCTGTTTCAAACATTCAGCAGCTTGGGGCTGGGAGATGTGAGTGCACATGGTATATGCTGAGGGTAACTGTAGGAGTAAAGGACACTGTTAAGTAGTTTAAACAAAATATCTAGAGATTTTTTTTTTCTTTTTTTAAAAAAGCGGGTTTGCTGTTGTAATGAAACTAAAATTTTAAAAGCTTCAGTAAGAAAATGTTTCAGGTTTGAAGCTTTTCTCCCCCTTCAGTTATTTACTCTCTGGGACTCAAGAAACCTGGGAGTCAATTCCCTGCTCCGCCACAGACTTCCTGTGTAACGCTGGGCAAGTTACTTAGGCTATGTCTACACTACCCCGCAGTTCGGATTATAAGGGTGTAAATAGCATTGCACACCAAAGTGCTGTGCTGTAACTCCTCCATGAGGGCACATCCACAAGGGGCAGTTACAGCTCTGGTGTGAATTTAAAGTGGTGTAGTTAAACTGCATTAAACCCTTGTGTGAACACTGTTATTCAGAATTAAAGTAGCCTTAATTCAGTTTAGCTTAATTTGCTTTGGAAGGGAATTAACTAAATTGAATTAAGGCCCCTTTATCTTCTGAATGATAGTGTCCATCAGCAATTTAATGCCCCCGTACCTAAGTCCTGCAGATATAAACTTTTCCTGAATTACTGAAAACTTGAACACAATAAGATTGTGCTAGTGCAGGAGAAGGAGGCAGTGAAACTGATCAGAAACGGAGAATGAAAGTGGCCAGTCTGTTTTCATAATTTAAATGTGAAGGAAAAACTGTAAATTATTTGCCTAGGGCTCTTATGAGGTCACCTGTCACGGTGATGTCTCAGCCCTTCATCTGACAGCAGACCTTGGCCTGGTTGTGTTGCTCTGATTCCTCTTCCATTACAAGCCTGAAAACTTTCCCTTTCCCGTAGTCACCAGCAAACCCTTCAATGTACAGATCTGCCTGGGGCAGGGGGAGCAGGGGCAAAGACACTCACCTTCTTGTTTAACCCTCTAGGGCAGGCAGTAATGCACTACACTAGGCAGGGCAGAAGCTGCTGGTGAAGTCCTGAGCCAGAGGCGGGTAGATAAAGGAGCAATTGTGTTTTGGAGGTTTCAAAGATACAGGGACACTGGAGAGTGAACAAAATTCCAGAGATTTTTCACGTGCAATTGGATATTTCCTTTGAGAGTCTCTAGACTAAATAATACTCCTTGAGTCTAAATGGACAATATATCCTGCTGCCCTGGCAGTGTCCTCCAAGTCCAAGATGAACCAAGAAAGGCCCTGCAGCTGTTTGAGGAGGGTAGAAGAGATGGGGGGTACAGGTCTTTGCAAAGAGTTTTTGGGCAACTTGGTCCCCTTCCTCACCGCCCTCCCCCCCCTTCCTCCTTTCTGGCTTTTCATATTAGCACAGTACATCTTACACTGCACAGGTCTTATCCAGGGTGAAATTCTATGGTCTGTGTTATGCACGAGGTCAGACGAGACAAGCACAATGGTCTTTTCCGGCCTTCCCATCTATGCACCTATATAAACATGTGCCCATTGTAACAAATCTGTGGCCACCTAGGACACTCTGGCTAGGTCTACACTACAGCGGGGTTCCGTCCTAAGATACGCAACTTCAGCTACGTGAATACCGTAGCTGAAGTTGCGTATTTTAGGTCGGCTTACCTGGTGGTGAGGACGGGGGAAAGCCGACCGCTGCCGCGCTGCCGCCGACTCCGCTGACACCTCTTGTCGAGGTGGATTTCCGGAGTCGACGGCAGAGCGATCAGGGATCGATTTTACCGCGTCCTCACGAGACGCGGTAAGTCGATCCCCGATAAACCGATTGCTGCCCGCCGGATCGGCGGGTAGTGAAGACGTAGCCTCTGCGTCTACTCAGCAGGCGGTCACTGACTAGAACCCACCTGAGTTAAAGGAGAGTCTGACTTTCTAGCAGTTTAAGGCCAATGTAGATCTACCTTATATTTATTGCTGCATTTGTTTTAAATATCTGTTCTACAACAGAGCTGACGTGAAAACTCTATTTCTTTTTCTTTCTGCGTTCTCAACTTGAAGTTATTCTGGGAGAAATGTCTGTGTTTTTTGCAGTCCATTTATCACCCTCTCCCCCATACATAGCGGCACAGATGGATTGGACCCGTTGAAGATATGACCTCACACAGCTGGTGGTACAGTGGCAACAAATCTGATGTAATTCTGCTAAGACACTCCACTGGGAAATGCTTTGGGCTTTCTGTATTAGAAATGGGGTAAATTACCGAGCTTTGAACATAGCTCTGAAGTCAGTGAAGTTGTAGTCGGCAACCTCCTAGGGCGGGGCTGTAATCAGTTCTCACAAGCTAAACTGCTTTGGGCCTGGTCAGTATTCGGATGGGATATATCTAAGAATAACCCACATGCTGCAATTAACTTGGAGCACCCCTGGAGGACAAGTGAAGTTGCAGAGGACTGGAGAAGGGCAAACCTAGTACCTAGCTTTTAAAAAAGGAACAAAGAGGATCTAGAGAATTATTGATTGGTCCGTCTAACTTTGACACCTGGAAAGATACCGGAACAGATGATTAAACAGTCAGTTTGTAAGCACCTAGGAGATAATAGGTTTATAAGGAATAGCCAGCATGGATTTTTTTCAAAAACAAATCATGCCAAATCATCCTAATTTTCTTCACTGACAGGATTACTGGCCTAGGGGCTGGGGGGAACCAGTAGATGTGATATACATCTTGATCTTAGTAAGGCTTTTGATACAGTCCCACAACATTCTCATAAGCAAACTAGGGAAATGTGGTCTATATTAAATTTCTATAAGGTGGGAGCACAACTGGTTGAAAGACTGAGCTCAAAGAATAATTATCAATAGTTCACTGTCAAACTGGGAGAGTGTATCTAGTGGAGTCCTGCAGGGCTCAGTCCTGGGTCTGGTACTATTCAATATTTTTAATAATTGCTTGGATAATGAAGTGGAGAGTGTGCTTATAAACTCTGCAGACGATATCGAGTTGCGAGGGGTTGCAAGCACGTTGGAAGACAGGATTGGAATATAGAACGACCTTGACAAATTGGAGAATTGGTCTGAAATCAACAAGATGAAATTCAATAAAGACAAGCACAAAGACAAAGTACTTCACGGAGGAAGGAAAAATCAAATGTACAACTACAAAATGAGCAATAACTGGCTAGGTCGTAGTACTGCTGAAAAGGATCTGCTGCTTATAGTGGATCACAAATTGAATATGAGGCAACAGTGTGGTGAAGTTGCAAAAAAAGCGAATATTCTAGGGTGTATTAACAGGAAAGTTGTATGTAAAACACAGGAGGTAGTTGTCCCACTCTACTCAGCACTGGTGAGGCCACCGCTGAAGTACTGTGTCCAATTCTGGGTGCCACACTTTAGGAAAGGTGTGTGTGGAAATGTATTGGTGAAGTTTGTGGCCTAGTTTACCCTATAAACGGTTTGCTGGTATAACTTATACTGGTTCCCCAAGCAAAATAAACTGTACTAGAGAAAGCATTTTTATGGTGGTGTAACTGTATCTAAGCTAGGGCTTTTGTTCATATAGACATGCCATAAAAATTACCACCCCCCCCCACTGACATTGCTACCCCAGTAGAAGTTTCTAGCGTGGAGGTGGCCAGAGCTGAAGCTGGTTTGAAGTGCAGGCACCCAGGGGGTGGTGTGGAGAACCTAATGCCTGTTTGTTCTTCCTTTCCAGCTTGATCTTACAGCATTCCCCCCGGAGTCTGCATTGCTGCTCCAAGCCCAGCCTTGGCTCCACTCTGAGCAGGCTAGTGAAGGTGAGCCTGTGACGTCTTGGGCCTCTTGCACTCAATGGTGCATTGAAGCACATCAGGAAAGGATCAGGTAAGGTATTTCCTCTGGGCTGGGTGCCCGGTAACTTTGGAGGGGGGAGGAAGAGGGTTTCCAAGGCCCTTTCAGAAACCAATGCCAGTGCCTGTCTAGCATGGCAGGAGGAGAGGGGGTCGCTAGCCGAGTCCTCTCTCAATTTTGGATTGAGCACATTGGGGCTGCCCCTTTGTTTTTGCTAATAGATGGAACTGTTTCTTCCCTGAAACGGGCACCCAAGGCCAAGTTTAGACATAGTCTAGACACAGCCTGTGTATTTATAACCTTGGCCCATGACGTGGCAGCCAGTGGGGTATAAACAGCATTCAAACATGGTGAGAGGCAATGCTATTTATACCACTGGGGTGTTGAATTTAGAGACACGCAACTCAAGGGACAGAGGCTGCAATTTACAACTCAGAGAATCCACGGCTGATGTGGAGGAGCTGCCCCTCCAGTTGTGGTGGGCGGCGGGGAAAGCAGGAGATGACATGAGTTAAACTCACTGTTTTAGTTCCGGCGCCTAGTGGTAGTGAGACTCAGGGCCAAGCTCATCCCTGCTGCAATTCCACTGATTGCCGTGGCATCACCCTGAGGAGGAATTTGGCCCACTGAGTGCAAGACACACACAGGGTGACTAGCAGCTGAGTCAGGCTAAGCCCAGCTCTTACAGGCTCAGCCAGAAGGCAGCTCCTGGGTAGCTCTCATGAGTGCGCTGCTGCCTGTGACCTAGGCGGGTCTTGGTTCAAGTTGCAGCAGCGATAGTGTGCATGCCCAGTAACAGCCATGAGGATCAGGGGCTCTGCTAATGGCTTCATGGCATCCAGTCCATAGACATATGCTAAGATCTGACAAACTCATGCCAGTAATACAAGCCAGCGGAGGGTGCCGTATAAATTATTTGCATCTTGAATACGGGAGGACAACCCAGTGAGCCTGTAAGCTGAAGGAGCTAAGAGAGGGAGCGTGGCATGCCTGGACAGGCAGTCTTGGTGGACCACATCCCTGCAGTCTGTTTTTTTTTCATGTGACTCGCAAATTTTGGCTGCTGTTGTCCTACGTGGCTCTCAAAAAGGCTTAATCTAGGAGACAGAGGGATGGAGAGTAATTTCCCAGCCTCCATGCACTCCCCAATGCAACCATTTTTAAGTAGGTCAGATTATGGCTCCAAACAATTGGCGTGGGCTTTTGTTCTATGGCACATTCCCTCTGAGGATCTCAATTCACTGAACAAACACAAATTAATTAAGCCTCATGACACCCCTTTGACTGGCGGGAGACGCTGAGATGGCCACATCACACACACAACCCAGATCTCCTGGTCCTGTATCAGCCAGGAGACCTTTCTTTCTCCTTACGGAAAAACTAGAGGAGCAACAGTATGTAAACTGCCAGGGCATGGGCAGCCTGCCTAGTGGATGGAGCAGGACCTGGCCTGGTGGTTGTGGAGGCCATTTGGGTCCATAGATCTAGGAATCCAGCAGTGGTCGAAGTGTGTAGCTGGAGTCAGGGTCAAGGGGCCAAGCCAAAGGTCTGAAGCCAAAACCTAAGCCAAAGGACAAGACCGAGTCGGAATCAGAGATGGAGTCAGAAACCAGAATGGAGCAGAAACAAGGCTTGGAGCCGGGGCTAGAGAAGGAAGTGGGAGTAAGAACAGGGTAAGCACAGCTGCAGGCATAATGTACGTTGAGCAGCTGCTTTGTTGCTGCAAGGCTCAAGTAGCCCACTGCTGGCTCCCTGGCCCTAATCAGGGAGTGCAGCCATTTGGAGGGGGCTCATTGGGTCCAGCTGAGCTTGCTGAGTTGCTTAGTGACCAGGCTGGGAGCCAGCTGTGCCCCTGACACAGTGCTAGCAACTGGACAAAGTGGGTCTGAGACATACAGTTCTATTTGCATGGGGAGAAAACATGGTTTAGTGGTGAGAGCATAGGACTGGGAGCAACTCGCTGCATTACCGTGGGCATATCCCAACCTCTCTGCCTCACTTTCCCCGTCTGTGAATTGCAGATAACTCTGACCTACTGTGGCTTAATGTCTGTAAATTGCTTTGTGATCCTGGGATGAAAGGAGCTGGAAATGCAGTGCATTATTATTTATTATTTATACCTAGGTTTGATCTCTCAACCACCAGTCCAGTTTTTTTTTTACCTACCCTGCATCCTTGGAATGGACTCGTGACACTTTCTGTCCCAGTTTCTCTATGTCCCAAGAATCTGTTGGTTTTTTTTTTTTTTAACCCTTTGCCAACCTCTTGTCAGACAGTAGTTTTCTGCTGTATTGTTGTGGCACTGATCAGTTCTCTCTGGGAGCCATTACTGTTCTGGCCCTTACCCAGCATCAGAAAGATGCGAGGAAGGATGGCTGAAAGAACCAGTTGAGTGAATGGGGTCCTTCAAAGTTAACAGGGTGCAGGAGGCCATCCTCAGATTCAGCCCTGGAGGGGAAGGAGTGTCACAACACGAACAGGACACAGCTGCACTTCCTTCTCCTTCCCCCCCCCGAATGCTGCAAAGAGTTACTGCCTCAAACTGGGACGAACTGGTTCTGCAGGTGATGGTGGGCGCCAAAAAGAGTGAGGTTGGACTCGTGGCAATAAATATCCTCCTGTGTCCTTTGTATGTTATGAAACACCCCACCCCGTTTACAGGCATAATTAACTTTAATAATAGCTTGTGCGCATGCAGTGCTTTTCCTCTAAGGAGCCAATGCACTTTGATTCCTACAACCCCCACCCCACCCATCAACCAGGACCCCATTTACAGATGGGCAACTCAGGCCCAGAGGCGAAGGGCCCAAGCCCACAGTCATAGGGAGTGGGTGGGAACTGAACCCTAAGCTCCCAAGTCCCACCCCAATGCTTTAACTATGAGATCAGCCTCTCTCCCCAGCCAGGCTGCTACACTGGCAGGGTCCCTCTTTAAAGGAAGGGGTTTCCTCTCCCACTCCCTGAGACTGGCCTCTCTTGCCCCTTCTCCAAGTCCAAGTGCAGGGACCCGGCTTCTCCATCGCCCTGCACTTTATGGCTCACTTGACAGCGAGGCGTAGAGTCTTGCTGTTCTGACTGGGTAGCATTGCGTGCCCCCGGCGTACGAAGCTCAAAGGGGAGGTGAATCATCCCATTGCACGCAACGCTGGGGAGAAGCTTGGGCACAGGAAACTGCCTTAATGTTGAAATGAGTGAGAGTCACACACAGCCTCCCCCCCAGCCTCTACTTTCCCTCCAGCGTGGCGCTGGCAGAAAGCATGAGTGCAAAGGCCCTCCTGGTTTCCAAGCTCCCCCCCCGCCCCCGGCCGGGAAGAATAGCAAGCAGTCCCCGACGCAGTTAAAAAGGCACAGGGCACAGAATGAGCAGGAGCTGGTGCCTGCAGCAGGCAGAAGAGAGGTCACTGGAGGAAGAGCAGCAGAACATGCCCCAGACTCCATGCACAGGAGGCACTTCTGCAACCGAGAGAGCTTGGCAGCTTTCCAATGGTAGTCCTGCAAATTCCTGCTGCTTCTCTGCAGCGTGATTATTACCGAGAATGGTGCCGCCCTTCCCTCCTACCAGCACAATGTTAAAATAACATTAGAAAAGGGGAAATAATAGGGGAGAGGGAACCACTGTACATCTCACTGCCCTGAGTCCATCACTGGACAGTGGGAAATGTAGCTGATTGCAGCTTTCAGGGGTGATGTTAATGTGGTGAGCTCCCACTCCCTGCATCCTCCTAGCTGCAGAGGACAAAAGACCTGCCGCCGCCAAACTGTCCTCCCTTGTTCCCAGAGTAAACGGTAACCATACTGGATACTGACAGCACTGGGCAAACGTACCCTGGTTGCTTCATGCTGCAGTCCCCATGTGCAAAGCCACCCACCGGGGCTTCCAGACAAACGTGGGGCAGAACAGAACTTCTGCAGGGGGGATCCAAGCGCAATGGGGCATAATTAGTCTTTTATGAGCTAGCCGAATGCAAGGCAAGAATTTATGGGCCACGGAGGGTTCTGCTAGGAGTGTTTATAGTGCCCCGTTGCATACAGCTGGGCTGCTGTACAAACAACATTTAAAGGAAGCTGTCCCAAAAGTGGCCACGCTGCTTGGATCAAACAAACCCACAAAGGCAGGCGTGGTGGAGAAAGAGCCAGAGAAACAGAAAAGGGGCGATGTGACTGGTCAAAGATAAACTCCCCCAAATAGAAAAGCCTCAGAGACAACTGTAGAGAGATTTCCTAGCTGCACAGGGCCACTGATGGGCCACGCTCAGGGCAGCAGCGTGACAGATGATGGTCCTGAACGGAGAAGGGCCTGATCACCACTTCATCCTGGGGCAAAGTGGAAGGACGTCCATGTCTGCAAGGGCTTCAGCTGAGATGGAGGTGTGTCCTTGTGGTTAGGGCAGTGGCCTGGGACTCTGGAGACCTGGGCTTAAGTCCCTTTGTGACCTAGGGCAAGTCTTCACTGGATCGATGGTCGCGTCCCGACGAGGCGCGATAATTCGATCCCCGAGAGATCGATTTCTACCCGCCGATCCGGGCGGGTAGTGAAGACAAGCCCTTAGTCAGGGCTCGCTCCAGCCCTCCCTTTGACATGCGTTTAGTGGTGTTCTCAACCCAGGTTAGTTGGGGGGCTATAGGCTTAAACCCAGTTGAGTGTTTCAACTGGGCTGGTAACACGCTCACTTTCCAGGCTAAACCATGGAGTGCTCATAGTCCTCCAGTGTGTTCCCACAATTCCCCATGTGCCCAGACACGTTCTCCTGCCATTCGCTAGGAAAGAATCAGAGCATCTTGGTTTACTGCAGCACAAGGACCCCTGGGAGATGCCCCCAACAGCCCTAGTGACATGCAGGGGAGAGCAGCACCCGTGAACATGCAGTAACTAGGGCCTGGCTTTGCAGTGTGGCTGCTCGTACCCAGACTAGGTTGACCTAGGTGCCAATCACCCAGGCAAACTCTCCATGGGCGGAAGAGGCCCGAGTGTCACTCAGGCACCTTTTGGGTCTAGTCTAGGTTGCTGAGGGGGTCTGGACTAGAGTCACTGTTATGCTCTGATGTGCCCCAGAACAGCAATCCCAAAACACAAGGAGATCAAAGCCAGACATACAGGTAGATGGTCCATCAAAACATGTAATAACCATAAACCAGTTAAGTCATCAGCAGCCTGAACAAAACATAACAGCAGTCCTGATGGCAGGTAGGAAGCAGCAGGCCCTGAATAACTGCTCACACCCAATGCTACCCTCCCACACACGTACACACATACACACACAGGAAAAGGACTTGGAACACTGAGTTCAGGGAGCGGGAACTAGGCAACATACAGCAACAAGAACAGGGAGCAGGAAGCAATAATCAGGAAGGCAAGACACACACAGTTACCAAAATCACCCTGACTCCTCCGTCTGAGTGTTAGTGAGTCAAAATGGCTCTCTTCCCCTTTAAACATGGGGGTTTCTCTGCACGGCTCTCTGCAGGAGTTAGTTACAAAGCCTTGCACATGAGCATTCAGGCTGGAAGCACTTACACCTCCCCACATGCACGCAGACACGCTGCGGGTCGGTGACTCACTCAGCTGCCCTGTGGTGGATAATTGTGGCTCGGCGTGCAGGTGCACAAGAGCCTGGGCTGACACGCTCCCAGCACAGCTGCTCTCTTGGGGATGGGAGCTCCCTACAAACCTCTCTCTGTGCAGCCGTGACTTGGCACATATGCAATGCTAAAGGAGGCATGTGGTGCCCTCTAGTGTATGTAGCAAAGTGTCACAGTGCCTAAGCGGCATGGCCAGGGCTGGTGATTTTTGTCCCCTGCAACTGAATAATCTTTTACTGTGGTAGAGAATTCTTCCCACTAGTGCCTCAGCCCACTGCATGGTTTATTCTCCTGGAGTCTCCAGGAATTAAAGATTACTCTTTGATTAAAGATGATATCATGTGATGAAACCTCCAGGAGTACATCCAATCAAAATTGGCAACACTATCCTCTGCCGCATGAGATGCAGGGCTCCCGTCACTAATTGTGAAGAGTCTCGCTAGTTTGAGATGGCCCAAGTGAAGTTCATGGTTCTACTCAGCTACCACCACGCCTGAGCTCCTCACAGACGTTCACGGTGAAGCCGCGTGTTCATGTCAGGGGGCGATGAGGAGTTGGCTGCAGTGTGGCTACAAGTTTGACAAAGTACCTATAGGGAATGCCAGATGCAACAGAGGATATTCACCCATAGAGATGTACCCCTGTATCTGTCCCTGCATCCTCGCAGAGGCAGCAATCCCTTTAAAGGAATGGGGGCTATTTGGCCTAAAATACGTAGCTGAACAGTGGTTAAATGATGCCATCCGCGGGCATGGGCCAAGGCAGCATCATTTGAGTCCTGAGATTGAGTTCAAGGCCCACACAGGGTTATGGTTCAGGATCGGAGTATGTTTCAAAGGTACAGCGAAGGCGTGTGAGCTGCTTGCAGGAGATCTCCGCTTCGAGGGTGGAAGTCTGAGATCAGCTGTTCTCGGGAGACTTCAGCAGGATCTGAACTAGTAAACAGACACACACACCCCCACACCCCCACACACACTTCTAATTTGGGATCTGACAGAGTGCGGGCAGGTTTGAACCCAAACCTTTCGTGCTCACACAAACTCCAGTGTGGTTGGGACTGGAGGTTCTGATTTTGGTGCATCTCACAGAAACATTGGCAGGGTTTAAGAAGGCAGCCTGCTTCTCTCACCCTGACCAAAGCAGGGCTTTAAACTGAGGTGCAGCAGCACATTTTTATGCAGTCACACTTACACAGCATGCACTGATCTTCGTGCAATTAGAAGCTATCTGGTGACTGCCATGCTGAACAGTCAGTTCCTAGGCATTCACTATTTGCTGGCAGGCATCCTGAGGCACAGTTAATCCTGTTGCTGTGCTCTCCAGGGAGGTTCTAAGCAAGTTCCTGCTAGGTGATGTGGGTGGAGGATGTTCTTATGGTTAAGGGATGGGAGTGGGAAAGACTATATTTGGATTCTGTTCCTGGTACTACCACAGCCTTCCTTAGATGCATCAGTGAACCTCACTGTGGCTTAGTTTCCCTATTGTAAAAGGGGGGTAATACCCGTCTCAGAGGGGCGTTGTGAGCACTGATTGATGTTTGCCAGGTGCTTGGAGATCCTTGGATGGTGAGTGTTATGGAAGTGCAAACTATTGTCACTATTGTATATACCCATTGAAAGCCAGCAGAAGTCTCCTCTCCACTCAGCCAACCCAGCAGGAGGTGCACCCGCCTCCCCAGCTCCTGCTCACCCCCTCTTCCTTCTGGGGAATGAGACATCAGTACCCTCCACCCCCACGAGAGGCCCTCTCGTCCCAGCAGATGCAGAGCTGCTCCCTGCCTTGCTTGGCCTTTCTGCTCTCCTGCCTGTGTGTCATTGCTGCGTCAGAGCCAGGTTCCTCCTTGCCCCTGCTCTCAGCTGCCAGGCCCCAAGAAGGGAAATCTGGCAGTGGGGTGGGTCGGGATGGGGCTGTCTCCTTCCTGTCCCCCTCTAGTTGGAGACCTTCAGTGTCAGAATCTCGATATCCAATGGGAAATACTGGAAACAGGCCAGTCCTTCAGGTGTATAAACCTCCGCCCCACCACAAGGTTCCCAGAGCAGCTGCCAGGAGACGGAGCCATAGTCTTTCTCATGCTGAGTGACTTGGAATTGCTGAAAGGAGAGATCAGTCCTGGCAGGCAACACAGGGGAAGGTTCTGCAGGTTTCAGTTACTTTCTGGCCCTGACTGTTGAGCTTTTAGGCAGGGCTGAGTCTGGCTTCTTGTTTGTTATTGAAATGCAAGGATTCCAGAGGCCTTGACTGGATGCTCCTCTTGCATTCAGGGGAATCTTTCTTTGCATGGAAAATTGCAGCAGAAGATGCTGCTGCCTGCTCCATCAGTTGGAGCTGGAGCTAGCCCCTTTGGTACTGCTCAAAGCTGCTCCCAGTCATAGCGTTACATATTGCTTCAGAGCAAGGATTCCGGCAGTGGGACAGTCAAAAAGAATTGCATAATAGTTCAAATAAGAAATACTTTGGAGCCTCCCCAGACTCGGATGTTAAAGCAATTGCAGAATTCCCCAGGTTTGCTTTGCCAATGGCTGATTTTCAGCATTCAGGCAGGGACCGAGTTCCAAGCAGTGACGATGTTTGTAGGTAGAGGAAGGACTTCAATGTGTACAATACAGCAGGCGCTGTCCTACGTTCCCTGCACACCTACAACTATTGAAACCAGGGCATGTCTTGTCTGCAGTCTCCGGCCCTAACTAGGCCTGGTTGCTATTTCACATGTATTGTCTAACCTTAAAGATGCAGGCCTCAATCTTGGCTGGTGCAGCATATAGCTGGACAGCCAGCAGCGTGCTCGTGGACCAGAAGGTAACTGATGTTACTTGGGCCCCTCTGTAACCTCACAGGGAGGCCACTACATGTGTTGGCTGGGCTGGTGCTGCAGAGGGACATGCTGGGATGTGGCTTGTTCATTTGCCTGGTCCCTCATTTGACACCACCACTCCCATGCTCGTTATATTTACCCATTTGGGGTGAGGAGGAGCAGTGTGGGGTGGAGGTAGGTCACAGTCAGCAATTGACCCAACTGTAATTGTACTTTCTCTCACATGCACCACAGCTGTCCGTTTACAGACATCTGCCAGAAGCCAGCTCCTGGCACAGGGATAATAAGAAGCTATCCCTCCATAGGTGCTTGGATACCATGATGGTGTGTGCAGAAGAACCTAGACCAGAAGATGGTTGTGTCTCTTCCTGTGTACTCCTTGCCTGGTCTATTCTCTGGCACCAAGTGTGCCAGTCATCCCAGAGCCTTCTTCCCCCTCCCCACCCTAGTTCTGCCCGTATTCTGGCTTGATTTGTCTCCCTACTTTGGCTAAAGTAACACCCATGTGTTGCTGGTGCTAGTGTCAAACGCAGGACCCTGGAGGCACGGAAGAGCAAGCCCTGTTCTGATCCTCTGACGGCATCACCTTTTGCCTCCTCTTTATCGGCAGTGATGTGATGAGCTCAATTCCTGATAGCAGGCGGAGCATGCAGTGCTGGAAGATCTTTGTTTTGACTTGCTAGCGGAACATATTTGATATGGAGACCTCGAGCCTGACCCCAGTCTCCTTACGCAGGCAGGGCTCCTTTTGACTTCAGTGGGAGTCTTGCCTGCGTTAGGAGTGCAGGATTGCTGAGGGATTGGTCATAGCCTCTGCTCTGGCTAGGTAACCCCTCACGTGGACGGAAGGGTTGTGTGTTGGGTTCATGCTAGTTAGTGGTGTGTGTCAAGGAGAGGGGGACGCATTGGGAGTTGGATGTGTTGAGGGTGTACATGCATGTGAGAGGTGTGCAAGGTGGGGTGCATGTGTGCGTATATTTTGGGGCGGTTTGTGCCTCTTAAAGGTGTGTGTTGGGGTTTGCTTGTGAGTGTTGCAGGTTCATGCCTGCTAAAGAGGTGTGCTTTGGGGGTTTTGTGTGTGTGTTGGGGGGGAGGTCACATGTGCTAAAGCGGTCATGTAATGGTGTGTGTTAATGGGATCATGCCTACTAGAGTGTGGGGGGAGTGTTGAGTGGGGAGGGGTCACACCTTCTAGAGGCGATTGTTTTGGGAGTTGCATGTGTGTGTTTGTGTTGAGGGGGGAGGGGAGGAGTGTGAGCTGGGAATTGTGCATGTTGGGGGATGGTGGTGTCCACATTTGATAGAAATGTGTGTGTGTGTGTGTGTGTGTGTGTGTGTGTGCTCGGGGATCATTCGGGCTGGAAGGGTGTGTGTTGGGGGATCATGCCTGCTAGAGGGGGGGTGCATGTGCGTGCTGGGGATTGTGTGTTAGGGCCGGCATGCTGAATGAGGTAACTGCCCAGGAAGCTGGCTGGGGATGTTTCCCATCTCAGGTCTCTGTCCAGGGGAGGCTGCCGAGCTCAGTTCCTCGGCGCCTGGCACTGCCTCTGCTTCCCAGCTCCCCAGCAGCCATGCGAGGCTGCAGGGAGGCCATGAGTTGAGGCATGTTTGAGCCGTTGCCTGGGTGACAACTAAACATTTGCTTCAAATAAGAATTGTAAAATAACTTAGCACTGGGGCCATGGGGAGGGGGCTGCCACTGCTCATTGTTCCAGGGAGCCCCATAAAATCCTCAGTGAAAAGCTACTGATGCGAGCCAAGTTGTCTGAGCCTCAAAGCTGACTCGGAGCCCTTTGCCTCCAGCCCTCCTCCTGGACGGGAAAAGACCGGTAGAGAGGGAAGCATGTCTCTGAGACCTCCGTGCTGCCCTGGCTCTCATCCCCCAAACTCGGGGGGGGGCACCCTGTCACCCTGGCTCATTTCCCCCCCAGCCTGGGTATGGTACAGCCTCTGGGCACCCTTCGACCTGCCTCTGGGCACCCATTGTCCTCTGGCCTGGCTCTGGCCTACTGCAGCAACCTGGGGCGAGAGCATTGCCAGCTGTTCACTCTTTTGTTTCCTCCTCGAGATAAACTACGGACGGTACCTCTGGGGCTGCACAGGTGTTGCTTTGATTGATCCCAGGAGGCTGCGTGTCTGTGTGTGATTGTGGGCTGGAGTCCAAGCCTGCCCTTGCTGAACCCAGCCTGGATATTGCACATCCGGCTCAGCAGACACTTGTCTCACTGTGATGTGGCAAGAGAGGGCTGGCTGGGTGGGGAAGCAGCAGGCTCTTCCTGTGCTTGTGTGCCCTGGATACGCCTGTCTTCAGAAGTCAGGTGGTGGGGACGTGGAGGAGAAGTCTTCCTGGGGAGAATGCGGCCGTGTCTTCTCCTTGCCCTTTGTGGATGTATTCCTGGACAGACGACATGGAGCCTTCTGGCAGCTCTGACTGCCATTTTTATGCTCTCCCTCTGGCCGTGGGGAGATCTATGTTCCCAGCAGATGCAGCATTGCTCAAGAGGCTGGATGCACCATGGGCATGGATTACATCTTCCTGTCTAGCACGGGGTGCTGCTGGAGGCATGATGCCAGGCTTCATAGGATTTGTCATGCCAGATCAGACTGTTATGGGGGATACCCCCAAAAGCCAGCTCCTCCCAAACACTAGGATGTGGGCTCATGGGCCACCAATTATTGAGGGGTCATTGCAGCAGTGGGCAGGGATCATCTCTGTGTTCTTTCTTCGTACAGCACCTAGCACTGTGGGGTCCTGCTCCCCGGCTGGGACGCCGAGGTGCTACAGTAATACAAATAGCAAAGGACTATAACAATATCACCAGGTAACATACTTGTGGCTGACTGAGCCCCATGTGACTTTGCATCACGGGTGAACCCTGCAGCACAGGACCCAGTGTTTGGGGACTGTGGGTCTTTTTGCTCCCTCCGGCTCAGTGAAAAAAGTCTGTCCCTCCCTGACCAGAGTCAATGTCACAATAGAGAGCCAGTACAGATTGCCTGCCCTGTTCTGCTCTGTGGCAAAGCTGGCCGTGGGTGTGGTGTGTGGTGGGGTCATGCCTTCAGGCAGACAGAGCTACAGTATTTTGTAGTCATGGGAGGGACTGGGGTGTAGCTCACAAGCAGGAGGAGGTTACCCATCTTCCCTCCACCCCGTTGGGTGAGATATATCAGCAGGCTGCCGTTTGCCCTGAAGGCAGCGATTCATGTCCCTTTAAAAATCCACACACATTGCTGCCCCTTCCAGCTTGACTCCTTGTCCCCCCAGAAAGGCCCCTTCCCTCCCCGTGTGAGCCTGAGCTGGGCCAAAGCTGGAACTACAGACCCCAAACGTTGGGGTTCAGATAAACAAGAGGGCCCTGAATCACCCACCGTTTGAATTAAACCAAATCCCAACTGAAGGCGGCTTTGCAAGCCCAGCCTGCCCTTCCCTCTCTGTCCCGTTTGGTTGGTTTCCAGTTTGAATCATTGTTTCCAGTCTCCAGGGGCTAAGTGCTCCCCAGTTACACGCAGGCAAAACCACTGTCGAGAAATTGGTCCTCAGAATAGAATTGATACCCCAGAGGCTCTCCTGGATAAGGAAGCTACAGCAAGTGGTGCTGTATGACTGACTGGAGGGAAAAATAATGGGAGAGCCAGAGGCGGAACCAGAACCCACCCCACACCCTGATCTTCTCTTGGCCTCATGTCAGCTCCAGAGCCACATGGTGGAGTTGCAGGTAGGGAGGCCACCTCTAAGAGTGTGATGTTTGCATGGTCACGTGTTGGTGTGATAGTGTCACATCACAATGCAATGACGCTGTGTTGAATCTGCAGGTACGCTCATGTCCTGCACGCTGATTGTAGCGTGTGTGGCACAGCACATCCCTGCCAATACCAGAAATCAGGTTGGGTCACATCCTGAGGCTAGAAGGTCCCTAGAGGTCATCCAGCTCAGATAGAAGGAGTGTCCTGCATTGAAGACACTAGGCCGGGCCTTAGGAAACCTGGGTTCAGTACTTGGCTCTGCCACATGCTCCCTGTGCACCCTTGGGGCAAATCACTTAATGCCTCTGTTCCTTGCCTGTAAAAGGAGGCTGCTCCTTCCTTTGTCTGTCTTGCTTATTTAGAATGTAAACTCCCTGGGGCAAAGACCGTTTCTTACTGTCTGTACAATGCCTAGAACAGTGGAGCTCTGATCTCAGTTGCCACCGCTAGGTGCTGCTATTCTTCAAATAACAACGGATCAGGCTTCTCATGGAATTTGGAGCCCATCCAGCATTTCCTTACCTCTAATTACTGAACATCTTGGCGAGTGAGTTTGAGGATAGAGTGTGCATTAAGTGACCAAGTCTGGAGGAAGTGCAAGTTAATTTGAATTAGAGCTTTAGAGCTCCCCTAAGGGCTTGTCTACATGAACACTTAGTTTGCAGAAAGCTGGAGTGTAAATCTACCCCGCGCTCGCCTGATGCGCATTAAGTGTCCATGTGGACCCTGTTGCTGCACACGAAAAGTTCCATAGTCCACGGTGATCCTCCCCACTTTGAAATGGGAGTAGAATAAAGCACGCTAGGGGACTTCTAAATGCGGGACAGTAGGGTCCACACAGGCACTTTGTGTGGGGTAGATTTACACCCCAGCTTGGCTAAGTGTTCATGTAGACAAGCCCAAAGACTCTAGAAAGCCATGTACAGAATCCATTTACAGCTGGGGCCAGAGTTCAGAGAGTCTATGGAGCAATTTTGGGGGGCTATATGGAGGGAGGGGAGCCGGAGGTGGTTTGTGAGGCTGCCACCCTAGCAGATTCCAGTGAGTTAGGGTGGTAACTGTCGTCACGTAGTGAAGGGGTGATTCAGTTTGAATTGCTAGGGCCAGAGCCTGAAATGAAGACCAGCAGGGCTAGGAGAATGGGAAAATGCAAAAGTGATTGCAGAGCCGTGAGTTAAAGCATATTCTTCTCCACCTGCACCTCAGCCCTAGTTTGAAGTGTGTGTGTGTCTCTCACACACACAGACACAGAAACCCACAGAGTGACAGACAGAATCACCAACAGGGTAGCCTGAGCCAAACTGCTATGGAAATAAAACCCAACTCTCCTCCCTGGAGGGCTAGGACTGAAGTCTGACTTGTGGATGGCTGACAGCATCTCACCCCAGCTGGATTGAGACAATAGGTACCAGCTGTCTGAGTCCCCACCCAGCGAGGTGGCGTATGCTGTGAATAAAGCCACTGTGAATCTCTGCCTCCGAACAAGACATTCTTAACATCTGACTGGAGCTTGTCCTACCAGGTCTCATTAAAATACAACTATTCTGCTTCTGTGTAAATCATGCAGAGTCCCTCCCTGGGGATGGATGGCTCCCAGAATTACACCGGGTCACGATCTCTGCTGCTGAGTCCTCCATATTGAACTACTTGCGGGGAGGAGAGGAAGAAAACCAAGTCAAACTCTGAAGTTAACCATTTTCTCCCTAGCTGGCAGTGCGATTTCTCTCTTGAGTGCTGGTGAAGGGTTCTGGACTGATAGTTCCGGAAACTGAAGGCCTCTGTCCCCAGAATAGGTAGGTAGGGCTGGCTGCGAATTTCCCATCGAAAACTGCCTGCTCTCTGTGGAACATTTTGATTATTTTTTTCCAGTGAAAAAATATCAAACACCAGAAAACCCAAGTATCAAACACAAGAAAACCCATTCCGCCGTCCTGCTCCAGTGTTTCGTGGAAGTTGCTATTCAGTTTCCTCATGTCTCCATTCTCTTCTAAGTGCCTGGCTCCCCAGCCAGGCCACGTCTCCCATGATGTGCCATGGCCAGGGCCTCCACTCACCAGTGGGGAGGCTGGTGCATGATGGGAGAGGTAAGCAGGTATGCAGTGGGCTGGATTCCTGGGTTCTGTCCTCAGCTCTGCCCCTGCTGTATAATCTAAGGCAAATGACTTAACCGTTTAGGCCCCAGTCCTGCAACCAGTGAAATCAATGGCAAAACTTTTGTAGACTTAAATGCTGAGATCAAGACCTTAGTGCTTTAGTTTATCCAACTGTAATAATAATAATAGCATTTATGTAGCACTTTGCATGTTCAAAGCATATCCAGGCATTATCTAATTAAAACAAATTAACCAATTAATACTCAATACAGCTGCTTCAAAGAGTCACTGTGCTGCAGCAAAAGACTGAATTCTCTGTTGTAATATTTTGTTTGCATTGCAGCAATCTTCAAAGCAGCTTTAATAGTTCCTCCCTGGTGGGGGCAGGGGAACGTGAGGGTTAATTAGTGTTTGTAAAGTGCTTTGAGATTCTTGGAGGGAAGGTTTTGTTAGTGTAACACACTGGCCAAGTGTGTCTGTGTTCCACTCTGTAGCTGATTCACAGGAGAGAGCCGTCTGCTACTGCCATCAACCCCTTAGCTCAAGTGACTGAGGTCTGTACATTGACGGTCCTGTGATTAATCCCTGCTGATGCCCCAACCAAGGGGTCATTATATAAATATTACTATTGACTTTGAATTACCCAGGTAACTGTGAGTGCAAAGAACTCTGCCCCAAGTGAACGTCTCTTGATGTGCTCATGCTCCCTGCTCTGCTCTCATGAGGAGAGAGAGCGGAGGGGATCTGACAAAGGGATATAGGGGCCTAATAGTATAGTAAGGAGTAGGAGAAGTGCAAATGTAAAGTCTGCACTGTTTACAAATCCTTGGTTTGATTGCTCATCAGAAGAGAATGTCTTGCCCTGGGTGCGCGGGGGGAGAGACACATGAGCGGGAGGTGTGTGTGCGGGTGGGGGAGCCTCTCCCACCAAGAATATGTCTGTGTACCCTGTAGAGTTCTCTGCTTTTCAGCCAGCCTGTGAGATGGGAAACATGCGATGGGCTGCTCAGCAGAGCAGGGATTTAGGGATTGTTTTATGGGAGATGATATCAAACGCTTTCATCTGGAGTTCTCTGATGTCTGTTTCCTGCCTCTATCTCTTTCCCCCTCTTCTTTAACCACATACGCTCAGAGGAGAGAGGAGCAGGGCCAGCCCCTTTGTAGCCACAGCATGAAGCTACCGACAGATCCCATGTGGCCTGTAACTCACACACCCCCTTCGATCATGTGACTTTTACATTGGCCATCTGATAAAGGAGACGAACTGGGTTATGTCTGTGCTGCTGGCACTTCAGCCCATGCTATCTCACCAGTGTTCCCAATGGCTTTGTATAGATGTTGAATAATATGAAGAAGAGGATTGAGCCTTGAGGGACTCCATTGGTGAGGAAACATCACCCATGAACATCCCTCTGGGTTTCAGGAGAAAGACCTGAGCCATCTCAGGCTATTACTGCTCACCTGCAGCATGTTGGAGGCAGGATGGGAATATCCAGTAATCAGATACACAGGATCAGAGGTACAGGATGAATCTGGATTGTTTTCCCTTGCCAGTCTATGCATACAAGGTTAGCATCCACCAGAACACCAGATGTTACCTCTGTACCATGCCCTGGCCTGAAGATTGACTGAAACAGGTCCAGGATACTGGCAGGGGGTGCTGAAGGCCTCTTTTTGGCTAGCATCTCAATTTGCTTGCTTAGTAAAGGGGGTTAGATGCTTAGTGGTGGTTTGATGATGTGGCTGGATTTTAAGGAGCACAGATAGGACTTTTAAAAGTTAGCCTTACGTGTGTTTAGAGTTGGTCAGGTATTTTATTTCTGTTTCAAATTCTTTTAAAATGAAAAATGGACTTCAAAATATGAAAAAAAAATTCAAAATAAACATTTTTCAGTTTGAATTTTGGTTTCTCCTCTTTTTCAGTGGCAAAAAGGAAAAAAGGGGGCAGAGAAGGAACAAAAAAGAAAAAACATTAATACAGAAAATTTGTTTTGAAGTGGCTATTTTTGGTTACCTTTTTTTTGGTGAAAAATTTTGAAATACCAAAAAATATTTCCTTTTCTAACCCCGTGGAAAAACAGTTATTTCAAAAATGTTCACAAAAACTTAGTGCTTTTCCATCAGCTCCACCTGTGTTACTTAACACCTGGGAATACTGAAAAGTAAATAATTTTCTTCCCTCCATTTGTGCTTCTTGTTTCCTTTGCATCTCACTCAGCATGGACAGTGAACCCAGCTTGAGGTGTTTCCCTTCTTCGTTCCCATATACAGACTCAATGGGGCTCAAGCTGTGGGGATGTCTAAATTAAGTTATAATAAGTTAGACTTTCTGAAACTACATTGAAGCATTTGCAAATGAATAAATAAAGCATATGCAAATAAACTTGACCCCAGGCAGAATCCCTTCAATTTCCCTTTTCACCCATAGAGGGAGCCAGAGAGCTTCACTTCTCTGCAAGCCCTTTTGCTGTAGGACTTGCATGTACTACTGATGGTAAGTAGCCCACAACCAGGTGGACCACACAGGTTAGTTTCAGTATAGTATCTGGATAAGAGCCCATTGTAATTTTAACTAGTGATGTTATAGATGTGATGCACCAAACCCTTTGGCGTTTGAGATATAAAGGCTGAGAACAGTTGTGCTAACTAAGGGGTTGGCAACCTTTCAGAAGTGGTGTGCCGAGTCTTCATTTATTCACTCTAATTTAAGGTTTCGCGTGCCACTAATACATTTTAACGTTTTTAGAAGGTCTCTTTCTATAAGTCTATAATATATAACTAAACTATTGTTGTATGTAAAGTAAACAAAGTTTTAAAAATGTTTAAGAAGCATTTAAAATTAAATTTAAATTAAAATGCAGAGCCCCCCGGACCGGTGGCCAGGACCCAGGCAGTGTGAGTGCCACTGAAAATCAGCTTGCGTGCCGCCTTCGGCACGCTTGCCATAGGTTGCCTACCCCTGTGCTAACTCATTGTTGCTGTATTTAAGTTGCAGTGCTTCAGGGGAATTTTTAAAAATTCTGCATTCACTGAAGAAAAACAAAACCTACGAAAAAATGTCTGTTAATAGTAGCTATTGTAACTCTTATTTCCACAAAGCTTAATTCTAGTCATGGACTACTAAGGAACAGCTTTTTAAGCCATCTTGGACTGGTAGGTTTAATAGCTAAATCATAAAGCCAAACACAGGTTTTGATACTCTAATTGGATCCTCATTTTTCTAATCTACCTGGATTAGATTGCAGGATTGGCACCAGGGTGGGTAACTAAAACAGCCCCTAAATCAATCAATCTAACAGCTGTATAATAAGGAATCTGAATGTGTCCTGATCCATCTTTGACTTTGGATGCTGGAGCCAGGGCAGAAAGAATCAAGAGGATGGGAAACTTGGAGGGTCCTTTCAAGCTAAGCTAATGATAATAAAAAAAGCAAATGGGCAGGGTAATAAATCTGATGGGATGGGCAGCTATTTCACTAAGCATTTTCTGCCGATATTAGCTAATAAAAACAGCAGAGTGCTTGGAAGCTGAGGTCATCCCCTTAGCACATTACACCCATCTATAAATTAATTTTTTCCTCCCTTTAAAGAAAAATGTTAATTTTTTTTTTAAGGAAACGTTTGAATCAAGTGCTGGTGCGTAAATTCATCATGAAGGGCACTGTCAGCAAGAAGCACATTTTGGCCTGGGAGGATTTCATGATTTTTTAATTAAGTTGCACAGTGACACAATTGGAAAAAAAAAAACTCTTCAGATCATTGTTGCATCAAAAAACATATCTCCTGCACAGCTTGTTGCTGTTATAATTACGGCATGATGACGACAAGAATCTGTAGGAGATCAATCACCGTGGCATCTAATTGAACTTTACATGGCTTAAATTGGGAGCAAGCCACATTATTAAAGTATTAGGCCTGGGGTGACCAGACATCGTGATAGTATCGGCACCAACTCAATATTAAGGGCTTTGTCTTATATATGGAATTATCCTGCCCCCCCTGAAAAAAGTGTCCCGATTTTTCACTCTATCATCTGGTCCCCTTAATTAGGCCTGATTAATTTGTATTACACTAGCATCTCAAAGCCCCCACCAAGATTAGGGCCCCCTTGTGCTAGCTGCTGGACAAACCCATAATAAGAGACAGTCTCTGGTCCAAAGAATTTACAATCTCAATAGACAAAGTGTGGGAGGGGAAACTGAGGCAAAGTGTCTTGGCCAGGTTTCCACAGAGGTCAGTAGCAGTCAGGAATAGACCACAGGCCTGCAGAGTGCCCGGCCAGCTCTGTAACCATTGGACCACACTGCCTCTTCTAACCCTTAGTCATGTGAGTAGCATTGCTGAAGTACTCAGGTGAGCAAGCACTTGAAAGCAGTACCAGGCCCAGTATCTGCATATGTATTGCAACATCCCTCGCATCCATCGCCACAGCTCTCCGGGACCATGATGGGAAAGGCAATAGCTTAAATGCCTTGGATTCCAGAGCCCGCAGGGAGAGGGAAGCTGGGATAAAGAGATGTCTCCTGTGCTGGTTTGTCAGTGTGGCCAGGATTTAGGCATAACAGGTACTGGATAAAGCCCCTTTTTCTCAACCAAGTCGGGGACTAGGATTTCAGTTCAAAGGTGTTTGGATCCAGGATTCCGGCTTGGGCCCATTGTAGAAAGAGGTGTGAGTTATGAAGTTTAGTTGTGGATCCAAACTCTCCCCAAGGTAGGAGACATTCATATAGTCTGGGCCTTTCTCTGTCTCTCACCCCCCTCAGACTTAGTAATTCAGGGCCAGGTCCTCAGCTGGTGTAAATCAGTGCAGCTTCACTGCTGATTTACACCAATTTAGGATCAGCTCTGCAGACTTCAAGCCACTTCTCTTGCCCCCAAAAGACCCATGCCACCACAACGGTCCTGTTCTATTGCGTGGCAGCTCTTCAGTTGTCACCTGCATGCCACATCAGATGCCCAGATGGATTTTATTTCTTTTTATAGCACTGTGCTTTGTTGTGGACTGGGTCTCCATGGCATGGAGAAGGGGAGAAATTGGAAGGAAAAGGAAAGAGGAGGAAGAAAGTGATGGCGTGGAAAGATGAAGGAGAGGCATGTATTGGAGTGCATGGACTTGGGCCTGTTCTACACTTCTAAGGTAAGTCGACATAGCTACGGTGGTTGGGGTCAGGGGTGTGTGTGAAAATCCACACCTTTGAGTGCTGCAGGTATGCCAGCCTAACCCCCCCGCGCAGACATGGCTAGGGCGTCAGAAGCATTTGGCCTTGCTGCTGGCCCATCCCTAGCAAATACAGCTGCAGTGAAGCACCCTGAGGATGGCAGGTCTTGAGGGAAGAGTGGATCAGGGGATCGGAGCCCTGAACCGGGTATGAGCCTGGCTCTACCCGTTTGCTCTGAGTCTAGAGTGAGAGCTGGGGGAGGGCGGAGGGCATGGTTAGGGAGTCTCATTCTTTCATTGTTATGGACTTGGAATCCTTTCTCCAGACTGGATTATGACTAATTATTTCACCAGGAGGGTGGGGAGCATTGGAGCTGGAGCCATGTACCTTTTAACCCCTCTCCCCAACCCCCAAGCCCACTCCCCATTCATGAGCTATTTGATCAGTGAACACATTCCTGAATGGATGCCAGGCTGTTCCTCACTGCCTCAGCTGCAGCTCCTGAAGCCCTGGATCCCAGGCTCTCCTCCCATATGCTTTCTATTAGCCCATGCTTTGCCTGCAGAGAAGCTGATTATGGGGGTTGCGGGGGGGGCGCTATGAGAGATGCTGCTCCCCTACTTTACCACCGCCCCTCATTCTCATCCAGGATTCGCTCTGCCCTTTGGAGTCTGTACTTGCAATGCACTGTCTTGTTTGTGAAATCTGCTCTAGGGAGTGTATGTGAATGACTCGTTCTAGATCAAACTGAGTGTCCTCTCTGCCTCGCTCTGGGGGATGATGGGTTTAGTGGGGTTTTGAGTCAGTTTAGTAGCTAGGCTCCAGGTGCTTCTCACAGACCCGCATGAGCATTCCCTTTACCTGTAAAAGAACGTAGCCCAAGGACAACTGGATTGATGAAGCCCAGAGCAGGTGCAGGGAGCATATGCTGAATACAGTGGTGCCCTTTGTTCGTGGAAGCTAGTGGTGGAAAATATCTGTTAAGTAATGCAGGCCATTTCCTCTTGTGCCCCTCTGCCTCCAGTCAGTGTAGGATTGCTCCCTGCAGCACATTCTCCAAGGCTTTGCCCAGTCTAGTTTCACAAGTCCCAAACAATAGGGTTTCCAGCACTCCCTTGGGAGATTATTCCACAGCCGAATCCCTCTCTCGTTTAGGCAGTTATCCCTCCTAGTCACCCTACGTTTTCCTTTTCCTAGGCTCAGTTTCAGCCCATTGCTCAAAGTTACACCCCTTGCAACACGTTGACCAACTCCCCCCGCCACCCTGTCCCTGACCAATCAGTCATAGCTGAGCTGAGCTATATGCATTAGCCCTTTGAAACTTTCCTCATAAGCCAAGCCACTGGGCTCTGTACTACACAAATCTAGTTATCCATATAAGACATGAATCTGGTTTTGAATCTTACAAATTCTTAGCCTTAACAACTTCCTGCAGCAGTGAGTTCCACCGCTTAATTGCACATTTCATGGAAAAAGCATTGCCTTTGATCAGTTTTGAATTTGCCACCTTTTAATTTCATTGAACGCCCTCTTGTGGACAGCCTGCTGCTCCCAATGTCACATCAACCGCCCCTGGGCAGGGTTAGATGATATAGTGCTTAAAACACCTGCAGCTGCCTGGACCACTGTGTATACTAGAACTTCCTCCACTGGTGGAACTGAACCTATCTTAGCAATGGTAGGAAACTGAGTGCACAGAATCCAAGTATAGATAGAGCCGCTGGCATTTAAACCATCATCAGCAACAAGGCAGCTGATAATGGGTGCAGAACATGCTACATAAGCAAGGCTTGTATGGCCTTTCCATTAGTCATTTCAGCCCCAGCCTCATCTGTCCTAGCTCATTTTGTGCCTGTTGGCTCTCTGCCTCAGCTTTCCCATGTGTAAAATGGGAATAGTCTATAATCATTCTGCTTGGCAGGCTTGTGCAGTTTGATTTATTCAAGCTTGCAAAGTGCTGTGAGGTCCCAGGAAGAAAGGCAGCTATAGCAGTTAAAACGGTTTGTATTAAATAAAGTCTTGAGTGGTTTTTATTAAACCATGTAGCGTTCCTTAAAAAAAATACATTGACGGAATCTCTAGATGACACACAACCTCCTCCCCTCCCATAATGCTCCCCACTGTTCACCCTGCTTCCACCCTCCCAGACTCCAGACATGCACCTCTCCCCAAAAGTGGAAGCCGCCCCAAAACTGACAAGGAATGACCTCAGCCAGCCATTCCTGGGACAGTTGAGCTTTATCAATTCCTTCTTCACACCGTGGATGTTTCCCTGCTGCTGCGTCTGGCAGGGATGCAGTTTGGAAAAGGAAAGAGAGCTTCAGATACACATCAGCCTCCATGATACACATCACTGTCCAGATTCCTTTCACCAGGTGCTCTGGCTACTCCTAGCTCAGACATTCAGTGTCTTCAGGGAAGCATCATAATTCCGCTTGCTCTTTCCTGGCTCCACTGCTGGTTTTTCTTTGAATGCCAGCAAATAGCTGAGCCGCAGCCGTTGATCTGTTCTGCTGTGTGAGTGTTTTGTTACAACAATCCCAGTGTTTCTGCTAACTGAGGTCTTGAGACGGGACTGCTGTGGAAAGGTCAGATCCAGCTCCCATTGAAAGACTGCAGTTATCATAAATGGGAATTGATTCTAGCCCTAAAACAGTAAGTGGAATGGGGGGATTTTAATGGGGTCACTCTGCCTTTCAGCTGTTTGTGGCTGGTTTGAATCTAACCCAGGCTGGTAGTGATTGAAAAGCTGCCACCTGGTAGCTGATGTGAAGTGAGTTGCTAAGTTCTTAGTGTAGTCCTACCAATCCACTTTACAAAACTGCTGCCCTTTTCCAGCACAAGGACCAGAAGTCTGAATAGGCTTGGAGAGCCTGAACTCCCCCTGGTTTCTCCTGATCAGGTTTCCCACACATTCTGTACCTGTTCTTTAGATAAACAAGCTTTAAGGTCTCTGCACGGCATCTTTACTGAGCATTAACTTCACTAAAACCACCCCAAGCCCTGCCATAAAAACCAGTGGCTGGAATACAGTGTTTTTCCATGGATGCGCTGGTTCTGACCCACACTGCTGCTGCTTTGACACTGTCCTAGGATTACTCCAACAGCTCTCTTAGTTCCCTGTCTCTTTACCTTTGATTGCAACGCCTTGAGCTGCTGCCGGTGGGCCCCAATGTTCCCTGTTTCAAGTCCTGGGCGTGGCGCTCTGCATGCCAGAATACCAGATGCTCCTGAGCATGGAACTCGACAACAGGCCAAACCCACTCAGAGGGTCTGGCTGGCCCAACAGAAAGACTTGGGCACCGTGGGCAGTGCAGGAGTGGGGTATGCCAGGCCTATGGTTGCAAAGAGACCCTCCAGAGCCTTCAATTTCAGAGCAATCCTGAAAGAGGAGGATGGAAAAAGAAAGCAGAGCCAGTAGTAAAGCCATATTTGCATCTATGGGATGTGACATGAACAGTGACAGAAAGCCAATAAATACAGGCAAATGCAGGAACTTGTTCGCACCATGGTTTGGAAGAGGAAGTGGGGGGCCAGGATACTGATCTGAAAGGGGCACAGCGGAAGGGATCCTGATCTCTAAGGAGTCTGAGTGAGAAGCTTGAGGAGTGATGGGGGCTCTGCACTCCTGAGCTTCAGATCGACTACTGTTATCACCTGGATTTTTATGCTGATCTCTCTGACATGTATCTTGACAGGAGCAGTGGCCATATTAGGGAGCATGCACAAGGAGGGCTTTGAATCCATGGAGGCTGGTGAGACCTGAAAACATGCAGACAAAACTGACCCATAGAGGTACAGGCAGAGCTAATTTACAAGATCTGGTAAAGATCCTACTGCATCTGGCTCTACCTCCTACACTGCTCTGATTTGTCTGTGCTCCTGACTCTGGTCTTAGAGCGCTCTCTGGTGGGGACTGTGAGCTAGAAGGCAGCAGGATGGTAGGCATTCTTCATCTGCACGCACACTGGGTTGGGAAATGAGCAAAGGAGCAGTGTTTAAATTTGGCTTAGACATTGCTCCAGCTAAGTCGTTCTGCAGTATGGTTTGGCCAGCCAGCATGGACTGGGCTGAACTGTGTTTGAGAAGCACATTCTAGCCAAGGTAAGGATGAAATACATGAACAGCTGGAGTAATTCTGAATATAATTGCCAATCTCTGCTAGCTTTTAAGTCAGAATGGTGGTGATCTCAGGCAAAACATGCTTCCAGTGTGATTTGGCTACATTCACACTGACCAGCCAAGCCACGTTACAAACCACTTAGCTGGGGGAGGGATAGCTCAGTGGTTTGAGCATTGGCCTGCTAAGCCCAGGGTTATGAGTTCAATCCTTGAGGGGGCCATTTAGGGAACTGGCATAAAAATCTGTCTGGGGATTGGTCCTGCTTTGAGCAGTGGGTTGGACTAGATGATCTCCTGAGGTCCCTGATAATCTCTGATTCTGTAAATAGGCTCCTTAATGAGATCTGATATCCAATATGGCTTTAGAGAGCAGGCAGTGATTCTTACCTGAGCGCCCTACTGCCTCCTTGTGCTGGTGACCGAGTAATTAAAGTGATCAAAATATCTGTTCCAGTCAAGATCCCATTATATTCAGTTGTTCAATATATCACTCCCCTCTACTTAGCGTCCTCTATGGATGTACAGTCCGTATCTAGCCCTCCAGGTAGTTACTCCTCTGTCATTATAACCTCTGTTTTCTTGGTGGTTTATGACTTGGTGTTAAAAATTCCTACCAGGGATTTAACTCCGGAAATAAGACCTCAAACCATGGAGTGAAAAGCAAAACTCCTCCAGAATCAGCAGGGCTGGAGTTTTTGGTTGGTTGGTTCTGGTTTTGCTTTTGTTCTTTGTTAATGTTGAGAATAAAAGGATAACTTTAGAGGGACTGGATGGTTCAGAGACTTGCTAATAATAGCTGGACCCTCTAGGCCATGAGTTCAAATCCAGGCAGGCTGGTGGTATCTGAGAATGGCTGTGGCTTATATGAAATGAGTTGGAGATGTTAGCCCAGTTCTGTGGGACTGGGTGTCAAAATCACCTCTTACTATTTGTTTGTATTGGGGTCATATTTACGATCCCCAGTCATGGAGCAGGATCGCTGGGTGCTGTATAAACACGGAACAAAAACATGGTCCCTGCCCCAAAGAGCGGACAATCTAAGTATAAAATAAGAGACGACAGGTGGCTATAGACAGACAGAGTGGGGAAACAATGAGACAATAATGGTCAGCGTGATAGGCAGTGATTTCACTCACCAGCTGCCTAACCAAAAAGCCCCGGTGCTAGTCTCAGAGGAAAGGCCAACAACCACATGGGCCATCAGACTGAACTGCCCTCCGACCCCTAAAGAGGTCTGTCTACCAACAACTGTCACAAGGGATTTGTGACGTGGACGCTGTTCACAGGACAGCCGGGCGGAGATCTACCAACTCATTTCATGCAGGCCACCAAGCAGCCTTCAAGTGTCATGACTTTTGGTCACTAACTACCTGGGCTGGCTTGAACTGGCCACCTGGTGAAAGGCTCCCTGTGAATTCTGGGGCAGTAAGGGAAATCCCTCCCCCAAAGGAGCCTGGGGAAAGATGAACCAAAGTACAGAAAGCTGTGTGCCTCAGGCCCTACCTATGCTGTAGGTTTTACAGGGACAGGGGTTTGGATACAACACTGTTAAAATTGTAGCATAGCTGGGACTAAGTACAGCTTCACAATGGGTAGAAACCTTGGCTACCCTAGGGCTTTAACCTGGGTCTGGGACACAGGTTCTGTCTACACTCCAGGGCTGATTCCCAGCTACACTAAGAGGCCTAAAAAATTAGTGGAAATGGCCTCCTGAGAATGCCCTTCTGCACAAAGGGGCTTCCTTGACCAGTGCAAAGCTGGTGTAAGGGTTCTACAGCCCCCTTACTCTCAGCCCCCATGTAGGAGGCAGATTGGGGTATGTTGGGGAGCACAACTGGACTGCACTTCGGCTATTCTCTGCCATTGCTCACCTCTGCTTCCCAGGGCCTATAGGACACAAAGCATACATTAGAGCAACCCTGAGGCTATTCTACCTTATGCTTGGAGCTGGGTATGTCTTGGATGACTCCAGAATACAAACAGCATAAAGGTGACTTACCTTTATCTGCCCCACTGCATTCCTTCCCAGTGCAGGAATGGGGAAACTGAGACTCAAGCCTACACCTTTTATTGAGGGTGTTGTAACCTGACCTCCCTGATGCATTTCTAGCCCGTCCACGCTGGTCAGGCAAACCATGCATGACAGAGCTGTGTCCAAGAACAGTTCAGCTCTCCGTGCAGACAGGGCCTCCCTCTCCAAGTCCCAGGGTCATTTGCGGCCTGCTAGGACCCCTGCCCAGGGGGCTTTTCCTAGAGCTGCTTGCTGAGTGGCTGTCTTGAGCCTACACCTCTTTCACACCCTGCTGCATGGGCTGTGGCCCAAGACCAGGGCAGCTGGTGTTCTCCTCATTCCTGTCAGTTGCTCTTCCTCCTGTTTGGCCACTTGCCATAATGGCAGAGCTGGCTGCCCAGTGAACTGAGTGATGGCCGCAGCGGACTCCCCCCTCAGGTGTACGGCGCTGGGACAGAAATACAGCAATGGGGTGGCTACTGAATAAACTAAACTGGGGGAAAGACCCCGCAGACCGAGCCACAGCCCATCTCATCTGCGCACCCTGCTGGGACCCCTAAGCTGGGCATGCTTCTCCCGTCCCCGCTGCAGCTTCTGCTCCCCCACCCCACCCCAGATATGAGCAACTTCATACTCCCCCTCCCCCATTTGGCATGAACATCTCCCTCCTTTTCCTATCAGGAGAAACTTCTCCATCTTCTCCGCCCTTCCCCCTGCCAGGGGAGCAGCCATTTCTCCCCCATCCCTAACTGCCAAAGCTGGTTCCTCTCCCCCATCCCCACCCCATCACCTGGGCATCCCCACTCCTCCCTCTCTCCCCCCACTCCCTAGTGAGCTGCCTGGTGCGGCTCCTCTGCCCCACACACTCCATCACCTGGGCATACTGGCTTCTCCCTCCCCTCTCAGTCACCCAGCCTCCCCTCTCTCACAGCTCAAGCGAAAAGATCCAATTTCCTGTTTCCAGCTTGTGAAAAGGTTACTTGGCACCTCCCCAGGCTGAGCCAACCAGTTCCATCCAGGAGCTGCTCTCCTGAGCTAGCTTCTGGGTTATAACTAATCTCTTGGCACTGCTCTTGGCACACACTGGTGTGTCTGCATTTCTGTGTGTGTAGGAGGGGAACCTTCCCACCTTTGTGGGGGGTGCTTGAGGGTGGAGGGGATGGCATTTGTTCCTGAAATTGGGGCTTAAAAGGTGCTGATTTTTTTTTTACATGGTAGTATAGGTAGAGGGGCTAGCCCTGCTCTGTGCACGCGCGCGCGTGTGTGTGTGTACACATCTGTGGTTGTGTGTATATAGGCGAATAGCTATGCCAGCTTTGTGCATTTGTGTGTACTGGGCGGAAGTGCGGGGGAGAGTTATGTAGAAGAGAGCTTATTCTACAGCTGTTTGCATCAGTGTGTGTTTGTATGTATTTGTGCACATTTGAGAGCTGGGCACATCAATGAACTTGGTGCCTTTAGCTTTTTCACCCTGTACCCTTTGTTCTGTGGCAGTAGCTTGAGCTGAGCTGTAATTAAATGCCAGGAAAGCAGTGGATAGTGAAATTGTCCATCTAGTTCTCCTGGATGTTGCTGGTTTAGTCATTGGAGATGATGTTTTTCTAAGCTTGGCCCAGAGCCCAAAAAGTCACCCCAGCAGAAAGAGAGGGTTGGAACTCCATTAAACTGGTCCCTGCTGATTCTTTCAGAGCCCAGGGGGTTAGAACTGCCTGACGTTTTTTTTGGCCAAAAACATTTATTTGGGTCAAAAATGCAGATTCAGCAGCACTGAAACGTTTTGCAAATTAGTGTTGATTGCACCAAATTGTTCACTTTGGAAAAAAAATCCCTAAAATGTTGGTTTTTTGTTTACGTTTTCTAAATGAAATCTTTTGATTTTTTTTAAATTCAAAATGACTTTTTCTTTCAAAACGTCCTTTAATTTCACTTTTAAGTAAAAACAAAAAAGCTCAAAAATCAAAACAAAACTTTTCATTTCAACTATTTATTTGGTTTTACTTTTCAGTTTGATGAAAAATTTAATTTTCAGTTCAATCCGAAACGGTTTTCTCCTGTACTTTTTCGGCATTGCCAGCACAATAAAAAATTCTGCCATTCACACAGGGATTGGCAGAGGGTCTCTCATATGGAAGCAGCTTTATTGCAGCTCTTCACACAAGCTGTGTACAATGCACCCTCCACCTTTATTTCAGTGTTTTCCTCTCGATAGAATTGCTTGTTGACTTGATGGGCAGCCAGATGAGCACCTCGGCCTCCCTTCTTGACTGGACAATGGGCACTCTTCCTCATACCCCCATCCTGGAAGTTGGATCCTTCTTTCTGGGCAGTAGGCACCCATGCCTCTTGGGAGTCATTCCCTTCTGGCTGCATACTCAGGGTACGTCCACACTACCCGCTGGATTGGCGGGTAGCGATCGATCTATCGGGGATCGATTTATCGCGTGTAGTGTAGACGCGATAAATCGATCCCCGATCGCTCTCCCGTCGACTGCTGAACTCCAGCTCGGCGAGAGGCGGAAGCAAAGTCGACGGGGGAGGGGCGGCCGTCGATCCCACGCCTCGAGGATGCAAAGTAAGTAATTTTAATTCGATCTAAAATACATCAACTTCAGCTACGCTATTCTCGTAGCTGAAGTTGCGTATTTTAGATCGATTTCTCCCCCTCCCCCCAGTGTAGACCAGGCCTCACAGTCCCCACCCCTTAGGAGCCAGTCTCTTGTCTCTGGGCTCACACATTCCCGGGAGCCAAGAGATGGAAATAATTGCCAAGTGTAGACTGGAGTCTTTAGCAGAGGAGAGCACTGTCCCTGTGATTAGATGGCTGTTACCAAGTGGCATTAGGGTGACCAGATGTCCTGATTTTATAGGGACAGTCCCAATATCTGGGGCTTTGTCTTATATAGGCTCCTATTACCCTCCACCCATCCTGATTTTTCACACTTGCTATCTGGTCACCCTAAGTGGCATAGTCATGTGCTCTCCATGTGTTGATCGTTAACTGCCAGGTTAGGAAAAGTCTTGATAAAGTTAAAGGGTTTATTAGTTGATCAGAGGCTGTCGACCCTAGGAAGATCTTCAAAGATCACATGATGGTTGGATCAATACTGTCAGCAAACAAAAGGGAGAGACACGCTAATCAGGCTTACTTGTTCACCCACATTCTGATAAACCTGCAAAGGTCACCAGGTCAGTTCTGAACCTGAATAAGCTGCCTCTTCCCCAGACTTTCCTATCCCCCCATACACTCACATGGCCCCTCAGGGTCACTCCATTGTTCTAGCGAGCTGATATCCTTCACATAGTTCAGCATTCCCAGCACTGGTCCTTGGATATATTTGGGATTGGTAAAAAGCAACAGAGGGTCCTGTGGCACCTTTAAGACTAAAAGGTGCCACAGGACCCTCTGTTGCTTTTTACAGATTCAGACTAACACGGCTACCCCTCTGATATTTGGGATTGGCACATCTACAGAGCTGTATGGACATACCCAAGATAGCTACACAGAAGATCCAGGAACTGCATGGAGTCTGGCTGGAGCAGACAGAATACGCGGGCTCCTGAGTTGCATGGAGACCAGGCAGTCAGTGTGTATCTTCAGAAGTTGCCTCTCCTTGTGCTCACTTATCCGCAACCTCAAACAGGCATTTACGCATGCAGGGAGTGAGTCACTGTGCTTCAAAGTACCCAAGTGACAGCCATGGGTCCTGTAGCCACTGAGAAGGTACAGAACAATACAAACCTTCACCCAGTGCCCTGTTCAATCCTTAGGGTATGTCTAGACTGCAATCACTAGGTGTGATTGCGGCTGGAGCCGATATACCTGAGCTAGCGTTAATCTAATCTAGTGAAGCCATGGCAGCATGGGCTAGCCCCAGGAGTTCTGTGCAGCTTTGTACAGCCGGCACCGAAGCTTGCACTGCTGCAGCTCGCTCTGGGGCCAAGCTAGCTAGATTAAAGCTAGGTCGGGTGTGTGGCCCTGAACGGCAGTCACATCCATAGGGCTGGTCTACACTGAAAAGTTACATTGGAGCAGGGCCGGCTCCAGGGTTTTTGCCGCCCGAAGCGGCGCAAAAAAAAAAAAAAAAGCCGCGATCTGCGGCGGCAATTCGGCAGGAGGTCCTTCGCTGCGAGCGGGAGTGAGGGACCGTCTGCCGAATTGCCGCCGAATAGCTGGACGTGCCGCCCCTCTCTGGAGTGGCCGCCCCAAGCACCTGCTTGGCAAGCTGGTGCCTGGAGCCGGCCCTGCGTTGGAGTAGCTACGTCTCTCAGGGGTGTGAAAAATCCATACCCCTGGGAGAAGTAGTTAAGCTGACCTAACCTAACCCCTGGTGTACTCAGTGCTAGGTCGGTGGAGCTACCGCCTGTTGGGGAGGCGCATTAACCGCAGCAATGGGAGAACCCCTCCCGTCTCTGTAGTGAGTGTTGACTCTCACACGCTACAGCATCACAGCTGTAGTGCTGGAGCTGCACCACTGTAGTGATTTAAGTGTAAACATAGCCACAGGCCATGTCTACACTACCACTTATGTCGGCAAAACGTATGTCCCTCAGGGCAGTGAAAAAAACACTCCCCGGAGTGACATAAGTTTCACCGGCATAAGTGGTAGTGTGGACAGTGCTGTCGGGGCAGGAGAGCTTCTCCTGCGCCATAGCTACCATTGCTCGTTGAACTGGTTTTATTATGTCGATGGGAGAGCTCTCTCCCGTTGGCATAGAGCGGCTACTCGAGCGATCTGACAGTGGCGCAGCTAGTGTAGACATAGCCTTAGTCTCAGCAGAGGCCATAAATAAGGCTATGTTTTAGTCACGGGTATTTTTAGTAAAAGTCATGGACAGGTCACGGGCCGTAAACAAAAATTCACAGGCCCATGACCCGCCCTGACTAAAACTTGGGTGGGAGCTGTCTGGTGGCGCTGCAGGTGCTGGGGAGTGGTGGCTCGGGAGCTCCACTGGTGCTGGGAGATGGGGGGCCTGGCCGTGGCATGTAGCTTGGGACCCCTGCTGCTGTTGAGGGGGGGGCACTGGCACTTGGCAGGGCTGGCAGAGGCTTCCTACCCAGCTCCGCATCCCTGCAGCTCCTAGGCAACAGAGGCAGGGGCCATGGCAGAGGCTCTGCTGCTCCCGCCACAAGCACTGGCTGCTGCAGCCCATGGGACCTGTGCAGGCAGGGCCTGCAGGCACAGGCAACGCAGAGACACCCCTTCCCCCCCGCCTCTCACTGCCTAGAGGAGCTGCAGGGGAGTCTTGCCAGTGGGAGCCGGGGAGCTCCCCCCCCCCCGGGGAAACCCCCCCCCCCCCCCGCAGTCCCCAACCCCATGCCCCTAGCCCTGAGCTCCCTCCCACACACCCAAACTGCTGCTGCTGGCCCAGGGGCTGCCCAAGCCAGGCAGCCCCTGAGCCAGCACCAGCTGCTGCAGAAGTTGGAGGTCACAGAAAATCATGGAATCTGTGACCTCCGTGACAGACTCACAGCCTTAGCCATAAACAAGGGATGCGCTCACACTTGTCCATGGGGAACTAACCTGACACCCACCAAACATCTTGATTAATAAACTAGAATGATACAAAAACAACATGACGCACAGTAAATGGATTAAAAACTGGTGAAATGACAGGTCTTAAAATGTAATTATAAACAGGGGATTGTTATCAAGCCACTGTGTTGCTAGTGGGATCCTGTAGGGAATCAGCTCTTGGCCTTACTCTACTTAACATTTTTATCAGTGATTTGGGAGAAAAACCCATAAAATCATTACTGATAAAGTTTGACACAAATATTGGGCGAGTGGTAAATAATGAAGAGAACAGGTCGCTGAAACAGAGTGATCTGGAGTGCTTGGTAAGCTGGGTGCCAGCAAACTGTATTCCTTCCAGTACGGCCAATGTAAAATCGTACCTCTAGGAATAAATAACATAGGCCATATTTACAGGATGGTGAGAAGCTGGGACTCTGAAAAAGACTTGGGGGGGTCAGGATGGATAATCAACTGAACATGAGTTCTCAGTGTGATGCTGTGGTCAAAAGGGGTACTGTGATCCTTGAATGTATAAACAGGGGGATACTGAATAGGAGTAAAGAGGTTATATTACCTCCGTGTTTGGCACTAGTGCCACGACTACTGGAATACCGTGTACAATTCTTATGGCCACACTTCAAGAGGATGTTGATAAGTTAGAGAGTGTTCAGAGAAGGGCCACAAGAATGATTAAAGACTAGGAAAATATGCTGTATAGTGAAAGAGTAAGGAACTCAGTCTATTTAGCCTATCAAAGAGAAGGTTAAGGGGTGACTTGATCTACCTACATGGGGAACAGATAGGGTGACCAGATGTCCCGATTTTATAGGGACAGTCCCGATATTTGGGATTTTTTCTTATATAGGCACCTATTTCCCCCCACCCCGTCCTGATTTTTCACATTTGCTATCTGGTCACCCTAGGAACAGAAGTACCTACATGGGAAACAGAAATTTAATACCAGAGAGCTCTTCAACCTAGCAGACAAAGGTGTAACAAGAACCAATGGCTGGAAGTTGAAGCTAGACAAATTCAGATTAGAAATAAGGTGCAAATTTTTAACTAAGAGGATAATTAAACCTTGGACCAATTTATCAAGGAGTGTGGTGGAGTCTTCATCGCTGGAAATTTTAAAATCAAGATTAGATGTTTTTCTAAAAGAGCTGCTGTAGTTCAAGCCCAGCTATTGGACTTGAAGCAGGAATTAATTCATGGAAATCCTATGGTTTGTGTTATGGAGGTCAAACTAGATGATCCCTTCTAGGCTTAAAATCCATGAACGTGTTAAAGTCATTTCACGCAGGCCACCAAACAAGGTAGTTAAAATCTAAAGCATTTTTCCAAAATAACTTCTGACTTTTGTGAACATCATCTGCACTGTCAGTGCAGAGAGATACAAAATGGCCTAACATGACTGCTCTTTGGAGTTTGAGGAGCAGGGACAGAACTACAAATTTGGGACCCCATCATACTGGACTGATCCACACTCTGGATCCAGATAATGGGTCTGAGTTCACTACTTGAACCTTTTTGTACAGTGGGCTGAATTCTGAAATTTGGGGAAGTTCAGATCCAGATCTCAAACACCCAAGTTTGGGAGCGTTCAGACCCAGAGGTTTGGTTTGTCCCATGTGGGAGACATGAAGTTCAACTCTGGATTCAGGCTGCAGGGGCATTAGTTCAGAGCCATTGTCAGGAATAATAGAAAACCCATGTTTATGGGAAATGTGCAGAGCGAGGGTCTTTTTGTGGACTTTAATGTTTTCCCCAGGATTAGAATATCAGTGTATAAAGCCAGGCATTCCTAGCTCAGTATCACCAACCCCAAATGTTCAAAAATCATGAGTCAGTCTCACCAAAAATCATGAGGTTATGTAAAACCAATAGATTTGGTGTTCTTTTTATTTGCCTTCTGCTTTTTGAGCCTTTCTGGTGCACTGGAGTCACATTTTGAAGCTTTCTCCACAGCCATGAGAGCTAGAAACTTACTTTTTCTTTAAGAATGAAGGCTGAAAGCATCACATATCCACTTGACTCCAGGAGCTGGGGCTTTAAGGAAAACAATAATTAACATGTGCCTCATGACAAAATCATGAGAGTTGGCAACACTGCAGTAGCCCTTCTGGTTGTGAAGTTAAACCCGCAGCATATAAACTGATGGCATATTGTGTCTGTCTGCAGAGAGCTGGGTGTAAACCATTGCACTAACATAAGGACAAAGTTCCTCCGTTGACTTCAGTAGGATGTAAACTTTGGAGCTTGATATCATGTGCCCCTGAAATATAAACACTGTTAATCACTGTTGATATTCCTCTTAGAAACATCCAGCTAAATCACGTGGCCAGAGTGCAGCTGTCTGAGCTTTCCCCAGGCATGTCAAAGGATGGGAATAAAGCTGCCTGGTTTGAATAGGTAAACAGAACTGTTGACTCTTCCTTGAATGATTCAAATAGCTGAGATGCTTCCCCTTGTTCTTAAAATGTACATAGAAGCAATAAGTTATCTTTGCAACAGGAGACCCTGATGTCTCTGAAGTCCTCTGGGGACCTGGAAGGGTTCGTAAGGGACCCACTTAGTGGAATTCCATCCCAGGACAAGTGACAGCTACAGTTTTGTCAGGAAGAAAAAAGTGTTGGAGATTTCTGTGGGTTTTATGTAAGATTTGGGCCAGTGCTGGAAATGTACAATAATGTGCTAATGCATATTGCTAGTGATTCTTTGTCTGATAATGACACATGATATTAAACTATGAAGGCCAAGCAGACTAGGAAACACCTCCCAGGTAGGGCTGTCATTCGCTCAGGATTTTCCTGATTGTGTTGGGGCACTCCTACATTGGCTGTGTCAATGCTAGACTTTTTGGGGAGATCTACGCCTGCTGCACTGCCACCTGTGCCTCTCCACCTACCGGAGCAATGATAGGGATTCTAGTGTAGACAGGGCACTGGAATTTTTACCACTGTGTTGTCTAACCCCCCTGTCCAGAGCCTGAGACCTGCCTGCATTAGGCAATCCCATCATTGCTATGACTGATGTAGCTCTACATCTACAGGACAGTGCAACTTGGGTGAGTTAGTGAACACAAGGCCATATTTCCAGCAGCATTTGCATTAGCCCTGCATGGATCCCAAAATATGTCACTGTGATGAAGTGGTTTGTACTGCACTTTACTGCTGGTTTGGATGCAGTGTTGCCGCGGTTCATTAGGTTTGCCCCAGGAGATAAGGGTAGCTGAATTTGTTCTGTTGGACAAACTCATCAAGGTGGCAACCCTGCTTCCCCTGCAGGAATTCAACTAAGGGTATGTCTACACTGTAATTAAACACCCTGGCTGGCCCGTGTCAGCTCACTCAGGCTCACGATAAGGGGCAGTTTAGTTGTGGTGTAGATGTTCAGGGCTCAGGCTTGGGACCCTCCCCGCTCAAAGCCTGGGAAAGTCCAAAACTTTAGCACCATTCAGGAATCTACCCCTATGATTCTATAGTGAAAACAGAGCCATGCTTTAACCATGTTAGGTGACTACTGTTGTAACCAGGTCCTGCAATGCAACCACTAGTACAGAGAGGGCTTCAGTCTTGGGGCATGTCTACATGAGCACTTACTGTGTGGCAAGCTGGGGTGTAAATCTACAGTGCTCCAGTGTGCCACACACTACGTGTCTATGTGGACCCAATATCAATCTGCACTAGGGAACCTATAGTGCACACCAGCAGGGTCCACATAGACACTCTTCATGGCATGCTGGAGTGCTGTAGATGTACACTCCAGCTTAGTAGGGGCACAGTAAGTGCTTGCATTGACATGCCCTAGGTCTCAGACTAAAGCGCTTTTTAAAAAGTTCGGGTTGGCTGCAGATACAGAGCAAGTGGGGAGGGCAGGACAGAGACTTTGGACCCAGAAAAAGCAAACCTTGTAAATTGCAGACTGGAGAATGCTGCCCAAAATTCAGATCAGAAAGTGCAAGAACAGTAGAGCAGGGCCAGATCATCTGAGCCAAGGTAAGATAATGAAATTGAACGGGAGAGGAAAGGATGTGACATTACCTTTGACATTAAACTGCTAGATAGCATCATTCTCAACAGGGCTTCTGTGGAGCCCTCCTTCATTTTGGGAATCGGAACCTAAGTCATCTTTCCTTGTTATCTATCTATCTATCACAAACACAAGTTTCTACTAGCTGCAGTGTCTTTGCCTATATATAACACAACATCCTGGTGAAACATTTCACCTGGAGACAGGTTTCAGTGGTAGCCGTGTTGTATCTGTATTGCCTCTTTGCCTAGCCTCTCCACCTTGGTCCCTCATTTAAATTAAACTACTTCCAAAATTATCCCTGTGTAAGGCTTGTCCCATGACTGACAGCTGCCTGTTGGGAACCATGTGAGAGAGAGCATGATTTTCTGGGATTGCAGTTGATGGTTTGAAACACATGAAACTGAGATCCCTGCTGCTGAATGGTATTAGAATGCCAGCAAAATGTGTCACAGGTTGGAACTGGAATGGGACCTTTTATAACACAGACATATAGTATGGGCATTTCAAAGATGGATTTTAAACTTTCCCACCCGCACCTTTCCATTCTGCAAAAAACATCTACAGTCAGCTACTCCCTGAATAACATATACGTAGTCCTCTTCATAGCACTTGAGAACAGTTCTATTGGTACATAGGCTTACTCTGCTGCATAGATTAGGTTTATAATGGCTTACGACATATGGATTCTTATTTCTTATGATGACATGGACTGAACCAAAGTGCAAATATAAAAGTACTGGTAAAATCTGATGGCACTTTTTGTAATAGGTTGGGTTTTGCTCCCTATGTCCATAGCCAAAATTTATTCCTGTGTTGAACTTATCTACCTGCCTCTGCCCCAGAGGTGGCTGCATTCCAATGAGTTGTATGTAGCGTGTGTGATCCTTTGTAATGAAAGACCCTAATTATTACCCTAATAAGAAAATCAATATATCATATGGACATTCCAGAGAAAACATGCAATTACTGATATGAGAAATACCTGTCTCTAAACCACAACATTCCTGTGGGTGAGTGGTTTGAAATATTTTTGGCAGTGAAAGGGTAAAATGAGCTAGAGGCAGAATTGTCTGGTGGCTAGATCAGATAACTGGGCTACAAGAGAACTGGATTTTATTCCTGACTCTTTCACTGACTCAGCATGCAAACTTGGGCAAATTGCTGCCTCTCAGTGCCTCGGTTTCCACATCTGCAAATTAGGGATAATACCTTAGGGATGTACCTAGCATTTTGAAAAGTTTGCAGTTAGGGTGCAGTTTCCTTTGGTTGATGGTAGACATTCACAAGTGGTCAATTTGGTCCATCATCTAGGAGTACTCTTGGATTCCTTGCGGACGCTAAGATCTCACAACTGAATCTGCGAGTAATGCTTTCTATCATATCCATCTGGCTAAGAGACTCCGTCCCATCCTGGCGAACAATGATTTGGCCTCAGTTATTCATGCCTTCATCACTTCTCAACTGGACTACAGCAATGTGATAAATCTTCAGGGCATGAAACCTTCAGCACTTGGGAAACTCCAGTTAGTACAGAATGCTGCAGTGTTTCTCCTTAGCAACACAGTCTGCTGTGAGCACCTCAGACCTGTCCTCTGCTCTCTACGCTGGCTTCCCCATACAATTTCGAATCAGTTTCAAAGTCTTCTCAGTCCTCTTCAAAGCGCTTCATGGCCTGGGCCTAAGATATCTAAAAGATCACCTAACGCTCTGGAATGAAGACCATGGTTCACAACTCAACTCCTCTCTACAATAAGGGTAAAGCTTGTCTGTGCAGGAGACAGAATTTTTTCAGGGGCCGTCCGAGACTGTGGAATGAACTCCCACACAAGAACCAAGGACCATCAAAAACCTCATTGCCTTCCACTCCAAGTGCAAGGCACATTTCTGGGACCTGCCTTAGCCAACATATAAACACAGCAACAGGCATGTTTAAAAATAAGAACACTAAAAAAACCTACCAAAACAAGACACTCCACTGCACGTGCTTCTCCCCCTGGAGACAGGATGTGAGAACAAATAACCCATGACAGATGTGTAGTCACGTTGCTTCATGCGCTAGTGAAAAGAGTTCAGACACTATGGTGATAAGCAAGGTATAAGAACTTTTATAGAACAAACTAGAATAGAATACCTTGGTAAGCTGCTTTGAAGTCCATGGAAGAAAAGTACAACATAAGTGATCATTAAAGTGATTCAGACACAAGTTCCTGGCTCCAGCTTTAAGGGTCAGGTTATAAAGAGACACAATGTAGATGCTTAAAGGAAGATGTGGGTGCAGGACGTTAATAGCACTGCTGGTTTGTACCCCCCGAGCGTCTTCAGTCCAGATGCTAAATTGATAAGCACTGTTATAATAATAATCCACAGTCTCCCGGTATATTTGTGAAATAGTTCTGTGTTCAGTGACAATATTAGAAAGCATGCTGACTCTTCAAAGTAGTAAATGTGCGATGCAGACAGAGTTGTTAACTGTTGATGTGAGCTGATATCGGAGCCAGGTGCCCTGTGTTTGACATCTGTCTAGAAATGCCTGTGCTTTTGGCAAGTCTCTGCTTTCCCAACTGTATCTGGCAGGATACAGAGGATGATCTGATTATTAATTACTGTTTACATATGCCCACGGTACTTAAGCACACACCTAGCTTGAACCAAGTGAATAGTCCCATTACTTAGCTGAATCAAGGCCAGAGCTCCACATGGCTCACGGTAGGTATCACAGCCCTGAGTAGCTTACATTCTGATTTATACGGGTAACACAGTCAGCAAAGACATTAAGGATCCTGATCAAGTATCTGTGTATTTGTTCCGGGGAGGTTAATAGGATAAACGGAGAAGTTTTTAAAGGATTTTTTTTTTTGCATGCCCCCAGTGTGAGTTACAATAATTTGAATAGCCATGTTTTTGGGGGGGTGACAGTGTGGCCAACTCTTGGGATTTTGTTTGGTATTTTTCTTAAAGCCGCAACTCCAGGAGTCAAGAGATTGTGAGAAAGTCAGTGTACTTTTTTTTTTTTTTTTTTTTAAGTCGAGAGCCTCTAGCCCTAATGCCTGTGGAGAAAAGCTAGCAAATATGACCCCTGGGCCCCTTTAAGATTCAAAAACCAGACTGGAAATAGAAAGAATATGAAATGTGTTATCTTTAAGCCAAACTCATGATTTTAGAATGGCAAAATTTGGGCTGCCTATACCAAGTAGAGGGTTTCAATCCTGCCAGGTCAGGCAGGTGAATGACTATAGAAAACACCTGGATAGAGGAGCATGATGGGGATGGAGATGGGATGTTAGCTGACAGTTTTGTTGAGAGATTTGAAGGAGAGACGAGGGAGATATTAAGTGTGCAAAAGAGGCTGACATTACACTCAGGGAAAAGATGCAGCATTTAGTTATTTAGTCTGAAATATGTCAGTAGCAAAATACCTTTGGGACAAATCGTGCCACCGCTTTTATCCCTCGCAATCCCCACTGACTTCACCCAGGTATAGTAGTTAGCAGTATAATGCACTCAGCTTTAACACCCAGGAACTCCACCCAGCAAGGCAATCATAAGGGAATGAGGCTCAGATAAGATTCTCTTATCTCAGGAAGGCATTGAGTTTATAGCCTGGAACTGTCCTATCAGACACTATCATCATCCCTCTGATCTCAAATCTCCACCCATCTCCAGGCCTAAATATCTGCAACCTTGTCACCACATTGTAACATCAATCTGCGTGAAAGACTGCAGATAACACTCTGCACAGTTGCAAACAGTTGCTCTATTGCACCCTAGGTTCCAGCTGTCCCAACAACCTACCCCATTGGAAAAGTCCTGGCCCACTGAACCTCACAGTCCTGTTATACAAACTGATTTGACTGCTTCCTTAATGTAATCAAGCCCCACTGCAAAAGCTGGCTCCTTGGTGTACACACAGCCTCTGTGCATCCCTACCCCTGCTGTACTTCCCAGCCCCAATGTGCCAGCCCTAAACTCACACCCTTGCATACCCCTTCCAATCTCATTGCACTAGCCCCAAGTCTTCACCCCATCCCATGCACCCCCACTGCACCCCCCAATCTCCCTGCACCCCATCCCATTGTACCCCCAATCTCCTTGCACCCCATCATCTCCCTGCACCCCCCATCCCAGTGCACCCCACAAATTGTGGGCCACAATCTCCCTGCACCCCCCATCCCACTGCACCCCAATCTCCCTGCATCCCATCCCATTGCACCCCACAATCTCCCCATTGCACCCCACAATCTCCCTGCATCCCCATCCCATTGCACCCCACAATCTCCCCATTGCACCCCCATCCCACAATGCTCCAGCCTCGCCACCCAACAGCCTATTGTAGCGTCAGCGCTTTCGTTTTTCCCTATGACGTCAGTGCCAGCGCCCCCGCCCTGCCCCCCGAAGGTCCCGCCCGGCTCAGCCCCTGGTTGGTGGGTTCACATCCCGCCGGCTTCACGTGACTCCCGAGGCTCCTCCCCCGCCAGGCCCTGGTCCTGGGCCCAGCCGGCGCAGTCGCAGTGAGGAGGCAACCGCGGTGCCGGTCGCAGGAGCCGGCGGCGGAGCCATGGCGGGCGCCCCGCAGGAGAACACGCTGCTCCACCTCTTCGCCGGGGGGTGAGTGCCCGGGCCTGGCCATCCCCGGGGGCC
>NW_020665065.1:10297764-10298360 GCF_002925995.2 Terrapene triunguis
GAGAGGGCTTCCTCTGCTCCCATTGCAGCCTGCCAGAATCCTCAGGGCATTGCTGAGCATATAAACTCTGGTTTTGGGTTGTTTTTTAATATTTATATAACCGGATGCTGGTGCGACTGATGTGGGTGACACGCTGCAAAGATGGTGGTTACGAAGCTTTGCCTTTTTTTGAGTGGCTTTACATATAATTTCGTGCATCTCCAATTTCTCCCCCTGTAATAGCACCTAGCAGTTAAGATGCTCTATAAAAAGAAAGCCAGCAAAGAAGATTGTATGACTAAAGCATCTGTCCCATTATTTATGTAAATAGGAAATGATGACTTTCTTTGGTGAAAGCAGAAACCTACTACTGTGCTTATATAATCTTTCATTTTAAAGGGAATTCATTAATCACCTTGGTTCCTGCTGTCGGATGATAAATCCTTCAAGATGGGGGTGTAGACAGGCTGAGTCAAGTTCTCCTCTCACTTACACCATTGATTTCAGCAGAGTCACTTGTGATTTACACTACCATAAGTGAAGGTAGAATCTGGTTTGTTGTGCCAGTGTTGGATCCAGGCATTCAGGAGCAGAGGGAAGGACTTGAGGTAACTGTT
>NW_020665065.1:10298460-10488276 GCF_002925995.2 Terrapene triunguis
CCTCTCTGTGTTCAGGCGAGCACATGGACAGCACGAGCTGTGCGTGCTGCATTGAGGAAGATGCGCTAAAGCCTTGCACTCCAACGGTGTATTTGCAGAGCAGATAGCTAATGTCAGGCCCAGGTTCTGTACACAAAGCACTGATAACAGCCAGGCTGCTTGTTCAAAGTCAGTCTTTTGTTTCAGCTCTTCTGTAAATGTAGCTCAGCCTCCATCCATGCAACAGAATTTCAGCTGCTGTGTGTGCGCTGAGCTTCCGAAGCGGCTTCAGTGCTTTATTCTACAGCCAAGGTCAAAATCAAGTGGATTAAAATGGCTGGAGGCAAAGTTGTTTCTCAGAATGCCTGTTACTGTAAAATGCTTGGATTGCCACTGGTTTAGGATAAACTCTTTTTCTGTTTGTGGTAGGAAGGAGCAAGAATCAAGAAGTTGAAGGAAAACACACTTGACTGATGTTATTACTCCTAGTTAAAGGCTCTAAAGTTTTCGAATTTCACAGGGGGGCTGTTTTCATGGGGGAGAATTGTTAATGGTAAAGGGAGGAGGAATCTTGCAGCATATCCAGCAAATTCAAACAATAATGGGAAACTGGAATTCAAGTACCCTCTTCCCTTCCAAATAGTCCTGGATGTTCTGATCATCTTTACAGTCTACTCTTAAAAGTTTTGCTGTCAAAACCCCTATAGTGTAGATAGATGCAGCTTATACAGGCAAAAAGAAATGCTTTTGCCCTTATAGTTTATATCAATTCAGCCAGCCAAGTTAGCTCTGCCGCCAAAAGCACATTTATGGGCAGCTTTTCTCAAATGCGGTCACCAGGGGATTTTTCTGCGGCCACAACAGCCTCCTGGGTGGAGATTGGGCGGGGACGGGGGGCAAAGGAGTAGCCCCTCCCTGCAGCACCCAGCTGTTGCTCCTGGCTGCCCTGCCATTTGTTGGCACCGCCAGCAGGGGATCAGCGGCCCTGCACCACGCAGCCTCCTGGGGGCTCCGGGCAGCGCCTCTGCAGACATGTGGGGCCAGTGTGTGTTCAGCAGGCTTCAGGCTTCAGCCCCTGGGCCCTAGCTCTGGGCTTCAGCCCAGGGCGGTGGGGCTTGGGGTTGGAAAAATTGTCAGAGTGGCCGCGCTCTGAGGCCACCAAAAAAAATTGTTCAGTGAATCCCTGCTAGGTAGGGGCTTGCGCATCAGGGGGCAAGCAGGGGCACAGACCCCCCCGCCCCCCAATCAGCAGGGGCACAGAACTCCTCTGGCACCGGGGTGGGGAGAGCGAGCTCCACTGGCCCTGGGGCGGGACAGGGGGTGAAGAGCAAGCGCCACTGCCTGGGGGGGGAGGAGGGGGGCCAGCCTCTCCAGTCATGGAGAGCACAAAGTGCCCCTCCAAAAGCGACCAAATTTTTATTCTTGTGCATGCCCCTAATACTAGGGCATTTGCCTGGATAGAAATGTCAGAGAAAATCACCCCTAACCAGCCTGGCTATAGCAGCGAAAGTTCCTGGTGTAGACCTGTATCAGAGGGGTAGCCGTGTTAGTCTGGATCTGTAAAAAGCAACAAAGAGTCCTGTGGCACCTTCTAGACTAACAGACGTATTGGAGCGTAAGCTTTCGTGGGTGAATACCCATGTCATGCGTCTGATGAAGTGGGTATTCACCCACGAAAGCTTATGCTCCAATACGTCTGTTAGTCTATAAGGTGCCACAGGACTCTTTGTCGCTAGTGTAGACCTGGCATTAGACTTTACTCTGGTGCTTCTGAGTTTTGCCAGCAAGTTCCTTGTAACTCTAGAAGGCACTGCTTTGCCTTTATGTAAGATGGGGGGGCAGTTTTTTGCTTCCTTCTCATGGAAAACACCTAAATTGCAATTTCACCATAAGATCCACTGAATTAAATGGTGTTCTCCAGAGAGAATCTCATAGCATGTTATCACTTCAAGAAATGCTAAGATGCTTGTGTAAACAAAGAAAATCTTCCTTCCATTGAGTTTAGCTGTGGAAGATCTCTCCTATTTAAGTTATAGATAGCTGAAGTTTTCAATGTGGCCCTTCTGCATCCTAGCTAGCTCCTATAATAATATCTTGTAGCGCTCTTCTTCAGTAGATCTCAAAGCACTTTACAAAGGAAGTATCGTCCCCATTTTATAGATGGGGAAACTGAGGCACGGAAGGGGCGATGCGTCTTGACCAAGGTCAGTCAGCCAGTGGAAGAGATGAGAATAGAACCCAACTCTTTTGAGTCCTAGTTCAGAGCTCTATCCACTTGGCCACACTGCCTCCGTTGATCACTGCTTTATTGGCAAGGGTTAATTCTAGAGCAAAGAGCTCCAGCATGATTGCAAGAAACAGCATGTATGTAAGGTGAGGTGCAACACACTAGCCCCTTGTGGCAGCTCTGGAACTGCTTCATACAGCCAGTGGAATTAGTCTGTCTGCAAGATGTAGAGCTTCCTGAATCTCCATCATCTTCCTCCTCCCCCTCATACCCCAAGACACTTATATAGCAGTAGAACCTCTCTGAGCCACAAACTTGCATATTGTCCTAACCAGCAGCCTTGCCCCACTTCTCAGTAAAGATGTTACAGCAGAGTGGTGGTGTGAGCTTACTGGAAAGGTTACGCATGTTACTGGAGCTCTACACAAGATGTACTATGAGGGGGAAAAACAGTTGCTAGCATGCAGTGAACTGTTAGGATAAATTGTAAACAACATTTGTCAAAATAAATCAACCAGCTACATCTTGTAATCAACTATCCTTGTTTTTAATCACGTTTGTTTGTTTTAAAGTGCATTAATTTTCAGAGGGTTTCCCAATCAGTAGTCTGAGTTAGTGTTGTTCATTGCTCAATGTATACACAGTAGTTACTGCCCTAAGGGACTAGCGGTTCTCAGCCAGGGGTCTGGGGCCCCCTGGGGGGGGGCCATGAGCAGGTTTCAGGGGATCTGCCAAGCAGGGATGGCATTAGACTTTCTGGGGCCCATAACAGAAAGCCGAAGGCCCGCTGCATGGGGCTGTAGCCCGGGGCCCCGAACCCTGCCACCCGGGGCTGAAGTTGAAGCCTGAGCAACTTAACTTTACAAGGCCCTCTGTGACATGGGGCCCTGGGCAGTTGCCCTGCTTGCTACCCACTAATGCTGGTCCTGGTTTTTATATGCAGAAAACCAGTTGTTGTGGCATAAGTGGGCCGTGGAGTTTTTATAGCATGTTGGGAGGGCTCAGGTTGAGAACCCCCCTGATTTAGGGTATGCCTGCACTGCAGCTAAGCCCAGGCTCTGATTCAGGTTGAGCCCAAGCCCTCCTTTCGTCCGCACACACACATCAGTCTAACTCATGTCAGCAAGCACTCAGGACCCTGCTAGGGCTTCGGGCTCTAATCCACCCCCCTATTGTTTTGCATTGTGGATGCAGCTCAAGCTGTAGACCCAAGTCAGAATGTCTGTGTAGTGCAGTATGGACACACATTAGCATGGCTGTGATACCCTGGTCCAGCAATTGTAAACCCAGGTGTACAATGCAATGAGGATGCTCAAGCATCGGCTTTGAAACATTGATCCACAAGCCTAGATCCCACTGATCTGGATTTACAATGCAGTGTAGACACACCTTTAAGGGCTTGTCTACTCATGGACATTCAGGAAAGAAATTCACACCTTTAGTTGATTTGGAATTAAAAGTGCATTAGTTACAGCACATTAATCCCTGGGTGGACACTCATTCAGAATTTAAGTGGCCTTAATTTGGTTTTGTTCACTAGTGAATTAAGGTAAATTGAGAAAAGGTCACTTAAATTCTGAATGAGTGTGTCCTCTCAGGGATTTAATACAGTTTAACAAATCCACTTTAAATTCACCCAGTTAGTTAATTCATATTAATTTTCCTTTGTCCCCAAGTAAACAAGTCCTCTCTCTACCATTTGCTAACAGGAAGAAACTGTTAGTCAAAAAAAGGAAGAACAAAACTAAAGCAGGAATTGGGTTTTGTCAGCATGTAGATAACAGTGGGAAAATAAGAGTTGAACAACAAGAGCAGCAACCATAGCACATGGGGTTACAGTTGAGAAAACAATAGACAAACTGAAATAAAACTGAATGCTTTTATTACATTTTTTGTTTTGTTTTGATTCTTTCTATCAGGTGGCAACAGTTTGTGTCAAGGACAAGATTTTCTTGACCCTTGTGAATAGGGGCTAATGCACAGGCTTGGAATCCATGTTTTTTGTTGTTGTGTTTTTTGTTTGTTAGTAAAGGTGTTATAGTTTAATATATAAATTACGTATGAGCTTCCCAGATCAGGGTCAAGGACCCATCTGATTTGACCACATAGCTTGTTCTTTTACCCCCCTCTCGTGCCCCCGGTCTTGTTCTCAAATATTCGCTAGTTCTTCAGGGCATCTCATTAACTTGGAGGTCTGAGATTCCTCCACCTACCACTTCTCAGAAGAGAGCGTATAAACTGCTTTTTAAAACTTGACTGACTTAAGGAGAGAAGGCTTTGTCACATCACTTTCCGCACAAGGCCTCCCAGTCCGCTACAGTTGCTATTTTTTACCGTCTCTAGCTAGACTTTCTTGATGGAAGAATCCCCCAAGGACATAAATCTAGAGTCTTGTTTGTAATAGCTCCAGTGACCCACTAAAAACTGGAATTACCCCACTCCATTCAAGAAAACCAAATTCTCTTGCACAGTAAGATCGGGTGACCTGGACAAACAGGAACATAGAACACGGGACTAAGAGCTGATCAGTTGCTACTGATTTGGGTGTTTCGTTGACCTTCAGAACCCTCGTGCCACTGGTAACTTATGCAAGCATTGAGTAGAAAATGATTCACTAAATCTTTTTGAGACAAGGAAGAGTGTGCTCCTGAATCTCTTTCTGAACCCTCCTCTTTTGTCCCATGCCAAAAATTCCTCTCTCCCAATATTGACATAAACACAATTGTAACTCTTTCTTGTGGTGGGAGAAGGGAGGGGAAAGGACTTTGCTTGTTACATATGGTGGTGTTTTGATGTGACATTCTTTTGCTGACACTGTACTCTGTTTGCATTGTGCCCTACAGGTGTGGGGGTACAGTTGGTGCCATTGTTACATGTCCTTTAGAAGTAATAAAGACCAGGCTCCAGTCTTCAAGGCTAGCGTTCCGGACTGTCTACTATCCTCAAGTCCAGTTGGGGACGATCAGTGGGGAAGGAATGGTCAGGCCGACATCTGTATCACCTGGACTTCTCCGGGTTCTAAAGTGAGTACAGCTCTTGTCATTCATAGCATCCTGTGCAACCAATGGACTTGACTCTGATTTCGTTGGCACTGGTTTTACACTTGAATGGTGTCATTCTGGATTCACACTGGTGTGAGGTGGGAATTGGGCCTTATGTATTCAGCATCAACTGAAAAGTTGAATTAACCTTTGCTTCCACAAGATGTATTTTTACCTTTGAATTTTCAAAGGAACTTATTTAAAACCGCACTGAGAAGTTTTCCAAAGAGTATTGGTTTGGATAAGTGTCTGGAGGTATTATTTTTAAATAGACTTATTGGCTCTAAGCTTTCCGGTAAGTATTAAGCCTCAAGGATCAAGAGTCGGTAGTATTCTCCTGCCAGGTGATATGTATGTCAGCTTGCAGGAGCAGTATTAAAAATATGCCTTTCCTCCGTAGCATTCCCTATAGCTCAGAACATGTGGTTTCTTGCCCTGTTCATTCTTTTGGATTTCTCGTGTTTCTCAGTCTTTCGCACCTGAGCAGTGTGATGGGCAAGTCCTGCTGGCTAGGCCCCTGACTTGGCAGTGTGACTGAAAGACTGAGTGAGCCACGGAGACAGAACTCCTCCCTCATCTCTGGAGCCAGTGTCAGTCCTAGTTCAGAGTCAGAGCAGCATGGGAGAAAAACCTTTCATTGCAGCTACTCTGTGCTGTGTACCTGTTCTGGGGATCGTGGGCTCCAAGACTGTCACTCTAACTGGGGTCTGCCCCACCCCTGTTTCAGGGAGTCGGTCCCTTTTGTTTTGATGGGCTGTACCCACCTTTCTAAGGTTTTGTAGGCCTCCCTCCCGCCTGTGTGGGTGGGTGTTCAGTTGCTTTGATGGGCAGAATCCATCCATCAAATAGGCTGGGGCCTTGGCCTAAAACTCACTTTAAAAAAAAACAACAACAAAAAAACCCCAAGAGCCCATCAAGTGGTGAAGAAGGGAAGAGTGTAAAGGCCATAGCGTGTGGTGCCTTGCATTGCTCGACTGGCACGGTGTTTTAGAGTATTAGGCTGCAGTTGTTTAATAATATTGGAATGGTCCAAACTAACCTCTGACCCCCTTTATGCTGGAGGGTGAAGGGGTGTGTAACATGCCGCTGCTCTGGGTTTGCAGGCAGTAGCGCAGTGGTGTACGCTTGGGATTGCTTTTCAAAGCAATCTATCCCTGTCTTTCTTTTAAGGCTTAGATTCTGCCAAAAACTGCAGAATTGGCAGCTTCAAGACTGAGCTTTTCCAGTGGCGCCCCGGCTGCCAGGTATCCTTTTCCCAGCCTCTTTGAAACAATAGATTGATAAAACTAACAATCCATTTTATACATTCAGAACAAGCTTCCTATCTTTCACGTTTGCCACATCATTCATGCACATCCCCCTTCTTACATTCCCAGCTACGTGCTTCAAATTAGATGAGACTTGGTTTCTGTCCAAGAACCTGAACTGATGCAAACAGGATCCAAATGATGTAATCTTGGCTCAATACCTGGGGGTTGGAAGGTCTAGGGTGATCTTTTGAATTTGGAGGTCTTTCTGGTACAGGTAGGATGCTGGTGAATGCGTGTAAATGAGGGCTTCTCTGCACTGTTGTTATGAAAGGTGCTGATTGTGACATTCCATCCTGGAACTCATGGGGGAGGAGAAGGAAAAGGAAGGAGACAGCATCTTTCACAAAAGCAGTCCAGCTAGAAAACACAGCATGAACAGTCCTCAGACAGCCCTATTCTTTCCTCCTCTTGTGCTATTTCTGACTGAGTGAGCAGTCTTCTGTCTGCTACTAATGTGTGGTTTCAGCCAGTGCACGTTACATGGTCATTCCCATATAAATCCTCAGCTGGGAGTTGGAACTCCCCCTGCATGTCCCTGTTGGAAAATTTCCAATGTTTGTCAGATGCCTCTGCAGACTGGTAGGAGTAGCAGTTTGTTCAGCCTAATCTTTTCGTGACATACATTCAACAAAAGAAGATTGGATCTAAGGCAAGCCAGTGCTCCCAAGCGAACGGTTTTGTATAGCCTAACCAATAACCCTGAGGCCCAGGCCTAGGTCTCTGCTGCTGCATTTCTGAAGAAAGCAAAGTCCAAGTCTAATCTGCACCAAGTTTGTGGATCTTTGCAAATAAATATTTGCATTTTATTTTAGTGCCATGATTTTTTGTTTACATCAGGCATTTTGGTGCACCCCCCCCCCCCCCCAAAAAAGCCCAGCAAAATACGTTGGTTGATTTATGTAATACTGATAAATTTGGCACATTGCCCAGTGAAGCTGCATGAATTACATAACAATACAGTGGCAATCAAGTCCTCTGCAGAACTGTGTGGCTTGCGTCACATCACTGCTTGAATCTTGTATTCTAGATAAGCAATTCTTCTCCCCCACCCCATCCTCCAAATGCCAAGACTCCCTTTATAATATTTTTTGTCAGATTGCTGAGTCTAGAGCAGTACACGATGCAAAACCAAGGTAACCGGAGCAAATCAGTGCATTTTGGATGCATCTAATTCCCCTCCCTCCTGCGACACAAAGCAATCCTGATTAAAAGGGAGTCCAATAAAATCATTTCAAGGTAGCCAGCTCTCCTGATAGTATTCACCCACTCTCATTTTCAGGGTTGTTCTTTGTGGGGAGATAGGAAGTTGGATAAAACTGGGTCAGCCTTTTACCATCCTTATCGACTCATTAAAGTCAGTGTTTATGGTCTTGATTCATTTGATCTCGTTTCATTTCAGCAATTGCTCAAACTCGGTCACTTGCCTGGCTCCTTTTCCAGATGTCTGAAGCAATCTTGCAACTCGATCGTACTGTTTGTCTTTCACAGACAATAAATTCTTCAGTGTCTATAATGATTGATTTTCATGTAGGACCTCAGTGCACTCTCCTAAAGCGACCGTGTACACTTGCCGCTGGCTCCCCTTTCCCAGTTTGGTGAAATCAGACCCCCTTGATGCTGCAGTTAACCACGACTTTGTGTAAATGGGCACATTCTCCAAGGAAAGTGTAAACGCCTTGCATGCTGCCACTTCCACCAAAGAAAGTTTTCAGAGACCACATTTGAAGCGCGTTTCTTATAAATAGGAGGAGTGCACTTTCCTTCCAAGACTAATTGCCTTCTCTAGAGCAATATTGGATGAAGGAGTATAGAGGGAGCATGGACTTGTTCAGCATTTTTCTTAGTTATATCGTTGGAGTCACACTGTTCAGAACCTGATTCTTCATGATTAAGGCTACGTTGAGGTCACAGAAGTCACAGATTCTGTGACTTCCAGAGACCTCCATGACATTCTCTGTTTCAGCCCCAGGGGCCTCGGGACTGGAACTGGCAGCCAGCGGCACCCAGGCAGGGTTCCAGCAACAGGTGACAGCAGTGACGGGGGGCCCCCTGCAAGGTTCCAGCAACAGGCGACTGCCTCCTGACGGGGCCCTCCTCAGGGTTCCAGCGACGGGTGACCTCCTTGTATGGAGGGGTGAGGAGGGGAGGGGCCCGCCTTGGGCAAGCGGTTGGGGGTGTCCCATTTTCTTTTTGGGAAATATGGTCATCCTGCAGCTCCCAAAGCAGGATGAAGAGCAAATTGGGTCTTTTGCATTAATTCCTTCTGCCCTTCTCTCCTGAAACTGCTGAGCTGGGGGTGGGTGAACTAGGTGTTTTGAGGGGTATCAGTAATTCCACTGAAAGGGAAAAAGCCTCCAGAGGCCTCTCTGGAAAATTGCTCCCAGGGAGTTGTGTATTGGCTATGAAAACACTGATTGTTAGAGCTAGAAAGAAAATAAATGCCCTGGACAGACCGGGTTAAACTTGCCTGTGGAACCTTTCAGAATGGAAAATGCTCCCAGAAGGGCAAGCTGCTTGTGTGTAAACCAGATTTTGGTGAGTCACCTCAGCTGGAAGCCACAGTCGTGACTATTAAAGTGACAAAGAACAAGCAATCCCTGGATCTGTTTCCTAGGAGACACTTAGCCTCGGAGTTTACACAGAATATTCGGCTCTGCTTTGGGGATGCGTTTCAGAAGCTTTCTAATGAGCTTGTTTTTGGGCTCTGCGGCAAACGTTGCCAGCAGCATTAATGACCTGGAAAGTAAACTTTGCAAAATGGGAGACTCCAACCAAAAGAATGGGCATGTGTGAAGGACCTTTGGAAGCAGGAGCTGTTTGAATTTCCTCGCATGTTTTTCACATAAAGATTTTTTTAATAGAAGGGCTGCTACTGCCTCGCAGGTCACTGTACTAAAATCCAAAGCAGCTCCATGGCAATGTAGGTGGCTTTTGCTGATGGGTGAAATATGATCCATGGATACCTACTAGGGCTCAACCATTATTTTCTTTCTTGTAAATGTCCCTCTGTGCCAAGGCTTCTTGCTTGGAATCAAACTCTCCACTAGGGACGCTTTTGAGCCAGACTTGTACAAAACTTGCAGGGTCCCCAGGGGGCCATCCAAATCATTTACCCTTTTTTATATTGGTGCCAGCTCATCTCACCCATTTGGGTTTAAACCATGGGAGGGAAAAATGACACTCAGGGTCAAGAATTTGGACTGATCTTCAGCAGTGTTGCCAACTCTCACTATATTTGGTGTCTGTCTTAAAGCTCCAGCTCTTAGAGTCTAGTGATTGTGACAATCTCAGCTTTCATTTTAGAAAAATACATTTCTGGCCATCATAATTGCAAAGAAAAGCTTGAAAACGTGATCCAGGTGTAACCTAAAGGTTCAAAACCCAGAAGGCAAAGAAAATGAATCCCAACATTATTTTTTTAAATCTCATGAGTTTTAAGGCAAACTTAAGCTCTGCAATATCAAACGCATGATTTTTTTCAATGCTCGGAATTGACAATACTGGAACTGCAGTGTTCTGTGCTTCCGCTTAGGAGGCCTAAACCAGAGTGTGTAATGCCTGGTCAGACTAGACTCCTAGCTGCATAATAGGGGTTATGTGCTTCCCCTTGGAAGGAGGAATGTGTAGGTTCCTCCTTCTGGAAACTAGTCCTTACCCTCCCCCCATGCTCAGACCATGTGTTCTTCTCCTGTTCCTCTTTGTCCCCCCAAAATATTCTCACGGTCATCCAAAAAGAGCGTGTGTGGCAGTTCCACTATAGTCTGTATCTCCCCATTCCTCCCATTTGGGGAAAACTGCATGGTTCTCTGATTTTCACGGGGACCGGGCTACCCCTGCGTCGGTGACTCCGGACTAGGAAAGGTTCCAAAGCTCAGTCTCACTCCCACCACAGAGGGGGTAGGGAACACAGCCTCCTATGCTCATTAGCCCCCACTGGTGACCCATTTGAAGGGGTGGGGTGCACCGTTTAGCAAGGCCTCTCAACCCCACACACCTTTGCTTCTCAATGAAATCTCCACTTCCCCACAAAAGCAACCCCCTGAAGGAATAGCTGTGAGAGAATGAACGCTTTTTTTGTCTTTCAGAACTGAGTTATTTTGTGATCTCCATTAACTTTTTTAATAACCCAGTTCCCAATAGCTTTCAAGCAATTGAGCTATTAAGCTGCTCTCATATGACACAAATGCAGATTTGTCTGTAATACCCCTAAGATCTATTGCATTAGCTTGTTTTTTCAAGCCAATAGCTAAATCAGCCAGCTTTCTGCCAAAGAGCACAGCCTGATAGCTAATAGGTTAGTTTTTTATCTGTTATCTTTTACCACAGTTCTCCTGATTTGTGACTGATGGTTATTGTCTACCAGGAGAGGTAGTCAGCGATCTTGCATTTTTATTTTTTTAGGTCAATTTTGGAGAAAGAAGGACCAAAGTCACTCTTCCGAGGATTGGGTCCAAACTTGGTTGGAGTGGCGCCATCAAGGTAAAGATCTTAAAGGGTTCAGTTCATATTAAAAAAAAAAAAAAATCTTCATTTTAAGGCTGTGGCACAAAGATTGTACTATGCATATTATAAATGCTCTGTTTTTATTAAACAAGTTTAAAACAATGCCCAAATGGTTCATTTATGAACTAACTGCTGGCCAGTGATAAGAGCACATAGTCTAGTAGACAGGAGACCTGAGTTCTAATTCCAGCTCTGTCACAGATGTACTCAATGATTCGGGACAAGTTGCTTAACTTCTGTATACCTTAGTTACCCCATCTGTGAAATGGGGCTACTGAAGCTCTTTCCTTTTTGTAAAGGAGTTGCAGATCTATAGATGATAAAAGTGCCATGCAAGTGTGACGCAAATAAATATATTAAATTCAAGCCATTATTTTTGAGGTGTGCAAATCAAAGCTGAGTATGAATTAATCTTATTTAGTACTTGCCTAGCACTTTTCAACTCCTTTTCGGTTTCCTTCTCCTTCTCCCTGGGAAAAGGTGTACCAGCAGACTGAAAGCAAGTGCCTCTGTTTACAGCGCCTAAAAATCTGGCTTTCTCTGGCATTTTTATTGGCTTCTGTACATTTTGTTTCTCTGTGTGTGTATCCAGGCTGCTCCTTATGATCTTTGCTTTTCATTATCAGTTTCACACACTGTTTTCACATAACTGATCTGCAAAGAAGGAGCTTGAGATTGGTGGAGTATTGCATAAAAAGAGGGGTTTCTGTTAGTACAAGACAGTCCATTTTTTTTTTTTTAAAGTATGTAGACTGAACCAGGTATTTAAATGAATATGAAGAATAGGTGACTCGCTGGGCATAGACTGGGAAAATAGAAATATGGGGGTGCAAAAAATCTGCAGACTCGCATTAACACATTATCTAGCACTGCCCTGGGAGTATCTGAAAGTACTGTTTAAATATGGAGTAAGTTTCACGGCACCCCCAGGAAGATGGCATCTAGGGAAACGGGTGCAGATTGGTTAAGCAACTTACCCAGAGTCACTCAGTGTGCTAGTGGCAGAGCTGGGGTTAGCCACCTAGCAGCTGGGAGCACTCTTCTCAAGCCAGGTAGCCAGACATGCGCTAGCTCTGCTCAAGCGAATGCGCTTAAAAATAGCGGTGAGGTTAGCCAGCCCGGTACAAACCCATCTGACCTTTATGGGTCCAAACTCGGGTGGCTTAGCAGCATGGATGTTGCGGCATGGGCTATTTTTAGCACAGTAGCTCGAGCAGAACTAGTGCATGTCTGTCTCCCTGGGCAGGGGAAGACATTCCCAGGTGCAGTGTAGACATACCCCCTGACTCCTCAGTCCTGTGCTCTGTGTGCGAGACTACGCTACTTCCCATTCAGGATTTAATTGGCCAACCTCACAAGGCCTAGGCTCAACTTGATGGCATTTTGTCTATGTATGTAATGCAGTAACTGTTCGATGCTGCATCTGATCAATTGCAAAACTTCTATTTGGGGGGAAATTGGAAAACCAAAAGGAGGAAAACGAGGGGCGTGGGGAGCCCTGACTATCTGTTTAAACTAGCCACAGCTTCAAGCACCTCTGCACTGATCTACAGATAAAACTGATCAATGGCCCCATTAACGCTTTCCAGGATAGCAATACCTGTATTTCATCTGTGTTGATACCCTGAATGATTTATCTCCCAGACAGAAAGACCGAAAAGAAAGCGGGGGAGAGAATCAGGCATGCACAGAGCCCTGGCATGGGGGGAAAGAATGGGACCCTTGCAAAGGGGAAATGGGGAGCACACAACACCTGGTGGAGGGGAAATTGGGGGATCCTAGTTTGGAGGGATAGGGGTGTACACAGAGCCCCTGCCATGGGGAGGTGACACTCTGAACCCCTGGTGGTGGGGAGGGGGGAGTGGGAGGAATGGGGGGTAGAGACTCTGGCAAGGGAGGAATGGGGGGGACCCTTGGAGCCCCTGGTGGCAGGGGGGAGATTGAGAGGGAGGAATGAGGGGCAGGCAGAGCCACTGGCATTGAGGTGAAAGAAGGACATGGGCGTTAGAGCCGTACACGTAAGGGAGCAGTGGAGAAGTTGCAGGGAGTCCCTGAAATAGAGTGGGTGGAATGGAGGAATGCAAGGAGTCCCTGATGTGCACGGTGAGCTTGGCTCACAGAAGCTATGAATTGCACGATGCCCTAGTGGCTGTACAGGCAGGCGTCCTGGTGTACGTTGGCAGGCTGAGTCTTTGCAGATGGAAACAATAATGTTGAGGCCCTTCTAAGATCTACCTCGTTGGTCTGGACTATGGGAGGAAAGCAGTGACTGGTTTGAATTGCATGTTTGTAGATTATCCTCTGTAGCGAGTTCTTCTCTTTTTCCTGGCACAGGGCGGTCTACTTTGCATGCTACTCCAAAGCCAAGAAGCGATTTAATGGCATTTTTGTGCCCAACAGCAACATTGTGCACATTTGCTCAGCAGGCTCTGCAGGTATGTTATCGCATGGAGGGTGTCCCTTTGTCTCCCAGGCTATCTTGCCATAGTACAAATGTGCCCAGCCATTCTGCTTCCAGAAACTGGTTACCTGTGTCGCTCCTACTTCAGAATCAATCACGCACCATTTCCACTCCACTCCCAAGAACCTCTTTATAGAGGGCAATGAAGAAGTTTTATTTATCAGATCCTTAATTCTTTCAACATGGTACTCTGTATGGTATAGGTGCCATCTAGGGCTGCCTCAAGCACATTTCCCAGCTAAAGCAGTGGAAAATGTTGGCAATGAAGCATAAAACAGGGAACGATGTTTGTACTGGTACCCTGCACAATGGCGCCTGATATGGTAGCATACCGAGGTATCAATCAGAACACAAATGAAAACCGAAGCTGCGTATTATAGTGCAAAAATGCCCAGATCTTTCTGAAAATGTTCATTTGGTCTCCCTGGGTTTGTGCACCCACTGTGTTGCTGGGTCTCGCCACGGAGAAGGGCATTCTTTCTAAGAAACCTTTATCCAGCAAACGATCTCCATAAAAGATTGAGATCAGGAGAGGTGGCTGAGTTCATAAAACCATGATGTTGGGCAGGGCACCTCCTAAGGAATCAAAGTTCAGGGACTGTTGAAAATCAACTCTGCTGGACCAGAAACGTCCAGTTCTCTTCAAAACAGGGAGGCAACTTGGCAAGTTTCTCTACGGATTCTTAAGGAACCCCTCTTTGCAGAACTAGAAGTTAATGTTCATGCAGAGGCTTAGTCAAAACCTTATTTCTGCAGCTCTCCACTTATACAACTGAGTATCAGTTTCAACCAGGGAGGAATTAAATTCCAAACAAGGGTTGTTTTTACCAGTTGTATAACATAGTTGTGGGAAGCTTTGACGAGGACACTTTCAAAGTCACCGTAAAACATTTGGAAGGGGGGAAATAAAACTCTAGAGGAGCCTGCCAGGCGAATACCCACATAAGATTTGTACATGCTGTAGTCATCCCACATAAAGAAATGCCTAACTACTGGCATACCGCAGAGGGTCCAATATGTCACAAATTCTGAAGCGTACTGGATGGGTTACCCAGTGGAACAAGGAATTTAAGCTGGGATTTTCAAATAAGCCTGTGGGGCTTTCCAAGGGAGATGGGCACACAACTCCCTTAGGCCTGCTCTGTCGACATAGTTACACAAGTAAAACAGTGTGGGGGGAGGGCGGGGGAAAATTGTAACTATTTACTGAAATACTTACACTGGTATAGCTCCTAGTGTAGGCACAATTATACCAATATAAAGATGTCTTATTCTGGACTAGTTTATTCTCCTTCCCATACAGGAATAAGATATACCAGTATAAACGCATCCCACTAGGGGGCTTGTAGTGCTAGACTCGACCGGAATAGTTCAAGCAGTACAGCTAGTGTATAGACAGGGCCTTGGGCTCCTTTGACAATCCTAGTCTTAAAGAAATGTTACCCTGTTATAGACCAAGCACTGCAGTTCTTGAGCAATGACCAGCAATGTTTCATCGTTCCCGGGGGAAAGAAAACCATTTGCGTGTTGTTATAATTATAAGTGCCTTTGAAATTGTGACTTAAAGATTTAGGGGTGGGAAGAAGTGAAGTTACTAACGTCTCATGCGGTACTATATCGAGTGAGTGTGCTAGTGCTGAAGTATATTTCATCTTATGTAGGAGCCCTTTTACTATGGAAAACTTTGTGTACGTTTCTTCTGAAAATAAGTTTGCCATTTGCAGACCAGAAGGAGGAGGATGTTCTAATGATGCTCTTGTGAACAATAAGGAAATGTGCACTTTAATGGAAATCAGCCAGTCCACAATCATAATGGTTTTTAGACTATTCTTTGTAGGGCAGGTCCACACTGGGGCGGGGGATCGATCTAGGAAACGCAACGTCAGCTACGAGAATAGCGTAGCTGAAGTCGACGTTTCCTAGATCGAACTAAATTTACTTACTGCGGGTCCACGCGGCGCAGGCAGGCTCCCCCGTCGACAGTGCTTCCTCCTCTCGGCGAGCAGGAGTTCCGCAGTCGACGGGGGAGCGCTTCTGGGATCGATCTATCGCGTCCAGATGAGACGCGATAAATCGATCCCAGAAGATCGATCTCTACCCGCCAAATTGGGCGGGTAGTGTGGACCAGCTCTTAGTCTCTCTTTTTGTCCGTGTTGGGAAGGTACTTTGCTATTCTGGGAAAACTTACTGCAGGATGACTGCACCAGCTTACTCAGACCTAAGTCACCGAACTGCCCATTAAAAGCTATTCTCAAATTATCTCAAGCATGGATGGGTTCAGTTAAGGAGATGGCTCAACAGCACCACCTAGAGTCTTGGACTATCTGGTATGGATGATTGCTTCATGGATTTCCCTGTATCTCTAAGAATAAGTTAAACCCATCCATAAATATTAAATCTCATAGAAGGCTGTTTACAGTAACATGGGCTACATAATCATACCATTCCTTAGTGCTTCACAAAGTCCTATGGTAGAGAGAATGAATACCTCACAAGGGGAACTTGCTTTGATTCTGTAGCAATGTGTTGGTTCCAAACTGACTGACTCCCTCCCTCCCTACACTTCCTGTTCTGAAATCTCTAAATAGAAACTTGCCTATGGGACTACAGAGCATTAAAGCTTAGCAATTGTCATGGTTACTGCAGCAACCAATCCCTCTTAATTACGCTGTTTTTTTGTTTGTTCTGTCTTTCAGCTTTTGTCACAAATTCCCTGATGAACCCTATATGGATGGTGAAAACCAGAATGCAGCTGGAGCGGAAGTAAGCGACCAAGAGAAATTGGTGCCATCTTAGTTAAGAGGGGCTCCAAAACGCATATTCTTGCCCATTCCATCTATGGCTCTGGCATCGCTGATGCCTTTTCCTATTCCCTGTCCCATTCAACTCCCATACCCTTTGAGTCACCGTCCTGTTAGATGACCAGGGTACAGCTTAAGCCTATCAGTGTTGTATCTTAATTTGACAAGAGGGGTCACTACTGAGGAGGGGAAGGGTGGTCCAATTGGTGCTAACTTGGGACTCAAGACCCATGTTCAGTTCCCAGCTGTACCCCAGACTTCCTGTGTAGCCTTGGACAAGTCACTTAGTCTTTCTCTCTGCCTCAGTTCTCCATTTTCCCCACCTCACACACCGTGGTGGTGTTGAACCTAAATACATGAAAGATTGTGAGGCACGTGGATACTTTGGTAATGCGGGTCACACAAGTACCTAAATGAGAGACTCAGGCAGGGCTCAACGAGGGAAAGGTCAGGACTGAGCATCCAATCTGTGTCCCCTATATGACAATACAAGGCACTGACATGGGCTCTAAATCATACAGAAGTGGGTTTTATATTCTCTTAGGCTAGTTCAGTAATGCAGGACCCTCCATAACTGCCCGTTAACTACGTTCTGAACAATGTAAAGTTTTTTAAACTCCTATAATTGAAGCTGTTTAATTTCATAGAACAGTATAATGGCAATAAGAGTCGCCTTCAGGCGTTTAAAGTCCTTTGGCTCTCCTTCAATACCTTATTACTCCTAACCATATGTCCTAGAGAGAGAGAGAGGATAGTCTTAGGTAAAAATTGATAGTAAAATCTTTGAGCTGAATGATTCACAGTCACTAATGGATGTGAAAGCTATGAGGGATTATACCACAGCGAGAGCTGTGCTATAGTTAAGGTTACATTAATAATGTGACTCTTTAAAATAGACATTTTTTCCCCCTGGGAATATGTTGGGTGATAGATCAGAAAGATCCTTAAAATACCGAGATTACTCACCAAGAAGTATTTGAAAATATGTTGGTTTACACAGCTTATAAATTATTTAAAAAGCCTAACTCCAGTAAGTCACTAGGTGGCACCTTTGAACTAAATGCTGCTTGTTACCTGAAGAATCCTTCCACATACAGACCTTTGTCTCTGGCCCTGCCACAACCAGACAGGAAGGAAATTGCTAGTTCAATAAAAAGCAATGCTCCTTCCATAGTGCTGTTATTAAAGCACTAAACCAGTGGTCGACAACCTTTCAGAAGTGGTGTGCTGAGTCTTCATTTATTCACTCTAATTTAAGGTTTCGCGTGCCAGTAATACCTTTTAACGTTTTTAGAAGGTCTCTTTCTATAAGTCTATAATAGATAACTAAACTATTGTTGTGTGTAAAGTAAATAAGGTTTTTAAAATGTTTAAGAAGCTTCATTTAAAATTAAATTAAAATGCAGAGCCCCCCGGACCGGTGGCCAGGACTAGGGCAGTGTGCGTGCCACTGAAAATCAGCTCACGTGCTGCCTTTGGCACGCGTGCCATAGGTTGCCTACCCCTGCACTAAACTATGATGGGGAGCCAGGACTGGAGCTGGAAAGATTAGCACAAGCATGTATTAGCTGATTGGAAAAGCCAAATGTGCACATTTAGCATTACAGTCCTGCTACTGGCATTTGAAATGTGACTACAATGCCAAAAGCAATGAAAGGAACATTAAAAGTCTCTGCACGGCATTCCTAGAAAATTCCTGCCGCTACACTTATCAGAGAGCCATTCTTGTTTCTCCTGGGTCACTTTTCATTTGTAATGTCTGTGCAGTTTTTTTGAACCTCTGAGTTTTGCCTTGTTCTAACCCTGTTTTAATTTGCTCCCTTTAGAGTCAGGGGTTCAAAGCCGATGAATGCTTTGCAGTGTGCTAGATACGTTTACCAGACAGAAGGGGTCCGTGGTTTTTACAGAGGCTTGACGGCCTCCTATGCTGGGATTTCGGAGACCATTATCTGCTTTGCTATTTATGAAAGTTTAAAGAAGCACCTGAAGGATGTCCAGCTGCCCCCTTCCCCTACTAATGGGACCAAGAGGACCTCCACAAACTTTTTTGGACTGATGTTTGCTGCTGCTGTTTCTAAGGGCTGTGCCTCCTGTATTGCTTATCCGCATGGTATGTTAAACTCCTCATTTACCAGTGCAGTAGAACAGCTGTTGCCTTTAGTCTGTATCAATCTATGGCTGACAGTGCTGTAATATTCTTATTAATCTGGATGTCTACAGATGCCATGTTACTGCAGTGACTGTCTATGTACGCAGATCTTCAGCATTGTTCCCATTACCCCAAGCTAGCTAAACCGCTAATTGCTGAAGGAGGTTTGCTACAGAAAGCTAACTCTTCTCCCTCCCTCCCCGTTTCTCACTAGTGGCCTCATCCAGCTCCTCACAGGTCTTTGGAGCATGAGTGTGTTTGTTTCATTTGTATTACCTCCAGTCATTTATGCAGCACTCAAAGTGAGCTAAGTGTTTTACAGAACAAGTAGACTATTGTTTCTGTCCTGAAGAGATGCAACGAGAGAGAAAGGGCAGGGGAATGACAAGGTTGCGGCATTTTGGATTGTGTGTCATTATGGTTAAATTAGGTGCCCATCCTATCTCTTGTAGGCAGCTCAGCAGAGGGGTTTAGCAGGGATTTGGCCAAGCCATCACCCTCCCCTCAGACAATGAAAATTGATGGGCATTCCACACAGAAGGGGTAGCATGGAGAAAGATGCTGAAGTGAGAGATGGAAACAGGGCAATGAGGCTGGCTCTAAAATGCCAATGATTCTCTTTTCCTTATCCAGCAGTATTTCTTTACTCCGCTGTATGCTGTGCTTTATGGAAAAATCAGTCTGATTCCCGGCACATCTCTCTCTGCCAACTTCTCTCCTTCCTTTTAAAATCAAAGCCCTAGATACTGGCTGTTAACATGGCTTGAATTCTTAGTCTGATACCCTTAGATGCTACCATGAAAATGCCACTCTGGGCTTTTATCTCATTCTCGGCACTAACTTTTAGGCAACAGATCACATCACAAATGGAAAAGAGCCGGGGGAGAAAAGACCATGAAATCCAATTCACCAAACCCTTGACTAATTCTATTCCAGGCCTTTCTCTTCCTTTTTAAATTGTCCTCAGTACCTTGTTTAATGGATGCAGCTACATACAGATTTCATATTGCCATCAATGTTCTGAATCTATAAGAAGCCTTTCTCTACCATAGCTCTCCAGACAGATTATATGAGGCCAGTTTTTCATTGCAACTGTACAGAAACTGTTTTTGACTTCCATCATACCTGAACAGTATATAAATTAATGTGCAGATGAGTCAGGTAAGAAAAAAATCGAGGGTGACTTGGCCAAAGAGAGCCTGCCTTTTGGAGAAGGCGTGTTTTGATTGATACAAATTACAAGTGGCTCCTAAGGCAGTAGGTGCCGCTGCCATAAAGCTAAACAGCCCACACACCATGCAGATCCTTCCCCCACAAATCTGATTCCTCTCCAAAGCCGCCCACACAAATTGATGCACCTTGCAAGATGTTCTGAAGTTCAATGGACCCCAGCTATTTTGGAGCAGAGGAGGAAGCTTGTTTCAGAGCTCCAGGCCCCTCACAAAGCACTGTACTGCAAGCCACCTCTCGTGTTCAGTCAGTTGGAATCCAGCCCAAGTGCATCTGTTGATCCCAGCTATGGCCTTGAACACCACCCTAGCTGTGCCAAATCAAAAGTGGCTTCCCTCCGTTTCATGGTAAATGCCACCAAGCCCCAGCTCGCCCCATACGCCAGTTTGAGGAGAGCACAGACCTACTGAACGGTGCCCCCTCTTTCCAAAGCACCGTGTGAGGAATGTGAGCAGCAACCGAGGAGGTGGTCAGCGGAGTAACAGCCCCCATAAGCAAGCCATCCATTTATTGTGCAGTTTGGTGTTTACACGGAAGTGGAAAACCAATTTTAACCGCCTGCCTTGCCTGGCAAGCAGTGCCTGCGACTCCAGGGTTTGTAAGTGTAGGTGAGCGGATTATCCAGCAGGAATCTCCCTTGTCCAGGGTAAGGTTCTGATTGCCCTGAGCTATGCAGGCTCTTTCCTAACCTGTAAGTGTTTCTGGGCTGGGGGATTTGACTGGAGAGGCTAACCTAGTGCTCTGTTTGTTTCCCCCCCTCCCTCCAGAGGTCATACGGACAAGACTGCGAGAGGAAGGCACAAAATACAAGACTTTCTTTCAGACGGCTCGTCTGGTAGCACGTGAGGAAGGCTACCTGGCTTTCTATAGAGGACTCTTTGCGCAGCTCATCAGGCAGATACCAAACACAGCCATTGTGTTGTCCACCTATGAGCTAATTGTGTACCTGTTGGAAGACCACACTAAGTAGCAGAGCCAGGGAGCATCCTCTGGAAAATAAAAACTGACATTGAGCAAATAGTCATTAAGAGACTGATACAGGTGATGAAGATGGAGAATAGCTATGAGTCTCTGATCACCTGCTGGACACTTTTCCTTTTGGATTCATGCTTTCTGGAAGGTTTCAACTCATTAACGTTAATAGTTAATTATAACTTTTTAACTTAAGGAGAGATGATTCAGAATTAAACTGCTACTAAATTAAATCATGCTATTTAATTTGTATGTTTTGGTTGTCCTTTTCTTTAAGCACAGGTATATGTGGCATATATGTACCTGTGCTATTGAGATGTTTCTTGGATTGATAGTCATTAAAACTGTATTGAAGTGGGAGAGGAACTGGTTTGGAGTCTGAAACTGAGATCTCCTACTACTGGTGTCACAAAATATCATTTTCCAGAAGTATTGAGTCCTAAGACCTTTCAGTGTGCTTCGTGGCTGATTCATGGGTGTAATATTCATCACCCATGTGAGCTTTCAGAATGGGGTACTGAGCACAGTGAGGCAGCTTTGTAACACGCAACTTGACGGGTATAAAATGTTCATGCCGGAATCTCCTGGATGAGCCACTGTATTGGAAGACATTCCTGCAAAGGTTAAGCAAAATAGCTTCCCTGAGAGAAACTTAAACTATACGTGGGAGGGCACCTAATTGAATGTTTGCATCATTTAAGTCTTCTCTAATCTATTACTTTCCTCATCTCCAGTGGTGACATCTTCTTTTCTGAATGGCCTGGGGGAAATCAGTACAAATTCTTCAAGGTATGAAGCCAACTCTAGAGCTCCGCTTTCTGGTGCAATATTTAGGAGTTAAACTGTTTTAATTGGTCATCAATAATTATTAATCTGACTTGCCCCTGAGGAACAGCAACTTGGTGATTGGAATGCAGTCATGCACATCTTACCTCCTGATAACTCTTGCTACCTCACTGGGCTAAGTAAAAACCATATAAAGCTATGTAATGAGACTTAAGGAAATAATTTATAAAGTTAAAAATGGAGAGATACAGATCTCCTACTCCAGTACAACCTATTGGACTGTTCTCACCCCACTTCATGTAGGTTCAGTAATCTCATGTGCTCCAAAGAGACCAGATTGAATGGTTCCTCCCCCACCACTTTGGTCATCTTTCACCACTAGTCAATGACATAGCTTCTGCCTCTCAATTTTAAATTACACATCGTGCATTAGCTCTAATCCTTTCATGGGGCTATTGAAATGTGCTTATACTTAAGCAGTCATTTATATTGTTGTAGCACCCAGGTGGCCTAGATATCACTGTCCAGGTATAATTGCTGGGTGTTTCTGGATAATTTTGGGGGGATTTAAAGGGTTATATTTGGTTTTGCCTTTTGGACTGGCCACTATGTTCTTGTACCCATTAGTGTAATTTGCTTTGACAGCTGAGACAAATGCTGCAGTGCAAGACAGATGATCTTCTGTCTTTTCTACAGCTGAACTGAACAACTGAGCTGCTCGTGACTTCAGCAGGTGTTGAATTCTTGGGCATATACCAGTGTTTACTTCTCTAACTTCACCAAGAAGCAAACTCAGACTTGGGAGGGTGTTACAAATTGTTAGGAAAAAGCCCATGAGTGAGGCTAGGGCTCTAGAATCCTGTCTGCTTGTAAAAAGCTAATGAGAATAAGCATGATGGTTAGAAATGTGATTACTGACCCACTCTGTGTCTGTAACAAAATGCCAGTCTGGATGCTAACAATTAAGCCCCCATTGAGGACAATTGCGGAGGTAGGAGGAAAGTGAAGCATATGTACCCTACAGATGACGCCCAATGTAACTATAGAAGAATTTATTAAATCCTGCAGAGGCTCATTGGAAAGGAGAGAATGTAACATTTGTTTGAATTTAAAATAAAACAAATTGAAAGAGTTGAATAAACTAGAAATTGTTAAAGGACTCTTACAATAGTTTTGCTTCTTGTCTCTCTCTTTAAAACCTTTGTGGGAATCAAAACTGTCAGTTCTGAAACCAAAAGATTTTTGCTGCTTATTCCTCCCAAACTGGAATCTAAGATCTGCTTCCTTAAACTGTTCCGGGTTTTTCATGTACATTGGCTCACTTTTACAGCATTAGTCAAGTGTCTGGGCTGCTGGTGCCTCCCTTTTAGAAAAAGGGAAATTAGTGGTTTGCTTGAAAGGCTCAAAACTTGAGATTACAAAAAGGGTTTTTTTAACTATCTAAGCCTGTTCAATAAGGTGTTTTGGGTTTTTTTACTAATGACCCTGGCAAATAATTTGATGGGGATTGAACATACTATATTGACAGCTGTTGGAAGATCAATTCAAGTTTAAATTATTCCCTCCTCTTTACACTAAAATCCAAAAAGTTCAATAAAAGTCTAAGGCCCTAATCCTGTAAAGATTTATACACATTTAACATCACGCTTTGTGAGTAGTCTCTCACTGAGGTCTGCTTCTGTAAGTCTAACTCCATTATCGGAGGGAAGGACTGGAAATAGTTCAAGGGACATCCACGTTAAAATACCCTAAAAAGGCGCAGGGGATTCCTTTTTTTGTGGAGATGTTTACTATGTTTTTTTCACAATTGATGCGGTCTTAATTTTTAAAAATTCATTCTGTTTCGGCAATGAAAATATACTAGTCCATGTCACTTGTGTTTCAGTTCCAGGTTCTTGCTTCCTAGCACCATGTTGCAAATACTGGGTAATATCCTGGCCCCACTGAAGTCAGTGGCAAAACTCCCATTGACAACAGTGAGGCCAGGATTTCACCCATTGTAGGAGAATGGTTAAAACAAGCTGTACAGGGGTTCAGGATGCCAGTTCCTGTAAGTCTAATTTTTGTGGTAGCTCTGATGGAACTGACAGGGACTGTTGGGATCTGGGGGTCCAGCTACAGGTGAGAGGATGGACCATGGCTCCTCACAAGGCTGTTGGCATGAGTGGTTATATATTACGGTAGTGCCTAGAGGAAGTGGTCAGTCTTCATTTGTCATTTCTTTTTCCTCCTCTGAAAAGTAGTGGATTTCCTCCAACTTTGAAGATTTTTAGTCTTTATTCACTCCATTCTCTATTCCCCTTTTCTTTTATGTTCTGCCTTATCCCCATCTGTCTTTGGGGTCCTGCTTCATATCGCTTCTCGGCTCTCTATGAGCTGAGGGGTGAAAACATTAGTACTCACATGGAAGCAGCCTTGCTTCATAATTATGAAGCAGGAATGTATCTCTTGTACAGTTGAAGAAAAAGGAGGCAGAAATTATAAGTGACTTGACCAATGCCAGAAGGAGGGAGTGTGTCAGAGCTACGATTAGAATACGGGTGTCTCAGCCAAATTTTTTTGATTGTCCATTGGTTCTGGGTGCCCAGTTTTTGAAACAGCTTGGTCTTTGGTTTTCAAAATTGCTCACACCTGGAATTTCATTTGATGTCTGTGGGAACTGTGGGTACTTAGCACCTCTGGAAAATTAGGCCAAATATGGGTGTCCAGAAGTTGAGAAACATAAAACTAGTGCCCGTTTCTTAAAAGCAGCCCCTCTTGTCTATCCTAGGCTGCACCTCTCTATTGAACTGACCCTCTTTATAGCCAAAGGCACAACATTTGCTCAGCCAAAGAGCTGCCCTACTTACAGCCAGCCAGAAGCAGCAGCCCAGGTGCCACTTGCCTTTCACAGCCGTAAACTGGGCTGAGGTACTGTGACAGAGTCCTGGGCAATAGCACCTATTGAGTTTGGGGGGAAGGAAACAAACCTGCCTGTATCAGAAGGCCCCTCCCCCAGCCCAAGAGGAGGAAGCACTAAATCCAGGGTTCAAGTAAAGGCAGGGGACAACGGATGATGAAACAGGGTCACAAGGTCAAAAGCAGGGAGCCAGAGGGGTGCTGGGAAATAGTATCTGAGCCAGCACTCTGGTCACTGCTGCTCTAATCACTGACTCCCGAGCAGACCTCATTAAGAGGAGCTGTGCCTAACTGAACGGGCTGAGGATTGAGAGACTAATCAGGCCATTAGGCAGATGGTACAAAAGGCACAGGAAGAAAGTGGAATGGGAGAGACTGTTCTTCCCTGCTCGCCTTCGGAGCTGAGGGCTCCATAGGACTGGAGGGAGGATATAGAGGTGGTGCAGACGAATATTGTAAATAAACTGCACTGTGGGTGTTTTACCTGAAAAAAGTCTCTGAACTGTGTGTGAACTTGAGCAAGGCAGGGGAGAGAGAGGGCCCTGCCACACATGGGGGCTTGTCTGGGATCTTAGCCAGCAGGAAGGTTTGGCAGCCTGGATGATGGAGGAGACCCTGCAATTGCTGGTAAAACAGCAAGAAGAAACTGAGAAGACCCTGCGAAGTTTCCAACAATCCTATCACATGGAGAGGCAGGCCTCACAGCAGAAAAGCTTGCAGGATTTCATAAGAGAACAAGCCAACATGTAGCAGCAGCTCCTACAGAAAGTGGTGAGTCCTATGATGGGGGATGGTAACCAGACACAGGGCCTATGTAAGATGGGCCCTGCTGATGATCCTGATGCATTCTGGGCACTTTTGAGAGGGTAGCTATGGGTGCAGGTTAGAATAGGGAGCCAGCCTCAGGGCCCAGGTTCCCCTATCTGTGGGGGAAGCCCCAGTGGCCTATATGGCTCTGAATGAGGCTCAGGCCGGGAATTACAAGGCAGTGAGGGCAGCCATCTTGGAGCAGGTCGGGCTGTCCACTGAAAAGTGCCACCGAAAGTTCTGATCTGCAAGGCGGGCTGGGGGTTTATGGTCCTGGGCATTCACCCAAAGGCAGACTGACTGGGTCATCTGCTGGCTGAGACCATACACCCAAACTGTGGGGGAAATAATGGGAGCTCTGGTGCTAGAAGAGTTCCTTCAGGGCCTTCCTGAGAACATACGAGTGTGGGTCAGGAAACATCTACCAGGTTTGATGGATTCCGCCGTGATATTAACTGAGGAATGCACAGAGGTGGACTTTCCTAGGAAAGAAGGACAACCATATAGGGGTCTGGAGCATGGGAGGCAGACCAGAGACCCTCAGCAGGAATGGAAGAGAGACAGATGACGGGGACACACAAAGGGATTGCCTGTACATGGACTGTGGTTTGGTGAGTTTTGTAGCTGGGCCGGAACTAGAGAGAAGCAATGGACAAACTGTCTACACTTCAGTTATGGTGGGGAGGAAACTCAGGAGGGGCCTTGTGGATACAGCCTCAGCTTGCTCTCTGGTCTGGAGGGACCTGGTGAAGTCTCGCTGGATGATTCTGGGACAGTGGTTCTCAAACTTTTGTACTGGTGACCCCTTTCACATAGCAAGCCTCTGAATACGACCCCCCCTTATCAATTAAAAACACTTTTTAAAATCTATTTAACACCATTATAAATGCTGCAGGCGAAGCGGGTTTTGGGGTGGAGGCTAACAGCTCATGACGCCCCATGTAATAACCTCACAACCCCCTGAGCAGTCCCGCCCCCCAGTTTGAGAACCCCTGTTCTAGGAGCAACTATGAATATAGTGAGTCCATGAGGATAAGAGGTGCTGCCCTATGGCCTAGGTGTTTTGTTGGAAACAGGTCGAGGTAGTGGACAGGCTGCCCTATCCGGTTGTATTGGGCACTGACTGGAACCCCTTCCCAATAGGGAAACAAGGCGGTATAGGGAATCCCAGGATGGGGAAAAGGAAGCCAGAGGGGAGAGAAAAGAGAATGAGCCCGAAGGAGAAGCCATAGAAGCCTCTAGACAATAAAGCCTAAGTCAGAAGGAAAGGAGAGACCTTTGGGAAACTGAGGTTGCGGGGATAGGAATTGAGGAAGGAGGTATAGGGGAAATAGCCCAAACTCCTTAGTAGAGGTTGGGGGACCTATGAAGTCACCTGCCACACAGCCCCAAGGAGAAAAAACCCAGGCATAGTTTTGAGGGTTAGGAGAACCCGAGGCCCTGAGTGATCAGGGGGATAAAGGGAGTAACCTTGATCCACTGCCAGATACAAAGGGAGAGAATCTTGTGAGCAATTCCCCCAAGTGCCCACGGTGTGAAGACTTGTGGGCTGAGCCTGAGCTGTGGGGGTATCCTCCTCCCCTGAAGTGTGATTTCTGTGGGTGGAGACTGACCAGACTCCACAAGGGTGACCCAGATGATCACCCAAGGGATAGAGACACTCCACAGGGAGGCACCTCCGGTAAGGGATGGAGAGTGGTGGTGGTGGGGGGGAAGACAGACTGCTGGGTACAGCAGCTCTAATTCATTACTCCAGAGCAGACCTCATTAAGAAGAGCTGTGCCAAACTGATGGGCTGAGGAGAACTGAGAGGCTAATTAGGCAGATGGTACAAAAGGCACAAGAAGGAAAGAAAGCGCTTTTCCCTGCTTGCCCCAGGAGCTGAAGGTTCTCCAGGACTGTTGGCGTTATGGTACAGTATAGAGTATATGGGTAGTGGAAACTAATATTGTAAATACACTGCACCTGGTGTTTGACCAGGAAATAGGTCTCTGAGGTATATGTGGAGTTGAGGAGAAGCAGGAGCGATGGGTCCCTGCCCCAGTTACTCTTCAATAAAATTACTGGCTCCAGCCATTCACTCTGAAAGTCAGTGCTCAGCTGCTGTAGAAGAGACCTATAACTAACCTGCATTTGTCAAGCAAAACTAGCATGCTTTCATGTCCTTTTTCTCTCCAAGACCAGAAACTTACTGAAGATTTACCTTGCCAGACTGAAAACCGGAGGGGGCTGCACCTCTGGGCCTTTCCACTGTTTACAAGCCCCAGGCTCGTAGCCAAGATGTAAAATTTCCCATCAGGAAAGGAAACGGGGTCACTCTTCAGTCCAAGCTGAGGGCAATGCACAGAATTAGCCCATGCAAGCCGCAGTCTGGATCTTCAGCGTTCTCTGACTTTCACTCACCTAACATCTGCAACCCAGGTAGGGAAACGGGTTTGACGTTGAGCCGGGTTGTCACGCCGGCCGTCCCTGTAAGTAACACAACGTTCTTCGCCGCCTCCCTTGCTCCGCACGATCTTAACCTTTCACCACCCGCCTCTCCCACTGTACCCTCCCCGTGCGTGGAATGACCCCAATCCGTGCTGCTCTCTGACCGCTCCCCTCCTCTTCCTCCTGCCATGCCAGCCGCTGCGCGCTTGAATCACACACACGCCGCCTTCTTCCCCCCCCCGATTCACAGCCCCTCCTGGCACGACATTGGCCTTTCACGCTGCATCCTCCACTCCTCCGCCCTCCTCCGCGTTCCAGCCCGGCCAGCCGCTGCAGACGCAGGAGCCGGGGGGCCTCCTCCGACGCATGAGTCACTTTCATGCTTCCCCCTCCGCGATTCCCCACCCGCCCCCTCTGCCCGGCGCTGATTGGCGGAGCGGCGGGTGCGCTGCGGTGTGGCGGGGCGGCCGGCGGCGCTTACAAAGCGCGGCGGCGAAGGTCGCAGGCGGAGGATTGGCTGGCGAGGGAGCGCGTGGAGGTCCGGGCGCGTTCTACGCGCGGCTACTCCGCGTTCGGAGCGGGCGGGCCAGCGTTCCACGGGCCGCTCCCGAGCGTTCCACGGGCCGCTCCGGCAATGCAGGCCGTCGGCGCGGCCGGGGGGCTGGGGGTCACCGTCTGCGCTGCCGCCGGGCTGCTGCTCTACAAGATCGCGCGGAGGTAAGGGGCGGCCTCTTCTTCTGCCGCATGCGCTCGGGGCGCGGGAACCGGAACCGAGCCGGCCCGCTTGCCGCCGGGCTCCTCCAGTAGACGCGCTGCCGGGAGGAGGCGCGCTCCGCCGGGGAGCGGGGCTTTCCCTGCTTCCTCGCTTTCCCCCCCCCCATGCGGGCTCCCTTTGTACGGAGGCGGCGATGGGTGCCTGGGTCCTGCTGCTGCCGCCGCGGGAGACGGGGTGCCCTGCCGCGGGAGACGGGGTGCCCTGCCTCGGGGACGCACGCTGGCTGCGGTCGAAGGGGAATCCCCTAGCGGGGGGAAGCGGGGACTTGGATCCCGGGCGCTGCCGCCGCCGCGGCGGATGGCGCTCGCGGGGTTCTGTGCGGCATTGCCGCTGCCGGCTGGCCGGGCTGTAGGAGCCGGGCAGGAGGGGGGACGACACGTGGAGGGGACTGTGGTTGCCATGTGGGTGACTCCATAGGGGGGTGGAGCAGGGCTAGCTGAAGGAGAGAGAATACAGGGGTAGGAAGCCCGGAGCCCTCTGCGAAACAAGGGAGGAGACGTAGCTCTCCCCCGAGCTTGTCACTGAAGCACAGGCAGCAAAAGAGGGGTTAGGCACCGTGAAGAGTAGACCCCGGCCTCTGAGAGCTTTGGCACAGAGCACGGGTGGAGTAGGAAGGGCGGATAATGGATGCTCAAGCTCACGAGGAATAGGCGGGACCTAGAGCAGGCAGTCCATAAACCGTCGGAGCTGTGCTGTTTGGGTGCCATGGCCCTGCCTGATCCCCTAGGGATTTAGGTTCTAAGGAGGCTTGGAAGGGTTAAATTTTTATCAGCAAATGGCTATAAAGGTCAGTTTCACCGTAAACCGTGGGGAAAAAAAATATTTCCCTGGATTATCAGCACTTACTGCTAAGAAAAATGCTGCTTCATCACTTCTTAGTTTGATGTAAGGCTCCTTGCTTTGTATATTTTGACACGATGTTGACAACTTGTGTTTTAACAGTTATAAAGCTTTGAAATGCCAAAAGTAGTTATGTCTCTTGCCGTTAGATAATTAGTGTCTGAGCCCCCCCCCCATTCATTTTCCACAACTGTAAAAATTAATAAATTGATAAAAGTTGAAAAAATGCTTAAAAATTGGTGTTTGTCAAAATTATTTTGAAAAAATAAAATTCTGGCAAGTCTAGTTATAAGTGCTTTGTGGCAAACGCTGTGTCTTTATGTGATTGTTCAGTGCCAAGCACAATGGTGCCTCAGTTGCTCCTGGGAATTTTGGGTGTTCTGGTACAAACGTGTATGGTAAAATATGTAGAATGGGTAAGAGTGTAACTGACAATGGCATTTCTGTCTGTGTTGATTTCTTCCATAATTTCAGTATCTGTCTAGGAAACAAAATTCCAAAATGGGCAAAAATTTGAGCTGTATGGGAGCAGTTATTTGTAGGGGGCTAGCCGGATACATTTTTTTTCCCATCCCCAAAGCTATTTCCTGTCTTTGTGTTCCATAACTGAACACCAAGCACTTGGCTATTGTAGGAGATACGTAAATTCATAAAATCTAAAGTGTCTTCCCATCCTTCAGTAGATATTTTGATGGCTGGCATTTTTTGTTAACTATATTACAATAAGTTATTTACCTAAGTCTCATGGCAGCTCTACACTTAAAAGCTGCAGCTACACAGTGCTTAAGGCCTAATCTATACTAGAAGTGCTACATCTGCGCACCTGCACCGATACAGCTGCTCCACTGCAATGCATCTGGTGAAGATGCTCTATGCTGATGGGAGAGAGTTCTCCCGTTGCCATAGCTACCACCACTCATGGAGGTGGATTTAATATGTCGGCTGGAGAAGCTCTCCTGCTGACATTGTACTGTCCACACCGGTGCTTACGTGGGTGTAATTTATGTTGCTCCAGAGGGTGGCTTATTTGCACCCCTGAGCAATGTAATTTACTCCTGGTGGAATTCTGTGCCAAAAAATTCTGAACACAATATTTTAACATTCTCCATGTTTTATTTGTCAAAATAACACAATATAATCACTCCAGTTTCAATTAATTTGATGATTTATTTCAAACTACCTGTCAGTAAGTATGTCTGTAACAATACAGACAACAACAAAAGATTTCCCCATGAGTAGAGAATTAAAGAAACCCCTATGCTTTTGTTGAGTGCCTCACTCTGGGTGTGTCACGCATGCCAGCTGGGCACAGCTTGGGGGGGAAAAACTCTGCCCCTCCGATCTCTTAGTTGATTCTCATTTTTTAGCCCCACCCCCTAGAGTTGCCATATTTCAAGTTCCTAAATAGAGGATAATGGCAGGGGTAGGGGCAGTTGGAAGGGAGGGTATAGTTGGGGAGTGCTGTAGAGGGTATTTGGGGCATGCTGGAGGGGTATGTACAGTGGGAGGGTCCAGCAGCTCTACAGCACCTATTCTGCGGGATAAAATAAAATTCTACACAGAACATTAATTCTGCACAAATTCTGCATTGCGCATTGGTGCAGAATTCCCCCAGGAGTATAAATTATACCGAAGTGAGTGGTAGTGTAGACCTGGCCTTAGTGAAGACACTACTATGCTGACGGGAGAGCTCCCGTTGGCATAGTTAATCCACCTCTGCGAGAGGCGGTAGCTATGTCAATTGGAGAAACTCTCCCATGTCATAGCACTATCTGCACTGGGTGTGTTAAGTCAGTGTGTTGCTCAGGGGTGTGGATTTTTCACCCTCCCCCCCCCCCCCCCCCCCCCCGAGTGACCTACTTATACCAAAGTAAGTTTGTAGTGTAGACTTGGCCTCAGGCTTTGATATTTTCTTTCTGGCTCCAATATTATTATTTTTTTTTTTAAAGCAGATGAACAGTGCATTATAATGGGGGAGGCGAGAGATACTTGCTTATTTTGCAGACTTGTTTGGTTGACTTGCAGGGGGCGCGGTGTGTGTATAAGTGCAATGTAACAGTATCCCACTAGGGAAAGCAATGCCAAGATGGTACACTCATGCCATATAGTGGTGCAATATAGCAACTCAGAAAGATAAGCAGGGGTTAATGTTGCTATTTAGGCTTTGGTTATTTCTGGTGATTCCTGCTGAATCGAATGGAGTTGTACTGGCCTAAGGAAGCTTTAAAACCTTGTATAAGCTTCTATTTGTTGTCTTTTCCCCTTTTTCAGGCTCATTCCTTGCGTTGTTTTTTATAGCCTCGTGTATCTGGGGAGGAGTCAGGATTTGTATTGCACACAGGGAGCTGAGTTGAATTTGAAAAGTTTAGAACTAGCATAACTTGAAACCAGTGTTTGAGATGTGCTTTTTGTGTAACAGAGCAAGCTTGGGCAGTCCTGTCACCCATAAAGTGCTTCACTGGAGTAGGAGACGGCCCCATGACCAGTGTAAGGTTCATTTACAGTTTGAAGTTTCAAATGGAAATAAGGCACCTACAGCAGAATAGTTCAGGTTTATCCTAAAACACGTAGGCTTTATATAAATGAACAAATAGGACAACAATCAGCGTTTCCCCTATGTACAGGACCTGACGTTTCCATTTGATATTAAGGTTAGATAAGAAACTGATGGCCTGCAGCTATCTTCCAAGAAATAAGCCATGCTTCCATGACCGTTCTTGGTGCTGATTTAGCCAAAGTGCCCCTTGAGGCAGTGGAATGACTTTGCTTTGCTTAAGTGGCTCAGGTGGAATGTGTTTGTGGAATCCAGAGAATCATAGCTTTTTTTTTTGAGCCTCTTCTGTACAGGGAAATTATCCATGTTCTGAAAACATTCTCAGGGATTGGTCTTCATAACTGTTTGGGGGTAACATAGCTGTGCTGAGCACTGCTGGGATGAAGTACTGTAAAAACCTATTCCACCAGCGCTTCCCAGTCTCATATACTTACTAACAGCACCCCCGCAAAGGAATGATGGGGTGGCAGCAACGCCTCTCTGCAGAATTCTCTACTGGGCTGGGGGCCTGGAACAATACCTGGAAGAAGTGTGAATTGTCCCATATAAATTAATGGGTTGTCAACTCTGAAATCCCTGCTGCTAATGGCCCCCGCAGGGCAGCCTGGGTTTCTGAGTGACCCCATCCCAGTCTGCAGACCTAGGTTACACTCAGGTCACATGTCTACACTTGCTCTGCCTGCAGCAGGAAACAGGTTCCTAGCTGCAGTGTAGACATCAGTTTCTGGTCAAGTTTCCATTGATGAAGGACAGTTTTTCAAGTAATTTCAATTCTCGCTGGGAGTAGGAGGGGTTGATGTAGAGGGGGTACTCAGGGAGACTGGTGTAGTCTGGGGGATTGAGAACACTGATTTAAGACGTAGCATTGACCCTCTGATCAGAGGGGTGTGTGGCTGCCTCTAGAGAATATTTAAACAAACACACACACACACACACACACACTACATTTGTTAAATAATACGTTTTAAAACTTGATCCAACCTTGTGTCATTCTAGAACCTTGGAACAGTTCCCTTGGAGTCCAGCCTAGGGAAATCTCTCCGTACCCATGCTTTCATCCCTCACTCCTGCCCTGCAACTAGATGGGTAATATCCCACCCACACGCTCTCACCACAGACCATCGTCCCCTCCATGAGGTTGGGATCTTCTGATTTTTTTTTAACCCATTTCCATGGCAACAGATTACAGGGCCACACAAGGGGGATTATTGCTTCTTATCCCGAATAAGCAGGAGGAGCTGGAGAAATCCTGATCCTTTGTGTGAAGGAAGGGTTGATATTTAACCCTTTGTGGCCCTTCCCCCGCCCTGATAAGGATGCAAAATCTGGAGGTGAGAAACAGAAGCAGGTTTGTGGGAATCGGAACTTCCATGCTCTTCCCGCAGTAGCAAGTGCTCTTGTATGGATTAGTCTAGTTCTCCTGTGTAGTCTCTGGTACCAGCAAACCTTTGGATGGGATGAAAGCACTCCTTTTCTCCTAGTTTCTCAGAGGCAGGCCCAATAGAGTCCACCCCTGTTTTGTGCCTGTGGCATCCAGTACTAGATCATCCTTAAAGGGCTTGGGAGCGTGCTCTCTAGCACACCTGTCTGGAGGAGCCAGATGTAGGCTGAAGTGTGCCTCACATGGACCTCAAACTCCTGTATGGTGGTCTGCTTGGCTGCTGAAAGGTGAATGCCGGTAGCCCGTGGCTTACTTGGATTGGCCACCTAATCTAAAGGAAGGGCATCTCTCCCCTTCTCTCCCCTCACGCCATTTTAACCGTGTTCTTTCAGTGCCTGTCTTGAATTGAGCACGATGGGCATTAAAATATTTACAACATAAAAATAAATCTCAGGGGCGATGGAGGGAAGGGCCTCTCTTGCCTATGGGTCTCTTAACCTCTGAAGATTTTCCCCATGTGGTCTTGTCTTCACTGCGGGGGAAAAGATTCGCTCTTAACTAGCGTTAACCAACATGAGCTAAAATCCTAGGGAAGACAAGACAGTGCTTAGTTTTCACACAAGTTAGCAGGTCCAGGTAAACCCTAGGCTCCCTCATAGTCTTTAATTGGACCTGCTAATTCATAAGAAGACTACAGACTGCCTTGTCTTCTCTAGGATTTCCACTGGAGTTCAGACTATGCCTTTTTTTCCCTAGTGAAAAATCACCGTGTTTGTGTGTGTGATATTCATGCTCCATTCTCAGCCCTGGGGACCAACGACCTCATCTTAACCACAAAGCAGGTACAGCACAACAGCAGCCAGGCAAGCTTGCTCACGAATGTTTTAATGTTGTGGTAAGGAGACCACCCGCTAGGGATCAAAGTCTCATGCCCACTTACTTGTTGCCTGCTTTGCTGAGATTGCCGTGAAGGGAATCAGTTGGTGCCAGTTGTGCTGGTGTTTTTGAGAGGTGCTCACCTGGGAGCTGGGCTGAGACCACTTAGTTATAACTTAGGCAGCAAATATGACTGTTTACTATCTCCAGGGTAGCCAGCTCTTGCAATTTTAGTACGAGTTTCATGGTATTTGATGTGGCGGGCATGGGCGTTCTTGTCTCACTCCCTGTCAGTACCCGGCCTGGGCTGGGGAAGCTAATGATCCAACCAGCAGACCAAATTTAGTGATGAATCCTGATCATGTGCCACCTGAGGCACATTGCACATAGGCTGAGATACTTGGTGTATTTCTTAATGTTCCAGTTCCTGGAAGTTGGTGATTACATGAGAATCCGTTTTCATCTTTAAAAAAGCCAGCCCTCGTGATCGCAAAGAAAAGCTTGAAAATGTGACCAGAGTGTACCTTACGGACTCAGAAACCAGAAGAGAAAGAGTACCCATGATTTTTGGAACGCTTGGGGTTAACATTGCTGTGTGTCTGATCCAGAACGCTCCCCAGTGAAGACAACCATCTTTCTCTGGCTCAAAATCTCCAGGACTCTCCCATTCACACCCGCTAACCAATAGACTGTTGGTTTCAATATGTGTTTGTTTCTCTCTCCTTTCTTTCTTCTCCTCCCCAACCCACTCTATTGCCTGCCATAGAGCCCACTATGGGGATGGGTAGTCTGGTGTAGGGCAGCATTTTTGGGTACGTCTTCACTACCCGTCGTATCGGCGGGTAGCAATCGATTTATCCGGGATCGATATATCGCGTCTCGTTAAGACGCGATATATCGATCCCCGAACGTGCTCACCGTCGACTCCGGAACTCCACCAGGGTGAGCGGCGGTAGCGCAGTCGACGGGGGAGCCGCGGCCATCGATCCCGCGCCGTGTGGACCCCAAGTAATTCGATCCAAGATACTTCTACTTCAGCTACGCTATTCGCTGATGATGATTTTCACGCCACCTTGAACTTCACTGGTAGACAGAAGCAGCACTGTTGGGCATAGTGGGAGAAACTCAAGAGCTGAAGCTGACCCCTTTATATATGGTCCTGCCAAGTCTCCTGTCTCAAATAGGAGTGTCTTGCATTAGGGGGTGTACTCATGTCCCTACCACACGAGCCCAGGATGGCCAGCAGAGAGCTCCTTGCTGTGACTGATCCCTGGCCAGGTCTCTTAGGCAGGAGTAGGGAAAGCAGTCTTGGAGGCACTGAGGGAGAAGTGGGGGGAAAAAGATGGACAGGAATCACTGGATTGGAGGCTGAAAGGGGTGCGAAGGTGGGAACAGGGACAGGGGAAAGGAAAGCCCCCAGCCCTGCCATCTGTACCTAGTTAGTATCCTCAGAGAATCTTTCTCGGCTCTGATTTCTCGGCATAGACCCCCACACTAGGGCACGGGGAGGGTTTATAAGCATGTTATGTGCTGGCTTTCGAGGTTGCAGTTGTCGGTATGATCCCTCATCAAGGGCTGCTGGATAATCCAGGACTTAAAGGGAGCTGTCATGTGGGTCCCAGCAGAGCTGGCCACAGTCCACTGATGAACGAGTGCCAATGCTCTGCGTGTGTTGGCTTCTGCCTCTGTCCTGAGGGCTTGTGTGAATGAGATGCCTGCAGATGGGCATTTCTGCTCCTGTTCCACCAACAGCTGTAGTTCAAATGGGCCTTTGTGGCCAGGTGAGTGACTGTGGACGGTGGCTGCAAGCGGAGCTTGGGCAGATTTTCAGCTTCATCTTTAAGGCAGCTTTTCCTGGGGGCCCTAAGGCATCTGTGTCTTGCAATGAGGTTGTGTTGCAGAAAGTGGTGTTGGGCATGTGCAGAGCAGCGAGAAGCCTTTTCCCCTCTACTTGCTTCCAATGGCATTTCTACTGCCCAAGAGAGCTGAAGTGAGTGCAGGGTCCGTAAACACAGGGTGAGTAGGAGAACCCTGTATACCACCCTCCTCCCCCCAACCCCCACCAACTCCTTGAGACTTAGTGATCCACAGGCCTGCAAAAAGGCTGTTGCCACTCAGGGTCACCCTGTTTGTTCAGTGGATTTCACTCGAAAGGATCGGAGAGGGCTACAGAACATGCTTCCCCTAAATGTGGTTAGTTGGGGTTTACTCTCTGTCTGAGGGTCTGTCGTATCTGGGCTGGGGGCAGGGCCTTTTTGGCTCAAGAATATCCTCCTTAAGCAAGTCCATTGGCTGCCCTGAATGCTCTATAAGGCTTTTCTACACAGGTCAGTTAATCTCAGACCCTCCTGTATCCCCTTTCCATTGGCTCTTCCTTGGAGCTGTTTTTCTGAATCTTCCATCCCCTAGTCTGTTGCTGTCACTCAGCCATTGGATTGATTTATTTTAATTGCAGCTTTCCGTATTTGTTTATAGAGTAGCCATCTGAGGTGGGCAATCAAAGGGGAGAAGGAAGATTGACAGTCCCTGCTGGGGCTGTCAGATTGGCATTTAGCAGCAGACCAAGCCCCTACCCCTTTCTTTGAGTTGAATATCTGGCCCAACCATCTTGCCCACCTCCCAGAAGAAGGGCAGGGCAGATAGGTACTTTACCTTGTTTTGTAGTCCCAATGGCCAGTGAATGTTTCTTGAGTTTAATCATTCAAGCGCCTGTCCTGCATGCTTGGCTAGCTGTAGCTGCACAGACGCAGTGGTGCTGAGTGAGATATAAGCACCCAGATAATATTTATAGGCAGAGCCAGGCATCTGTGTAACTCAAAGCAGATTTGAGTATCCACCGGGCACCAGGACAGAAGTCCTATTGATAAAATACAGAAAAGGACAGAGATTGGAGGCTGAGAGCAGATTCCACACAGCAGAAGGAGGGGAAGTTTCTCATAGCAGCTGGAGCTCCTGTGTTTTTTCTGAGTTCCAAACCTGTGATGTGCTTGCGTGCCCTGCTGCTGCGGACGTATTGGACAAGCGTCAAAGGAGAATTCCATCTGTCTGCCTCCCTGGGTACAGATCGCCTGTCTTGGGAGTCTTATTTTATCCCACAGGGTCAACATGTAGCAGCCACTCACCTGTCACACAAGTGTTTACTGCAGTGCGCCATGGGGAGCTCTTCCCAAGGCGCTGTCCATTGGCGACACTGCCGTTGCGTGGCATAACTAGAGACTGCTATTCTTGATTGGGTAGCAGCTGGCCCTGTCGCTCTAGACAGCTGTTGTACACGGTCACTGATTGGCTGTTGGCTTGAACAGCTGTCCCTTCGCTCCCAGACCTGGTTGGCTGGCTTTAATAAACCCAAACAGATTAACTCTGTTCTTTGAACTACAGTGAAACTTGTTCCTTGGCTCGGTTCCTGGTTGAAGACCAAATCAGCAAGTTTTACCCGAGAGATCCTACAGGTCCAAACGTGGAGACTTTAAGCAAAGCCTTTGTCGTGGTCTTCTCCAGTCAGGCTGCACCATGAAGGAGGCTAAACTTGTTGAGATTCCTATTTTATCAAGATTGTTTTAAAATAGGGGGACTGGAAGGCTCAAGGGATTGGGGTTGCAGAACCTGTCCTCTTGAGGTTGATGGTTCAAACCCAGGCACAGAAAGATGGGGATTGGAAGTTGTTTCCCTCTGACAATCGGTGGCTTACGTGACAGTCTAGTAGTTCCCAGTGGGCAGGAATCCATATCTCAAAAATCTCACTACTGCATTTTTATTGGCAGAGAGACCACAAGTTGAATAGGGCACAGAGAATTAACTCCCCTCTTGCCTCTAAAGGAGATGTTGACAAAGGAGCATTGTGAGGGGGAAGGCCCCCCGCCCAGTGCTTTAGATCTGTCTTGTGGGTGGATGATTTTACTCTCCAGGGCTGCCAATCTAGCACCTTGCCTGACAGTCTAATTAGCTGTTCCCTGTTTATGACGATGAATTCCTTGCTGCAGCTCTCTGCTTGCACGATGACAGTAGACTAGTCAGTTTTGTTCTGTTTAGTCTCACTGATTCTCATGCACTAGCCCAGTGTAGTGGGTTTGGATTGTCAATACAGAGGTCTGGTAAATAGTTGGCTTTTGAGCAAAAATTGCCTTCTCTGACATTAGAAAAGACCTATTAATCCTTCAGTCCTCCTTGCCCATCCGTTTGCCTAGTGCTGTGTAAAAAGCTTCTGTTTACAATGGCTGAACTTGGGGCCAAATGTGATCTACCTGTGTCCTTTTAATGTGAGGTGCCCCAAGCAGTTTGGGCACACAGTGATTATCAGCCAGTCTCTCATATTTCTGATGTTCCCACATGTGGCCTGATAGAACGTGATGGTCACGGCCGCTTCCAATATCACCCAGGCTTCCCTTTCCTGTGGAAACTGGAGCACAGACGCGAACGTGTGCCAGGACTCTGTAGCCGAGGCAGGTACTGTCGTGCACCCTCCAGTTGCGTTGATGCTAGCCACGCTGGGGATGGCACATGAGAGGCAGTTCTGGGGGTGCAGAACTAGCAGAGCGGGATTCCCTTGCTCCAAAGCATCGAGGCACTCGATTTTTCTCAATAAAACGGCTGCACTTTCCCAGAGGCTGCTGCCCTGTTTCCTTCTAGCTTGCCGGCCCAGCTCAGTTTGACACCCTTCTGTTTCTATCTCTAACAGGAAGAAGCCCACACACATGACTGTGAACTGCTGGTTCTGTAACCAGGACACGGTGGTGCCGTACGGGAATCGCAACTGCTGGGACTGTCCCTACTGTGAACAATACAATGGCTTCCAAGAGGTACCGTAGGGGCTGCCTGGCCAGAAGGCTGCTGGGAGGGGTTGTGCCCTGTGGGAGCAGCAATTGCAGGGAAATCCCTGCTCAGTCCCTTATGACGGAGCATGCTCAGTGCAGATGAAATCTGCAGAGAATTTAGCTGCCATACACTAACAAGTCTCTACTGTGCATGTGTAAACTGAGATTTTTCAACAGTTTATAATTTGGTCAAGTATGAGTGAATTTCATGGGTACAGCGAAAGGGAGACCCCGTTAAATTTCAAACCCTTGCTCCAAAGCATCGAGGCACTAGATTTTTCTCAATAAAACGGCTGTAGGAATTTTTTGACATGGATAAAATGATTTTTCCCCCCCTAACCTTGTTCTCCGAAATGTCTGAATCTTTCTAGCTGTTTTGTTAAAAATAAGTAAATTCAGCCAGGGTTAGGCACCCAGCTTGGGAAACTTCAGCCCGAATGGTGAGAGTTTGCAGGAGGGTATGTCTACCCAGGAGCGGGGAGGTATAAGTCCCGGTGCTGGTAGACACATACGCGCTAGCAGTGTGGCTGCTGCTTCTCAGGTGTGTACCCAGGGGGTTGGGTAGGATTGAACTTGGCCGGCTAGCCCAAGCCACTGCCTGTGATGCCATGGCCATGCTGGTGTTTTTAGGCACTCGCTCGACCTGAGCTAGCGCATGTGCCTACCTGCGCTGGGGATTACACCTCCCTGCTGCTGGGTAGACATACCCGGCGTAATAAGCAACAGAAAATGGCCTTATCGTAGCCTTAACTGCAGGGCCTTCTAGCCAAGGCTCTCAACGAGTCTCTCTTTACAGAGAGAGATTAAATCCCACCCTCCACTCTGTCGGTAGCGTTGTGCCCAGTTTTCAGGTGGGGAAACTGAGGCACAAAGGGTTTGCTCCAGGTCACACGCTGGGGCTTTGACAAAGCCAGGAATAGAACCTCAGTTTCCTGATCTCCAGTCCCACACTACCATCTTTCCCCTGGCTTTGTGTCCCCAGCCAGGATTTCCTTAAAGTCTGACCTTGAGGCACTTTGACTCCCTTCCTGCCCTTCCATATACTCCCTTCCCTTAAAGCCATTCCCGTACAATTAGCTCATCAAACATATGGCAAAAGAAGCCATCTCTGCGGCATCTTCTTCTCCTTCCAAACCTCTCCCACTTCTGAGGTGTGCACACTTTGTTATAGGTTGACTGGCCCTAAAATTTTGGTAGAAACCCTGCCCAGATGTTAGTCTGTGGCCTGCACATCTGCATCCTGGGTTATAGCCTAATGCTGTTCTCTGTGCCGTGGGAGGGCTTGTCTACACTACCGCGTGGGGTTGATTTAAGATACGCAACTTCAGCTACGTGAATAGCATAGCTGAAGTCGACGTACTTAGATCTACTTATCACGGTGTCTTCACTGCGGTAAGTTGACAGCTGACGTTCTCCCGTCGACTTCGCTTGCGCTTCTCATTCTGGTGGAATACCGGAGTCGACAGGAGAGCGCTCAGCAGTCGATTTATCGCGTCTATACTAGATCCGATAAATTGATCCCCGCTGGATTGATCACTGCCTGCCGATCCAGCACATAGTGTAGACAAGCCTGGAGACTCGTCTTCTGGATTGAACCTCGTTATTTGCCAGCTGAGGGTGGGTGGATGCTGGGCTGCTGTAGACTGGAGGGTTGAGAGGTGCTGGGCTAATATGTTTGTCACAGGATATGCAGTGGCATTTGCAGAGCGATTTTTGTGTGGGCGTGGGCGCTCGGTAACCTTTAGCTGCTTATGGGCGTTTTTGATAGGGCCCTTCTGTCCCCCGCTGCGGCTCCTGGGCGGGTTAGTGCAATGTGGGGTACGGTGCTGATTTTGCACCCCTGAGTGGTGTGTACACTAGACCATCCATGGCCCAGGAGCATGCACGAATCCCTGCAGCACGGCCTGTAAAACAGCTGGGAGTGGCGTACAGAACAGGGGGAAGAGCAATGGATCTTACTCTGGTTTTATTTCCTCCTCGTCGTATGGGGCAGGGCACTGACAGTGGAACTCCTGCAGAGGGTGGACTCACGAGCTCATGCTTTTCTTTGCTGCTTGGCAGAACGGCGACTACAACAAGCCCATTCCTGCCCAGTACATGGAGCACCTAAACCACGTCGTGTCAGGCGCCACCACCTTTTGCGACCCCACCAAGCCACAGCAGTGGGTGAGCAGCCAGATCTTGCTGTGCAAGAAATGCAACAACCACCAGACCATGAAGATCAAGCAGCTGGCGTCCTTCGCACCCAGGGAGGAGGTAGGTGCTGGCTTGGACAGACTCTATCCTGTTAGGGTAAAGATAACATCCCCAGGTCTACCCATGAAGGCATCTTATGTTCCCATTCTATTTCAGTGGAGGAACAACAGCCTTTGATCCTGATCTACCGTTTCGATAAGCTCTGGGTAATTGTAAGACGATTGAACTACCAAGACCCTTTCTGTCTGCCCACACAGCCCCCTCCTGTGTCTCCAGAGAGTGATGTGTGCTTCGGAGCTGGAGGGCAAATCTGTTAATTTGATCCCTAAGCAGGGCATTCAGCAATTCCACTGGAGCAGCCTCCAAATTGCCCTCCTGCTGTCCCTGCCCTGGATTCCTCCATGGAGTGCATCTTCCAGACAGCAGGGCTGTGTCTTGTCTCCTCCCTTCCCTGCAGGTAGCTCATCCCCTGCTCATTCTAACTCTGAGCGCAGCCCGCCTGTCTGTGTGTGAAGTGCCTGCCCCAGTTATCTGGGAGGCCATGGCAACTGCACGATGATGCAGACAGGGAATTACTCTGTCCCACCTACACAAAGAGCTTTTTGTCCAGGGCCTTAAGAAAACAGAGTGCTCCGAGCTGATGGCAGAATCCTGGATGAACTCTGAGCAAGAGGTCCCTGAGGTAGTGCAGCCCTCGGAGTCTGTCTTGGGGAGGAATTTCCCCGATGTTAAACTCAGCCCCGCTTTATATCTTCACCTCCCTTATTATTCAGAGTCCAGACTGTTGGGTCCCCTCTGCAAATACAGCGTGGTTTCCCTGTTGTCTGTTTCGTAGAGTATTGTCCTGTTTGGTTTGAAATGAGGCAAACCAGGATACTTCTATCACTTCCCTATGGAAACTGTGCCACAGCCTGGAACAATGCTTCTAAACCTTTCCCGGACCAGAACCCCACTGACCCAATTAGCAATATGGAATGGGCCGAGGCCTAATAGATCTAATTGTTTACACGGGTGGTGGTGGGGGGGGTGTTCTTTCTTTTCCCCCCAATCTTCAGCCAGAGTCTCTGAATTTTAGCCCATTGCCTCTAGATTATACCCCCGTTCGTTAGGTCAGTTCCTCTCCCTTCTCGGCACGTTACTGGGCTGGTTATGTCTCTCCCCTCACCCTTAGCTATCACTTAGCCAAATGGTTTTTGTATTCTTTTAATCTTTCCTTGAGTGAATGCTTCCAGCCTTCCAATGATTTCTGCAGCTCTTTGAACTCCCTCCCTTTAATACTTTGCACAAGTAGCCTTTTGTGTAAGGCTTTACAAATGACAGCAGGCCCCAGGAGGTTGGTAATGGGGGGAGAGGGATTCTCCGCTCAGCTGGAGGGTGAAATGCTGCATCCAGGGCTGCACAGCAACATTGTGCAAACCGTTCAGGAGGGGGAGTGAAGAAGACTCTCCATTCTGATTGGAATTGGTGAGGGGGATTGTAAACGGGAAGAATTGAATTAGCGGAGTTAGAATATGGCCAGGAAACTGGAGCCACCTTCCCCTAACCTTGCAAAGGTTGTTGTGGGATCGCTAACCTGCCAAACAGCACCATGTCAGTCACGGGGGGAAGAGCGCCACCTACGGAACAGCCAACATAACTTCTTGCCAATAGGCTGGATTTCCTTGGGAGGTTTCCCATCTAGATACTGGCCGGACCTCGCCCTGCTTAAATTTGTGGGATGTGGTGGGCAGAACAACGCCGTGGTAGTTCTCAAGCGCACTGTCCTTTTCTACAGGGCCTCAGCTGAGCTGATCCTGCTACTGAGGTTAAAAAGAACAATGCAGTCCAGCTGACATTTCTCCTGGGAGTAGTAGGTTCATCTTTGTGTCTGGGTGGGACAATGAGGCTGCAGCTCTAGGAAGCTCTGCTGCTGATTGACATCAGTGCTGTCTACCCAATGGAGTGCGGGGTGGTGGTCCGCTCTGGTGTGGGCTTCTCCCCCACAGCTTCTTATTTTAACTCTGTTCCTGCAAAGTATTTAGGGCAGTAGGCCTCATCCTGTTCCATGCCATGAGCCCCCTTATTACAGCAGAGAAGTTCCGGGCCCCTGGGTTGCAACCCCAGGATCTAGTGGGTTAGTTTTACTCTGCAGGCTTTTTCTTATCCAATCTATTCCATGTAATTGGAGCCTGCTTAATCAGGATGCCTCCCGGGGAGCCGATTTGAACCCATGGATTGTGATTAAGGAGGATGCCTTCTGGCAGTTTCATGGTGTTTGGGTTTCTCTTGTGTCTCTGTCTCATGCTGATTCTGTCCACTTGCTCCTGAAACAGCAGTTTTCGCTTCCTCTGTGGTTGATTCACCTCTGCCTGACAATTTGCTGGTTCCACACTGGCTAGACATGTGGGGTCAGCATATAAACTGCTGGCTCAGTCTTTATTCCTGTGCAAGCCGTGTCTCTTCCCTGCAAAGAGGGGCTGTGCGGTAATGTGATGAGCCCGCTGCAGCTGAGCAGCTCCTCAGAGTGTCTCTTGGTGGGAGCCCAAAGCATCTCAGTCCAGACGGTTGTGGCCCATGGTGATGATGCGTGGCAGTTCCATGGCGTTTTTCATCTGGCCATTACAAATTGCTTTACAAAGGCTATGGAGGTATCGTTCTCACCTGTCTTTTAAACAGAGAGGTGAAGTGACTTGCCTGAGGCCGAGTAGCATGTTAGTGGCAGAGGCAGGGAGAGAATGTGGGTTTCCTGGCTGCCCTTCTGGACGGTGCTGCCTTCTGTAGAGATGCCTGGTCACTTGGCCCTCCCAAGAGCTTTGTCAGTGCAGTAACATTGTGAGCTCGAGAGCTTTCTTGTGCCCTCTAGCCTGATGCTCAAATCCTCAAGACCTCCCACAGTTCATGCCTGTGCGATGACTCTCTTCCAGAACACTGTTCCTCTCCAGCTTAGAGAAGAGAGGCAGGGTCCGAAGGTGGCTGCCAAATTCCAGCCCCGTCCCTTGGGTTCCCACGCCTGCAGAGCACTCTCATCTTATATAATTCTAGGCTGACCAGATAGCAAATATCAAAAATCGGGACAGGAGGTGGGGGGTAACAGGTGCCTATGTGAGAAAAAGACCCAAAAATCGGGACTGTCCCTATAAAATCGGGACATCTGGTCACCCTATGTAATTCTAGCTATGTGCCAGCAGAGGGAGCTCTTGGCACAGCGCTCCAGCAAGCAGGCCCTTGACAGCCAGGGAGATGCACCTTTCCTCCCTTACCCCCTGGATAAAGCTGCCTGTGTCTGGCACAGTAATAAACACCTGCTCTGACCCGACTGAACAGTAAACTGCAGCAGTTGGCAGCCTCATGGCTGTGCGAACAAGGAGCATTAAACCTTCCACGCAGCCTCATCCTGGCCATGGGCCATTTGCAGTGAAGTCTGCAGGGCGCGTGGTGCACCTGGGTTTCAAGTGCTCGGGCAGCTGTGCCTGGGGACGAAGCCATCAAATAGGGGTAGGGAGGAATCTGGAATGTTTCCCATCTTTGCTGAAGACGTTAATGAGACAGAACTTTTGGGAGCATTTTGGAGCTGAGAGCTGCCCTGTCCCTGGACTGTGGCTCGCTTGTGAACGTAGTGAAGTGCGAATAGGATACAAAGTAATAATAGCATTGTCACCTCCAGTTCGGCCCTTCACATTCACCACACACCCCATTGCTGTGGGCCGCTGTAAGAGGCGTAGCAAGCCCCAAAACCGACTCTCCTATACAACTTGTGGCTTCTTTCCCAGTGTCTTGCAACTGTTGGGACAAAGGTGCCCATCTTCCCTGGACAAATCCCAGGGCCATCGAGAACCCTGGTCTGACTTGCTGTTTGACATCGAGCAAGTCACTTTGCCTTTGACCCCGTTCCTCCCCCAGCCCTCCCAAAAAAGACCTGCACACAGAGGTGACCCTCGTGCCTGGATTTTTCCTCCCAGTAGAGGGAGTGCTCAGCAGCCTCCATGCAAAGTCGCATGCTCCCATCCTCGAGATCTCTCTGCAGCTTCGCGCTGGGAGTGGGGACAGATCAGGGGGGTGATGAGAGGAAGGGACAGGCTGGGGTGGGCAGGTTTTCCTGCTGGAGTTCAATCAGAACAGCCTGGGTCTGTTCTGTTTTCCGAGGCGCTGTTGCTCCTGGGGCCCTATGGGCAGTGGTCCCCATGCTGGGTGCTGTCGAAAGCTCGGGAGCTGTCCCTTTGGCTGCTCAGACCCAAGCCAGCAGAACATCCGTGTGACGCTCCCCCTGAGTGCTGGAGCTGCGGTTCTGAGGCTCTTGGGCTGTGGTGTTGGGGGCCCTGATCTTGCGGTGTTCAGGGCCACCTGTGTTTCATCATAACGGTGAAGCAGGAATTCTGAGCCGCACAGGGTAAAAGGAATGGGGCTGGTAGACAGCCCAGGGGAATGGAGGCCCCTGTTTGTTCTTGGGGCAGGGTAAGATTTCTCCCACGGTGCCCCGCTACCTGAGCTGCAGGGTTGAGAGAGGAGCCCAGCCTGCAAGACTCAATAAAGCATGTGGGCAGGGGAGGGGCTGGCCCATCCTGGCTCCCCTCTGGTGAAACAGGAGCCAAGTTTGGGAGAAACTGACCTTCCGATGCCACGGCTGGGGCAGGGAGCCCAGAACGGCCCGGCAGTGGAGATGGTGTTGAAAGAGCCCTGGGACCTGCCATGATGAGCGACGTCTCCGCTCCAGTGACCGTGATAAATGCGCCCTTCGCACAGGTGGTTTTGACAACCATTGATGATGATTTATGGCGCTGATCTGAGCTGGGGGGTTGCGCCGGTGGTTGTTGCTGAACCTAGACCAGAAGGGGAAGCAGCTTGTCTGGCTGGCTTGCCTGGGCTGAGTGGAAATCGCTGTGGGCAGGTACCAGCTGGGGCCCCTGCTTACAGATATGGGACACCTCTCCCCCTAGGTATGGGCCTTAGCTGATAAAATCAGCAAGGTCGTGGCTGATGGCATTCCATATCCCATAAACCACCAAAGGCTGCTGTGGCTTGGTTCTGCTCTACCAGCACTGTCTGTCTCTCCCAAGCTGTGTGGGGCTGAGAGGCATTTCCCACATGCTAGCTGGGTGGCTTGATCCCAGCTGACTTAGAATTCTGGGCTGGTACCCAGATGCTCAATAGCATGGAGATCGGGATCTGTGCATCGGTGGAAGAGCGATGGTGCCCTCTGTTGACCGCTGGGGTTCGGTGCCTCTGATCTGCTTCCCTGTTCTCTCACAAGGGTAAATATGACGAGGAGATCGAGGTATATAAGCACCACTTGGAGCAGACCTACAAGCTGTGCCGCCCGTGCCAGGCCGCTGTGGAATATTACATCAAGCACCAGAACCGGCAGCTCCGGGCGCTGCTGCTGAGCCACCACTTCAAACGCCGGGAGACCGACAAGCCCTATATGCAGGTACGTGGCCGCGGGTGGCAGGGTGAGTGGCGAGGAGAGCAGTGCAGTGAACCAGGCACGTCGGCATCAGCCCCAGGAGCGGGGCTGGAAATGAGTGTGTCTGCTCGGGTAGCTCTGATGGGTTCAGCTTTCGAGTTGAGTGGGATGATGGGATCACATTTGGCTTAAGTTGGGCACGGGGCTAACCTCTGGTTTTGGGCCGAATTTGATGTTGCAGCTGTAAATAAATCAAGAGGGGTGAATAACGGTGAGTTCTCCGTGATCACAGTCCCCTGCCAGTTTGTCCAGCTGATGATGCCCTAGATGTCTGCCCAGATCTGTCTCAGTATAATTCTCCCTCTCGGGCCCTGATGAGCTGGTCTCTAATGTTTGGCATTGGGTTTGTGCCAGGCTGGGGGATTGCAACACCCTTCACTGTGCGACGCTTGCATCTTACTGGGATGATGTATGAACTGGAAGGAGAGAGGGAGGGAGGGGTGGAGCAGGGGTGGGAAGAACCAACTTGCCCTGTGGCATGGGAACTGTGAAATATAGGGAAGCAAATGTGGGACTGAGCAAGGGGTGGGAGTGATAACTTGAGGGATGGGCCCTTCTCCTACAATCCCCTGCTATTCCAGTCCTGGGCTCCCCCCCCAACTGCAGTGCCGATACCCCTCTCTGTTGACCTGCAGCCCCTTACTATTCTAGTCCTGTACAGGGGCTGGCAGTTAGGCCAAGTTGCTCAGTAAGTCGATATGATGTAGAAATGTTTAGTTGGCACCAGTCTGAGGATCCTCCCCCACCCCCCCAACTTATTTTGCTTGTGACCAGAGATATTTCTCCTTCCTCTTTGCAGAGCTTTTGCTCCTCCTCTTCCTCCTCCTCCATGAGCACCCCGACTCAGGTGATAATTCTGCGGTTCCTGACCTTCCTCAGCTGTGCGTTCCTTGTCCTGATGGCCTCGTATGGGTCAGGTGACCCCTTCTCACTCAAAGGCACGGCCCCTGCTCCTATGGAATCTGGCCCCACTGCCATCAGGAATGGGACTGGAGCGAGCCCAGCAGCGGCCTCGGAGAATCGCACTCTCCTGGGAGTTGCAGGCTGGTGGGAGCTGCTCCACCTGCTGCCGGAGCAAATGGTGAAGAACTTGAGTGTTGCTTGGACCTACGGGAGGAACCATCAGATTGCGGTCGTCGTCCTCGGGCTGGTCACCTGCCTGTTAGCCATGCTCCTGGCCGGACGGATCAGGTGGGTCTCCTGTCTGCTTTCTGTGTCCATCTGGGGGCTTCTTGAGATCCCGACGGGGGGGGGCTGATTGTCTGCACTCTCTCAGCAGGGGGCTCTGGTTTTGTTCTGCCCTCTTGATCCTTGGCTCAGCACAGGGCTGGGAATGCAGCAATTGGCAGCACTGGCCTCTTGTCCCCTTGCAGTGCTCACAAGCCATCCCCCAAGCCAGCTGAACTGGGAGACCTGGGTTCTAGTCCTGCCTCTGTCTTGGGCACTAAGTGAGCCTCTCTGTGCCTAGAGTGATGCCTACCCGCCTGTCGGATTAAAAGGCCTCTGTATGTTGTTATGAGTGGTGGTGGTCTCCCATACAGTGCTCGGGTTGTGGAAGAGGATTCTTGGGATGCTATTGAGGTTGCAAAGGACCCTCTGAAAGATCTAGATTGTGGGCGAGGGGGGAAATTCTTAGATAATCCCATTATAACCATGGCCTGAATTACCAAGGATGGTCAAATCTCTTCGTTTTACTGTAGTCTAATGAATGGAGCAGTAACTTATCAAGGCAGGTTGGGGGGCCCTGCAGATGACAGAACTTATTGGGAGGTGGCCTGTAGCCTGCTTCAGTCTGTTCATCCCAGGCTGCCACCTACTTCGCCCCTCAGCGCCTCCCTCCGGGGCCGTTCCTGGCTTGGCTCTGGGTGGCTGGTTTGTAGGCTTGTTGCTCTGACGCGCAGCCTCATTTTTTGGCATTCCAGGCTGCGGAGAATCGATGCCTTCGCCTCAGTCCTGTGGCTCCTGGTGATGGGTTTGCACTTGGCTGAAAAGTACCTGAAGGCGGACACACCCAGCTGGCTGGACACGGCCAAATTCGGCACCACATCCCTGTGCTGCCTGGTGGGCTTTACTGCAGCAGTGGCCACGCGAAAGTCAACGGGCCAACGGAGATACCGGCCCCGAAGGTCAGAGCCAGAGCAGTGACCCTGGGGGAAGGAGGAAAAAAGCCGTGCGAACTCTGTGCGACTGGTGCTTCTCTCTCCTCTTTATTTTTCCCCTCTTTTTCTTTCTATTTTTTCCCCTAGAAGCGCAGTGAAGACTTTTCCTCCTTTTTCCACTCTCGCTTCCCACCAAGCCAGCTGCTCATAGTGTTTCTGCCGCCTCCGTTAGCCAAGGAAGCCGCTTCTGCCGCCTCCATTCTCCCTCCTCCAGAAACCTCCGCCAGTGGTGCAAACACCAACCCCTGCGCAACCCCAGAGCCAAATCTTCCACCAGCTGCTTCACAGACTGCTCCATAAATGCAGCCTCATCCCCATTCTGCTCCTCCAGCCAAAGAGATTCTGGCTGCTTCTGTCCTTCCGGCTCTGCTCACTGCGTGTCCATCCCTAGCTAGTCATGGAGGGATACTCTGCCCTGAGCCTCCCAAGGGCTATGCCACGTTGTCTCCTAATGGTGCTGATCATTTTTAGTTTACACTGACGGGAATGCACTCCTGGGTTCATTTTAACCTCTCTGTACTCACACTGCATGGCTGATCCTTAATGGGGAGGGGGATGAGACACGCTTGTTAAATAACCTGCTTCCACTCACCCTCCATTGTGTAGCCTCACCTAACCGCATGTCCTTTTGCTGTGCTCTGGCTTCTACTCTGAATAGGAAGAGCTCCTTGGGTGCTTTTTTACTGGAACTATTAATAACTTGAAAACAGAGGTGCTTTTAAAGATTATTTAACTCAGGGTATCTTGACTGGTGCAAAATCTTCAGCTGTTTAAAAATTTTATCTCCAAATTTCTGGGGGGGGGGTTGTAAAGAAGATCTAAATGTAAGCACAATTTTTATTCATTAAAGAGTTCTCTGCTCCTGTAGCCTTAGCAGTGGAGGAGGACATGCTAGGCCACAAATCACAACTAGGAGGCGCTGTGCGGTACAGTCAGTCTTCCAGCATACATAACCATAAGCCTTACTCCATTCAGTGTCTTCTTTTGTATTCAAGACATCTGAGTTCAGGACATCTGATGGGAGGAAGTGCCAGAGAGGTGGAATCCAGGGGGATGGTTACTAATTCGATGGGACTTCATGAAAACAGATCTGGATTAGCTGGTGTTACCTAAAGGAAAGTGCTTAGGTTTTTTGGAGTTGTGGCAGTTGGGAGGTAGGGGAGGGGTTAACCATGCCAAAAAAACGAGCCCATTAAATGTCATCTGCTGCATTCTTTCCAGTAGGGTCACAATGAAATCTTGAGAACCAAATGCTGAGGGGCGTTGGGGAAGGGAGGATCTTTCTCTTGGCTGAGTGTTTCAAGGAGGAAAAATTTGGGCACCCACCACGGGTTAGATGGTCTGATCTGGGTTCCCCTGCATTTGGTTATGTAGGACACAGGCCTTGCAGCAAAAGGTGGACTCTAAAAGGGAAACTTCAACATTACCTAAAATTCTACTTACTTCCTACTTTTGCATTGTATTTATGAAACAGCCCAGGGAGCTGCCATCCTGACAGTAGATTAAATGGTCTTCTGCTTTACCCTGTGTTTGTTTGCTGAGCTATCTCCCCTCTTGTGCTCTCAATCAGAATGGAGCTCCTGCTAGAAAGAATCTGCGTCTCCCACCGAGGAAGTCAATGGTGCTACTTGGAGTGAGAGAAATGATGAAATAGAAGGGAATATCTGAAAGCTAGAGGTTTTTTAAAACAATTTTTCATGTCTCTTTAACTATTCACTGCAGTTCCGCTTGTAACCACTCTTCACCAAGATAGCGGAGTTGTAATGCTGAGCTGGTCTGATGAAATCTCCAGTAAGAGCAAACCAAGTCAGCTGGCTGCAGGCTGGAATGTACAGCCATTCTCTTTCCTATAGAAACAGCAGTGCGACTGTAACTTGGGCAGCTGTCACAGCAACTCCTGTAACCATGTCTGGCAACTGTTCCAGGAAGCCCATGCACAGAGCCTGACCATGTAGCTTTACCTTAAGATCTCTCTTGTTGAGAATTTTTGCTGGGCTCTTCAGGTAACGTTACTATCCAAATCCCTTCTCTGCCCTCAAACAAACACCCCCTGCTCTTCCCCCACCCCACCCCCCAAACACACACACATACAACTTTGGTGCTCGTGAAAGGCGCTGCTCTGGAGAATCAAGACCTACTTATCCACAGTAGCCCCAGCATTTGCAAAGGCAAGCTTCTCCCCACTGCTCTGCCAGCCTTGCTCAACCCTGACCTATAGGGGCACCTGCCAGGGTGAGAGCCTCGCTTTCTATTACTGGTTTGACTCTTGGGCTCTCTGAGATTGCCATACAGGGCTTCAGTTGTGATGGGGGACACAATCCTTTGCATTAAAGGGCTTCTTTTTAAAAGCAAATGCTGCAAGGCATCACATGGGCTCCTGGCAGGAGAAGAAAGGAGTGAAGAAGTTTGCCCACAGTCATCATCTTGTGTCACCCCCTCAAGCCGGAGATTCCCAGAGACATGGTGATTTCTCTTTTTGCGCCTTCTCCTTCCAAAATGGAATTGTAGCGGGAGGGAATTTGATCTAAGAAGCGGAACAGGCCACATGTCTGCTCACATGTCCTTTATGAATGTGGTACAGTCCCTAGTCTTTGACATGGACATCTAACAAAGTGGTCATTCGCAATGAGTGCCGGTGCTTGGTGACTTACAGGCCAACTGGTTGCCTAATAAATCCTTGCAAATGCATCAGTAACTATAGCTATATTGACCATCAGAACTGTCTTGGGTAAAACCATATAATAAATTAACTGGCAGTTGAGCCAGATCTGACTCCGGTTCACTCCGTCCACAGCTAAGCTGCATAAAAATGCAAGTCCTGTTGAGCTGAGTATCCAGTATTTTGCTTTTCTGTTTCCCTGCTTGGAAGTTTTTCAGTCTCCAGCAAAGTCTATATGGTACGAGAGCCAAGTTTTCACTCCGCTGCGTTGCCGCGTTAGCTGGCTAGAGACCCACAGCCTCTGTCCTTGCCTTGCTGAAAGGTTCCTTCTAGCCTTGTGAACTTGCTCATTTCATCTTGTGAGGCCTCTCTGAACCAGAGGACCTACCGGTTCTCAGATTTCCTCTTTAACAAGCTGCCAAGGAATAATCTCCCCTCTTCATTGCTCATGTCTATCATCTCGTGGTCACGTCTGGATCTCTGATGACACCAGCGGGTTTTGGTAGACTTGCCGGGTGTCCGTCTGTGAGCTCTTTGCATGAGCGGCATCACTTTTGCCTCAAGGCTCCAGCAGCTTTGCAAATGCACTTCTACTCATCTGTTCTCTAAAGCTTCTTGCGTTCAACTCAGACTTCTGTTCTTCAGCCCACAGCAGTCTCCAGTTCTACAGGCACCTAAAGGAGGTTGCTCTGGCACTCTTGTCTCTAGCTGTCTGCAGCTTCCGGGTCATTTGCGCCTGAACACCTCGATCAGGGCTAGCGAATAATGGGTGCTTCGTGCCCAAACAAGCACATGGTACTGGCATTAAGATACTGTTGTTCATGGTGGAGGAGGGGGTTGTGCATGGCCTGCCCTTTATCCTAGTAAGGTCTGTAGCTCAGGGGAGGCCGGCATAGTGGGTAGCCATCACGTGTGTGTGTGTGTGTGCAGAGGGGAACAGGGCAAGGGGGAGGAACCTTTTGAGACGAGTGCAGAACAAGGTGGTCAGTGAGGAAAGCACTGTAGCTTGCAGGGTAAAGAGCTAATCCCACCTGCTCATTTGCAGTGTCCCCGTTCTTTCTCATCCTCCACAGTATACCAGGGCTCCTCCGCTGGGTTTGCAGAGGACTGGCAGGTCAAGGATCAGATCATTTACCTGTGTGTGTTTCTGCCGGTTCCTAAGAGGGCTAGTGCTGCACGGAGCACTGTGCTCAGGACAGTGGCCTGGGCTCGGTTTCTCCTTGGTGTCAGTGAGCGCCTGGTATGGAATTGATCCCCTGGTGGTTTTGCCAATCACGCTGGCTGTGACTGCACAGCCATTAACAGTTCTTCACTCTAGGTTGCTTGTCCCTCTCTGGCATCCCTATGTAACCACAGGGCGCGCTGTGCATGGCAGATGTGTAGCTGTCCAAAGGATGCTGGCACAGAGTCAGGTGGAAGCGGGTGCTGGGGAAAGACTGTGATGTGGGGAACCTCGTGCTAAGGGAACGCATCAAATCCGTTCCAGGAAAGAGGGCTGTGAGCTCTTGCCAGGGCATCCAGTTCAAGAGCTAATAAAGTCCTTGTGGGAGTTCACACTGGCCCCATGTGAGCTGAAAGGCTCCATGGCTAATGATACACCAAGTACCTGCTAGGATGGAGTCTTACCTATTTTGAGCCCATCCCAGGATTGCGATGCCGATCAAACCTATTGCTGAGCCATCAGCCACAGCAGCTGATCCAGACCACGGCAGGGCAAAGGCCTCTTCAGTGCTGCTGCAATCTGTATTGCACTGCTGCTTGCAGCTCTCTGAAGGGTGGAAGTTCTTTTGCCCACCCATCCGTGCCTGTTCCCTTAGGGGAATTGTCTTCTCTGGTGCTGCTTCGAGCGCCTCCTCTGTCCAGGAGCCTGCCACGCTGCCAGTGGGAGCAGGGAAAGTGGCTGAGGCTGTTCTGACCTTCTAGGTCTCACTCCAAGGATCAGCCTGGCTGACTCCCCAGCTGGCAAGAAGATGCTCAACCGCAGCTCAAGCAGCAGTCCTTTGAGAACCGTTTGACCCATTTTCTTCCTGGCGCCCAAAGGTTCGGCGGTGGTTTTCCAGCTGAGGTTTCGCTTGGGCCTCGGTCACGTGGCAGGCTTCTTGCCCTCTTCCCTTCCCTTTGACGGTGCCCTTGTTTCTAACTGTTTAGATGTGTCCTGCCTCTAGCCACTATAGGTCTCTGGCACCTTTTCTAAAGAAACTTACCCCAGCTTGCTGGCCGTGTTATGTCGCCTGGCATCCAGTGTGCTTGGTCTCTAGCCCCATTCTCTTTCCGCCGATACGCTGCTGTGGGGGTGGACGAGGGTGCAGGGGAAATTAGACACCAGGAAGCAGCCGAGACAATAATCGATCTTTAAACTGGACGGCCAGAATCCCTTGATCTGGATAGTCGGTTACTGCTCGCTGGCAAGCATGAACTCAAACTGGAGTTAATGACCCCAAGGCAGGGGGAGTGTGAAATATACATGCCCTGACAAATTAACATCTTGGTGTATCAAGAGGTATTTTGGGTACCTGCTAAGCTGTACTGCTGAAGGGATAGAGAGCCCAGAGTGCTTTTAGCCAGTTTTTTGGGATCCCTAAAAGGTTTCTAATCAAAACTTGCAAAGGCAAGACAAGCTTCTGGAAAATACTGGAAGCAGTTTTATTTTAGCCTTAGAGGCTTTCATCAAACACGCTGTCATGTTACTTTCACACTTCTGGGTGCCTCGGCAGGTGCGTGCTGCTGCATGTGGCTAGAAATAATCAGTAGAAATAACTTTTTTTTTTTTTTTAATGGAATTGCACAATGCAGTGAAATCAAACGGTCAGTGACTGACTCACTGGAAGACTCAACATTAATCTGCCCTGTCCTCCTTGTACCAATCTTGCCTAACTCAGTGTAGCTCGTAGGATGCTTGTTTCCATACCCTGGGTGATCCATACAGGGTGTACAGTCGTACTGGGTGAGTGGTTGGGTAGTTTTATGCCGTTAGATCTGGGTGGAAGGCTCTCATCTCTTGTTGCAGCCTGACTGCGTGCCGATGCTTTGACTGTCTTTGGAACGGCAGTCACCAGAGCTAATAAATAAATCACGATGCTGCCTTTTCATAGGGTCATTCTTGAAACGCCCAAGTCGGAATGCCGTCTGGGCTGTTCACCACAGTGGGCCAGACCAGGAATTAAGGTGCTTTGCTCCCCTGACCTTCCTGCTGTGTCCTCAGCTGGACTGTAGATCAGTCAGCAAGGAAGCTTGTGGCTTGTTTTATCAGCCACCAAAACAGGGCTGTTGCCTGAAGATTCCCAAAGCCTTGCAGGCCTGTGCACACAAATGTGATCAGGTGCCTGTACCCAGCCCAGGTGCTCCGTGCTTCTATCAGCCTCGTTTTGGTGGCACGCCAGCAGATCCAAGTGCAGGATGCAAACTGGGGCAAGGAAGGACTCTGCCTTATTAGCGTGATGCTACAAACATGCCGGGATAGTGGGTGGTGAGAAATGGTGGCTGGCTTTGTGCCTCAGTCTAAACCTGGCCACCCTGTGACAAACTCTGTCTGTGAACTCTGCTCCTTCTACAGCCTCTGTTCCAAGGCTGAGGGAGGCAGCTGCTTGTCAGCAGGAACAATCGCTTCAGTGTTAGAAGTGGACTGATACACTAACTTCTACAACACTAAATGGCTTTGCCTCAGCTGGGATTGAGCTCGCTGGCTTGGACAGAGAGCCCGGGCTTCAGCTGGGCTAGTGCGTCTGTCCTGTTACCTACCAACGGGGCTGGCTGGGTCTGAGAGGATACTTGGATGGTGCTTTATATTTCCAAGGTGCTTTGCAGACCTTGGCAGGGGAAGAGGGGAGCGCAAAGGATTTGCAGCAGGGCAACGCACCCAGCTGCTGCTCCTCTCCTTCCGAAACCTGCTTTGAGTCTTTGCATGTAAATTGACCCCCTTGCGGTTTTTACTTCAGCATATTTATATCCCAGCTTTCCCTTGCTATTAACCCTTCCTTTCCCTCCCTGGTACAAGTCTGTGGGGTGCATGAGCTGGGGGTGCCAGATGGATGGGGGAAGGAGGGAAATGTAACCTTTTTTTGTTGCAGTGTTTTGTTTTAACGTGTGCTCTCCTTACTTTAAAGCAAGCTGAAATTGTGTGATGCTAATAATCATGTTAGACGCTGCAGCAGATATATATGTGGCTGTAATGTAGCGGAATTATTTATGCTCTTATTATAAAAAATGATATTAATACAATAGCTGGTGCCATTGCTCCAGCTTGTTTGACTCTGTCTATGAAATTGGGGGGGGGGGGGGGGTTGGCTTAATTTGTAAGAACTGCTTGTGACCAGCATCCAGCCTGCGCACAGCTGGGGTGAAACGTGCAGCTTAACGCTTGAGGCTTTCATAGTAGTAGCGGATGTTCTCCAAAGGGACAGTATTCAGTTCTGAAGTGCACTTTAAATCCACCCCCCTGCTGGTGAGAGGCGGCTCTTCCAGTCCTGCATACTGTCCCATATCAGGCAACGTTTTACTTAACCGATATTTAAAAGTACCTGTACAGTAGAATTGTGGCTGACTGTCTAGTAATTTTAGAATCACTGTAAACACTACTCAAGATACTAGATTATTGTTCATGACACTGAGTTTTAAAATAAACGGCTTCCTGGCCCTGACTATTTCCAACACCCGTTTGACTCCAAAGCCTTTTTTCATCACTTCGCCACTGCTGCTCAAGTGTTTATACATGCACAGCATGGAGCAACGCAGTTCAGAGCCCGTTCTTAACCCCCTGGGGAGGCACAGAGAAGAGGTCACAGCTCTCTCCTGCGTTGCTGTGTTTTTAGGGCCTGATGTGGCTGCTTCCTGCACAGTGACTCTGTTCTTCCTCTTCTTCCTTCCCACCTGCCTCTATAAACTGCTTAGGCGAGCGCTCTACTGCTAGGCAGTGCCTAACTCACTGCTCACTATAGCTGGGGGGAAGACGTTACCACTGGACAAGCCACAGCGATGGGTGTAGTAGAAGGGGCAGGATTTTGCATCCACTAAGCTATGCTTGTTGACTTAAAACAGCCAGAGGACCTAACTTTGTTCACAGTTAGTCAAACCAAGAGTCCTTCTTCTTCTGAACTCTCCTCCCCGTCGGTCAGTGCCAGGGGCCTGATGCGCTCTACTCCGATTATCTGGCCGCTCTTGTCCTTCTTGACAGTAAGAGTTCCCGTTTCAATACGGCACAAGGGGTATAATTTCCCTCCCTGCTTCCACTGTCTGGGAGACTGGAGACCCTCTGCCTGGGTGAGGTTTAGGACACAGTAAAACTGTAGAGCCGCATGGTCTACAGGAAGAAAAGGAGGGAGAAATCTAACTCAAACAGTAGCTTAAATCCCAGTCATGGACTCTGAAAGTGCCGAATGACTGTACAGTCTTCACAATTCTCAAGTGAGAAAGTTCCAACAGCCAGCGAGCTGGACACACTGTTCAGGCACAGAGAGGAGCTGTCCAAAATCAAACCCTTTGCCCCAAAACTTAACAAGGTGTGGCGGTAGGAGAAAGCAACCTGACCAACCATGTGTGATGACTTGGATTATTTGTTCGCTGCTCTGGCCACTTTGTGCGTGGTGGATACTTCTCTGGGATGGGCGACTTCCACTGACACGTCGTCTTGTTTCATTTCCATCCCGGTCCAGCTGTGTACATCCGTTTCAGCTCCACAGATGGAGCTTGGATCTGGGTGCGTGGGTTGGGGGAGTGGGAGTGCGAACATTAAAGGGTAAAGCTAGACTTGAGAAGCACAGCATTTGTTCTAGGCCCTCTGGAATCTAAGCAGAGGGAAGATTTTGGTTAACTGATAAGCTGCTTGCCTCTATTAAAACACATGTCCAGCCTGAGAACGTTACTGTAAGGTTGGCTGATGCAGATCTTGTTTAGCCTGATAGGTGAAACTAGTTGGATAGTTGAGCGTTTGTCCCACACTTGCAGATTGCTTTTAAAAAGAGAGGAAAATTTCAGCTGTTGACTCTGTCCTTTAAAGTGCAGTGATCTTTTAAAATTAACCTGCTTGTTCTAGACAAATTTGTCTTGTTGCTGTATTGTGTCACTATCACCACATTATCCATGAAAGAGAATGACATGTGCTTCATTTGTTTCAAAATGCTATGTAGCATAAATCACCATAAATCTGAGCACAGGGTCACACAAGCTACTCCCTGTTCTGCTTCCTGTATGACCTTGGGCAAGTTACTTCACTTTTCTGTGTCTGTGTTCCCATCTATAGTGGGAGTAACACTTTACCTCCACAGAGATGTTGAGACTAGATTAGTGAGATGTTTCAGCGTTCTGAGGTCCTCTGCAAGCAGGCACTACAAAAAGGTAAAGTATTTCTCTAGCAAGTTGATGCTCAGTCAGTGTAACTACAGGACTACATCACTTTGCTCTGAAGTCACTTTCTTAACATCTGAGAGTCCCTAGACTTCTGACATTCTAAGTAATGGGCCTGAAGTGTGCAAATAGATGCCCTATCATTGCACTGTCTCTCCCATTACTTCTCATTGTATTGGCAGTTTGCTTCTCACCGCTCCTTGCTTTCCTCTCCTGTAGTTTTTAACTGTTTTACAAATCCTGCAACAGAACATGGGGCTATCTTGTTTAAAATTTGAATAAAGCAGGTTTTTCCTGTGACATCTTTCAAAAATACAATTTAAAAAAGCCACCAGAAACTAGGGTCTTGTCTACACTGGCAATTTACAGCGCTGCAACTTTCTCGTTCAGGGGTGTGACACACACACCCCGAGCGCAGCAAGGTTCAGCGCTGTAAAGTGGCAGTGTAGACAGTGCACCAGCGCTGGGAGCTACGCCCCTCGTGGAGGTGGGTTTTTTTTAGAGCGCTGGGAGAGCTCTCTCCCAGCACTCTGCCACGGACACACAAGCCACATTAAAGCTCTGCCGCAGCAGTGCTTTAGCGTTGCCAGTGTAGACTAGCCCTAAGCGTGTGCCTGCCCCATGATTCTGATATTGGAGCCTGCGTAAGCATCGCTTTTTGTAGTGTCATGAGAACAGAACTCTGTGTGCTCCATAGTCGACTCTGTGTGTCTGATGCTCTGTAGATCACCTGAGCTAGGCGTACACATCCAGGGGCTCTGATGACCATGGTTGCTTCAAAATTGCCAGGAGGAATGGAAGAGGGCGGAAATGGGAGTTACTTTTGATAGATGGTTGGTTAGGTTGATTAGAGGGCTATGAACCCAATGTAAGGTAGGTGGTAGAATTGTGACATCTAATGCAGTTCTGCTAACGGCATATTTATTTGTATGGAGTAATCCTGTGGGTAAAATGCTGGGAAAGTTGTCTTGTGTTGCCCTATTTAAAAAAAACCAAAACGCATCCCTGTGGCATGGCTGTCCCAGCTATGGAAGAGAACCCTGTTGTGAGAGCTTTATTTTACAATATCTGACACTGGCATTTTTGGTATGTACGTCTTTAAATCTACATCTCCTCTTATGTTTTTAGGCCTGGAGCACTGTCCTCTAGACCCCTCCTGAGACTTGGTTGGAAGCTTTCTGAAATGGTCCAGGGAACCAGACATGGGTGGTCCGGGGAACCAGCTGGGGGGGGCTAGTCCCCAGTCCTGTCCCTACCACCCGAGGCTCCACGCCCGGAGCATGGGGAGGGTGGGCGGCACGGCCCTGGCCCCAGAGCACCAAGAGGGCAGCCGCAGCCCGGGAGGGCGGGTGGCACGTGGCCGAACACCCCCGTTCCCCCAGGCCTGGAGCGACGGGAGGGTGGGCGGCATGCAACTGAACCCCCTCTGCCCCCCCCCCGAGCAACACTGAGCAGAAGCAGGAGGGGGGAGCCTGGAGGCAGAGCATGGGCAGCGCCACACCTGGCTGTTTGGGGAGGCACAGCCTTCCCCAGCCTATGGTACTCGCCGCCCATGAAACCAGGGCTGTTGTTGCTCTGGATCAGTGGTTCTCAATCTGTCGCCCAATCAGTACACAGCTACGGCCCGTGTGACATCCTCAGGGCCATACAGGGAGTATATATGTTGTGTGGATGCAGCCCACTTAACACACACACACAGAGCTCCATATGCGGCCCCCAGTGGTAAATAGGTTGAGAATCACTGCTCTGGATTATAGGCAAACTTTTAAATTTTCTAAACTTTTCCACGTGGAGAACTCCATTATTTTGTGTGTGTGTGTGTCCATGAAAGTAAGAGAGACTAATAAAGTGATGTGAGCCAATCAAGCAACGTGCAACACCGGGGAGCACAATTCCCACTGCATAGCTTTGCTAGTGCACATCAGTGTGAACTGCAACACCTAGAGAAGGAGTGGAGGAAGGATGATTCAGGCATTAGCCTAGGACTTGGGAGATCTCGGTTCAAGTCCCTGCTCCTCCATAGAGTCTCTGTGTGCCTCACTGATCCATCTGTACAATGAGGATAGCAGCATTTCTCTGCCTCGCCGGGGATGTTGTGAGGATAATGTGTTGAGGGTTGTGATGTGCTCAGGTAGTACAGTAGTTTGGGGTCATAAAAGTAATTTGGCTAGAGAATTGAGGTGCTAGCGAACAAGAGCCCACCACATTCATGTTCAGTATATTAGCATGACCAGAGGTGAGATTTTTAACTCTGAACTCTAGAGATGGAAGCTATTCTATTCACCACCTAGCTCCCCTGAACATCATGGCAATCCCAAGCGCACACCATTGGTACTGTATTTTTATGCACTTCATAAGGCAGGGGTCGGCAACCTTTCAGAAGTGGTGTGCTGAGTCTTCATTTATTAACTCTAATTTAAGGTTTCGCATGCCAGTAATACATCTTAACATTTTTAGAAGGTCTCTTTCTACAAGTCTATAACATATAACGAAACTATTGTTGTATGTAAAGTAAATAAGGTTTTTAAAATGTTTAAGAAGCTTCATTTAAAATTAAATTAAATTCAGAGCCCCCTGGACCGGTGGCCAGTACCCAGGCAGTGTGAGTGCCACTGAAAATCAGCTCGCGTGCCGCCTTCGGCACCTGTGCCATAGGTTGCCTATCCCTGTCATAAGCCATTCTAGTTATCAACATCTGGTCAGTTTCTTAGCTGATCATTAAACCAGTGGAATTACACCAATGAACACCAGCGGAGAATCTGGCCCACCAACTGCTTTGAGCCCCAGGCCTCAATGTAAATTGATGGAATCCCCTGAGTATTATTCCACTGGAGTCTAAACATCACCTTCTTTTAGATCTTCAATTCGGACGCTGAGAAACTTAGGTATTGATAGATACGTGATAATGGATCAGTAGACACGCCAAAAATGTGTAACCCCCTGTCAGTGTCCTGGAACAAAGAAAAATACAAGCTCCCTTGCTCATCAGCAAGAGTTAACCCCTATAGTCCTAGACTTGTGAGTATTCTGCATTGGCCTAAATAAATCAGTTAGTCACATTGCTGCTGCATTGAACTGCAGCAAAAAGCAATACTTCGAAATACAGGAGGCGCAAACTGGCAGCTCTCGAATTTAACCTACTATGAATGCTGTGATTCATGCTGGAAGTCATGGGAGAGAGCTGATGGTGATGGGACACTGCTGAAGTGGGCAACAATGTTGCTTTACCATGAGATCCTTTCCTATAGAGTAAGACCTTAGCCACGTGAGTCAGTTGCACCTGTTTAACTGAAGATGCGATTTTTAAACTGGTTTACTTAAAACAGGGGTTCTCAAATGTTTGTACTGGCGACCCCGTTCACATAGCAAGCCTCTGAGTGCGACCTCCCTTACAAATTAAAAACACATTTTATGTATTTAACACCATTATAAATGCTGGAGGAAAAGTGGGGTTTGGGGTGGAGGCTGACAGCTCGCGACCCCCCCATGTAATAACCTCGTGACCCCCTCAGGGGTCCCGACCCCCAGTTTGAGAACCCCTGACTTAAAACCAGTGAAAACTCCTGTGGTGGACACTTACTTCAGTTTAGCCTAAATCAATTAGGAACTGATTCAAGCGACACCAAAATAAACCACTCAAATGGAGGTAAGTGTCCACACTGGTTGTAAGTAAACCAGTTTAAAATCGCCCCTTTAGTTTAACAGGTGCAACTGACTCATGTAAACAAGGCCTAACATCTTAGCTTGTTGTGAACTCCTTTAACCGGTTTGTAGCCAGCCCCTGCACTAACTAGAGGTAGGTGGACATGGTGGTTTTCTCAGTATTGCTGGAATAGAACGTCTGTGGGGTTCACATTGGCACCACTTGATGCCAACTCCTGATTAATTTGGTGCTATGTTCCCTGTGTAGATTGACTAGGCATTCACGTAATGCTGGCATCCCCACCAAGCATACCAACCCATACTGAGCTGCACTGCTGAATGGAGATTTGTCGCTTTGCACTCTTGGTGCATCTGTCAGAGCACAGTGAGCAGTTGATGCTGGAATTTATCCCTTGCTGAATATCTGTCATGCATGTCATTTACAGGTTTCTTTCCGGGGATTCGGTTGCTCTGTTCCCCAATGGCTCTGGGATTGGTTTCCCTTGTTCCGCTGCCTCGCCGTCTGTTTTTATCCCAACGCCCCCCAGCATCCTCCAGTTGACGAACCAGCAGTTCTTCAGATCCCCACGCAGGGCTTCCTCTTCCTCGCTCCCTGGACGTCTGAACAGGGCCCTCTCGCTGGGCACCATCCCTTCCCTAGCCAGGACAGGTAAGGCGTGCACCACACTTCTACACCTGATGGAAATGAAAGTATAGCTGTGTTCACACTCAAGTGGGAGTCGGTCATGGAATCCCGCCCACTGGAATGTGACTGGCCTATTGCCTAATAGACGAGTAAGTCTAGTTAGAGGTCATTGTCGTGCACCTTATGATGTTGCTTGTAAAAGTGCAAACTGAATGATGAGTGCTGGTTATTCGGAATAAATAACTGCACGCTGGTGGGCAGTGACGAATTGGGCATACACACTCTCTCTCCTTGCAGGTCTTACAAGAGGTATCTCGTAGATTCTATAGGCACAGCATTTATAGCATAGTACTTGCTTCTAAGATGGTCAGCCTGCTGGTTCGGTATAACCGATTCTTCAAGGGCAACAGAGAGCCTGTAAGCTAGCGCTCGTGTACATAAGCTAATTCTTAATGCCCGTGTGGCAGCTATTGATAAAGGTTACGTGTAAATGCTTTTCGCTGATCCTTGGATGGTTGCAGTCCCTGTAGTGCAGAAGAGTACCATACAATGCTCTGCCATGGCTGTTGCTCAAGCAGTTGATTTTAATAGTAGACAACGAACTTTGGTCTCATCACCACCTAGATAGAGCAAAGAAGCTCTTAGCTTGGTAGATGAGTAGCTGTAGGTGGAGTTCATGGAGGTGGGAAGCAGGAATAAAGACCACTGCCCCGACTGACGGACCAGCTTAATGTTTCTAGTTAGAGGTTCTCTTTGTTTTCCAGAGAGTTCCATTCCCCAGCAGTGGACTAGATTGAAAGTTATTAGTTCTCAGTATCTGTAATCACAAAAATCATGTGAGGAGAGGATCAGTCACTCAGATTTGTATTTCAAAAGTGTCACTATGTCTCCTTTAGGGCCTTTCAACCCAAAGCTCTCCATGAGCTGCAGGCACAGGGCTTGCTTTGCCCACTGCTGAAACAAAAGGCAGCGGTCGGAATATCTCAGCCCCACAGCACGGCTATCCCAGTATCAGGGATAACTGCACCCGTATTCCTCCCTCCATGGTCCACTCCAGGAGCGCCCAGTCAGGACTCAGAACTGCCATCGCCTGTCTCTGGGTAGGGACCCTGTTTCCACTGCCTTCTGACCAGGGGTTTTAAGGCTCCACAGCCCCTTGCCTTTCACTGTAATACCCCCAGCAAGCCAGACTGCCTAGTGGCCAGCGCTGATGCTTTGCTTTATTTCCGAGGGCGATGACAGGTGTGATTTACCAGTCATATAAATTGCTGTTCTAAGCAAGCACATTTATTCCTAAAGCAAAAACATCACTGAGAAAACATAATAAAAACATACCAGGAGTCACCCATCAGTCTTATGGGGCCCTAGTAGGTCAAAGTCTTCCCAACTCTTCTGCAATTGCTGGGACCCTCCCTTGGACAGAAGATCCTGCCTTATAGTCAGTGTCTGTCTCAGTAACAGGCCAGTAGCAAAGGCCGGGATGGCAGAGTCAACCTTTTTGGGATTTGAACCTGTGGACCCAGGGAATTGTGTTTGTTGCAGATCTGATCCTTAGACCATTGAACCATCCCTCCAAAGGGTGTTTGAGGTAAGCTGCAGAGAGCAACGTTAACTTGTTACCCACTGTCAGATTGAGCCTGTCTTTGAAAAGTAACTCTTGCTTAACAATCTCCTGGTTTTTTAAAGCTCCAGCTTTCCCTGACTCAGGGCTCATCTACACGAAAAATTCTGTAGTGGCCCAGCTGCACCAGGGGTTCTCCCGTCGGCCTAGGTAATGCACCTCCCCGAGAGGCAGTAGCTAGGTCAATGGGAGCATTCTCCCGTCCAACTACTGCTGTCTCCACTGGGGGTTAGGTCCGTTTAGCTATGTTGCTTAGGGGTGTGGATTTTTCACACCCTTGAGTGATGTAGCTATACCAACCCAATTTCCTAGTGTAGACCAGGTCTGAGTTTTGCTCGCCCTTTCAGACCTTCAAGTATTTAGAAGATCTCACTGGACTCTAGACTGCTCATGTATCCGTTCAGAATTCCTCAGGATGGATCTCCGTGAAATGTAAGGTTGTAAACCAGGAAGTAACCAGCTTGTTAACTTCTCTCTCCCCTAACGCAGAGTGCTCTGATAGAAGCACTGCCTCAAGACGTCTGGGTGGGCTAGATCTTCTCCTCAAAGCCTCTGGTCTCCAATTCCTAATAAAGGGGCATCCGGGTCTCTTAGGGCAGCTTAGAAAAGTTTACCCTCCACACTTGTGAAGAGAGGGAAAGATCAATCATTGAGACTTTTCTTTGGGAGCTGGATGGCAATCAATGTAGTGTGGGTCCTTGCCCTCGGTGGGAGCCCTGTTCCAACTCAGCTGTTGTGGGAGATCAAATTGCCTTTGTTCGAGGGTGGAGGGCGGAAGCAAATATTTCACCCACAGGTGGTTGTAAGATGTGTTAGAAGTATTTTTGTGGTGGGGGGAGGGAGGTAGGAAGCTTAATAAAAGTCAGAGCCTTAGAGTGGGGCATTCTCGTCCTCCTTAGCAGCAGAAGCGTAAAACACACTGCTCAAATCTGTCGTCTGGGCCAGTGTGCTGTAACTGGAGCCAGAAGAGTCTGGGGAGAACTTACGGCCATCAGCAGGGTCTTGTATTCCATATCCCGGTCCCAGACCCGCTCTGGTAGTAGTTCTGAGTGTCTCTGAGGTCTTTTAAACACCCTAACAAGTGCCCCAGCCTGTGGTCTCCATTTCAGTGTTGAGATCCAGGGTCTGTCTCGATTTAAATGTATGCTTCCCACACACCCACTCTTTTTCTGGGGTTGTTGTGGGGGTTTTTTTTAGGAACGTGTTTGGACGAGGCAGGTGAAAAGAGCTGTTGAGCTTAAATAATAATCATTACAGTTTAAATCTCTTAATGTGGGGGAGAACCAGGCTGCAAAGCGGCGCCGTTTTTTGGTTTGGTTTTTTTTTTTTTTTTATGTGAATTCAGTGCTAGTCAAAGGTACAAACTTGCTGGCTCTGCAGCTTGAAGACATCTAAAATAAGTGCAACCCAGGCAGCAATGATGCAAACTTCACCTGCACGCTGCCCATCCAGTGGGCTCAACCTTCCCCTATGGTGGTATCGTCTAAGAGTGAAAGAGCTCAGTTCTTGGGCCAATGATGGGGGGGCATGAGCTAATGACGATCGTGGTTGTGGGAAGAAGTGTAGAGCTGTCTCTGTCTTAAAGTAACTGAACAAAAAGGGCCTGAGTCACTTAGGGTATGTCTGTACTACCCGCCGGATCGGCGGGCAGCGATCGATCCAGCGGGGATCGATTTATCGCGTCTAGTCGAGTTATTCACGTAGATGAAGTTGTGTAACTTAGATCGATTTCTCCCTCTCCCCCTCCCGCCCCCCCCGGCCGCCCCCTCAGTGTAGACCAGGGCTAAGTTAGCTTATCCTAATCCGAGACTGAGGGCTTGTCTAGTTACTGCACGGCCAGGCGGGCGTGAATCTGCAGTGCACCAACTTGCTGAGCGGTAACTCGTGTAAACTAGCCCTGATTTTCCTGTTTCTCACTGGCGTACATCTGCTTGCGGGTAAGGCTGCTTTTTCTCACTACAAACGGATGGGGCAGAGGATTGGCCCATCTTTTAAGTCTGGTTTTATTGTGCACAAACACAGCCGTAGCCGCAATCCCCGAGTCTCCCGGCTTTGTACCTCTTGGCTGGGAGGGCTTCTGACAAGGGTCTGTGCAGTGCAGGGAAGATTTATAAGGCTGCTGAAAGATTCTCTCCTACCAGTGCGTTAAACCTCGGCTTAAATTGTTCTTGAAACCAGCAAGGACACGCCACTTTCCGTCCAAGGAAAGCTCTGCGGTGCCCTGTCAGTGAGTGATTATCACGGGTCAGAGGCCAAGCCACTGATGGGTTCTAGAATAACACCACAGTGCTACCAGCAGCTCTCCTGGATCCATCAGGAGCAGTTGAAAGAACAGCCGTGCAAAACCTTTCAGCAGGACGGTGGCTTTTTGACACAGCATCCTTCTTCCTAGTCCTTTACAACTGGGGACAGCAGGTGCAAATCTGCCATGCAGCTGTGATTTTCCCCCCCGCTCCACCATCCTTGTGTGGTCCATACTTTTGCATGGCTTTGCAGCTCCAGGCTGAGGCACAGGGGCTGAGCAGTGCATGGAAGCTTGCCCTGTCTGCCCTGCATCTCTTTGGCTCATAACAGGGCTTTCAGTCTCCAAACCCATTTGGCACCTCTAACAATATTTATTTAAATAGCTTTGTCCCAAAGGACAATGTAAGGCCTGAGGTTTTGGGTATAACGCTTGGCTCTCCTGGTTCTAGCTGCTTTAGCTGATCTTTACCATAGGTTCCTCGCTGCACATCCAGAGACGCAGATGGAAATTCGTGTGATTCTGTCACTAGAATGTGAATCTAGAGAGAGAGAGAGAGTTGCGTGCTCAGTTGTGCAGGAGAAGGTGGAATCTTTTCTCTACCTTCCATCCTTTAAAATAGTGACAAGCAAATGCATGGCAGGAAATGTGAACCTAATGGCCCTTGGCTCCCTGGTGAGGGAGCCACATGCAAGCGATTGCTGGGAGCTGGTATTGATACTTTCTAAAATAGCACTGAGCCAGCAACACATTTAAGGTGCTGCGGGGGTCCAGATCCAAAACTTCATGCCAAATCAGGGGACTCTCCAAGCACAGGGCTTAGAACCTAAAGATCCTGGCTCGGTTTGTCCTTTTGCAATCATAGAGAACTGGAAGGATCTTTTGAGCAGAGGTGGGATCCTGAAAGTAATGAGCACCAAAATAAAGTCCTGTAAGTTACTGGCAAATGGTGCTGTGCAGCAAAGAGTGGTAGAATCTTCTTCTGGTGTCAGTTAAGCCACAAGTCTCCTTGCCAGCTTCTTTCTTTTTCCTCTTCCTGCTGCCTTCTCAGACCCTCTCCCCAGCTCCTCGTCAGGCCAGCAGCTTCGTGTTCATTTAAGATACCGAGGAACTCAAACAAGGATAAAGATCCTCTTGGGAAGCACCAAGGGTCACACATTTGTCCATAGCTGTAGAGCAAAGGAGCATGCTGAGTGCCGCACCTGCAGAGGCTGTCTGGGGAACATGGTGTGGGGGGGCACAAGTTCTCCTCTGTCGCTGCTGTGGGACTCTCAACCTGCCTCCTACCCAGAACTTTTTTGAAGTTTGCTGGCTGCCTCTGTTCCCCTGCAGCTAGGCAGAGAAGGGATCCCTCAGGGGGGACTTGTGCACTCTGTGTGCTTAATTTGCCTTTGCACTTCTCAGGCATTCAGTTGGTGCTGGCTCCCTCTACAGCATTGAACATTTCCTGCTCAGGCAGGAGAACTGAACCATAAAAGGCAGGGGATGCAACTCAGAAATAGTTACTTAGCAGCCTTGGTCACCAGAAACGCTCTGACATAATGCATCCGTTGCTCAGACTCTCTGGGAAGCTGAGACATATGGTGTAGTAATAATACCGTATGTTTCTTTCTCTCTCTGATCCCAAATAGTTTAACCCTAGTTTTGCCAGTCAATGAAATGCAGCCACTTCTAGGGGGAAAGGTGACAGTTGTTCAACACCACACTGCACAGCAGGGCAGGGAATGAGAAGGGGGAACATTGAATTGAAACTGGAGGGCTCTTCACTTGGCAGAGGGCAGGACCCTGGGGTGACACTCTATAGGGTCTTTGTCACGGAGTGTGAGGGAGACAGGGCCCTGCACCCCCAACTTCCTGTGATTCACTGTGACTCTCAGCCAGCTAGTAGAACAGAAGGTTTATTAGACGACAGGAACACAGTCCAAAACAGAGCTTGTAGTTATAGAAAACAGTATCCCTCAGTCAGGTCCATCTTGGGACCTGAGGCCAGACCCCGGTTCTGGGCCTCCCTCTCTTTCCCCAGCCAGCTCCAAACTGAAACCCCCTCCAGCCATCTCACCCAGCCACACACCCCAGCTCCTCCTCCCGCATTTGTCAAGTTTCCTGGGCAGAAGGTGTCACCTGGCCCCAACCCCCTCCTGGGCTCAGGTTACGTGCTAAGGTATCCTCCCTCAAGAGAAGTCACACCCTGATATCCCACCACCATCCAGCACCAATGCAGACAGTACCAGTAAAACTCCCACACAACATTCCCAGGTCAATACTCCCCACTCCCTACTCCGTCACAGTCTTAAATGGGCTTTTGGTCTGAGCCTTATCTTGTGGGCAGGGCAGACCCACCGGGGGGGGAGTGGGGCAATTTCCCCCAGGCTCCGCAGGGGCCCCGTGAGCCGTGGCCTGGTGGCGGTCCAGGTCTTCGGCAGTGGGGGGCCTTTCAGTCGCTCCGGGTCTTCGGCAGCATTTCGGCGGCGGGGGCCCCTTCAGTGCTGCCGAAGACGCAGAGCGACTGAAGGGCCGCCGAAATGCCGCCGAAGACCCGGACTGCTGCCGGGTGAATACAAGCGCCGCAGCTCCCCCATTTTGCCCCAGTTCCCCTGAATCTTCTGGGCGGCCCTGGGGCGGGGTGCTACGGGAACCAGTCAGGAGGGGCTTTAACAAGGATTTAAGGGAAGGAAAGAAAGGAGGCGCCGAGAGGAAGCAACAGATGGGGTCAGGATCATGCGGCCTGTGGAACTAGAGCTAGAAGTGGCTTAGCCCTAGTCCATGCAGCTTTCCTTTGGGGTCCTCCGCAAGGGCAATGCGCCAGCTGTCACTTACACGGGGTCCCTGAATGCCACCCGGCCGCCTGGCTCCACGTAATTTAGTTGAGTTTGTCTTCAGCAGCGTGCCCTCTGGTCACCCTCGGTGGGGGGGGAAGCCAGCTCTGTAGAAAGAGGGGTGGACTGGATGACGGAACGCTCAAACCCCTGTGCACGTCAGGCCTGTGTCCCCTTTGCCACAGTGTGACAGCTTGGGGCTATGAAGAGCCCCTTCTAGCAGAGCACGCAACAGCCCTGGGAGGAAGCTGCTGGAGCGGGCACGTTTACCCTCTACTACAGCCTCCCCTTGTCACCTGTGTTAGTGAGGCTGGACAATACAGGTGCTTTTCTTGGTGCTTGCTACAGTATTTAGCACCTGTGCTGAGTTTCTTTGGTTTGCTTTTTAGATTCTGGCTACTTGTTCAGTGGAAGCCGCCCGGCGTCCCAGGGATCTCAGTCCAAGGAGTCGCCTGCATCAGGTAAGGGCGAGAACTGGCAGTGCCGAGGCTCCCAGGGATTGAAATGATTTGCTAAAACATACGGTAGAAGGTTAATCCTATTTCTTCCCCATCTCTTCCCTCCTGCCCACTTTCCAATGAAAGGTCAGAGTAATCGTTAGTAAGATTGCAGTAGCGCCTGGTAGCCTGAACTGAGACTCAGACCCTCATCACGCTGTACTTCCACACAGTAAGGCAACCCCTGCCCGGAAAAGCTTACAATTAAGTAGACAAGATAGACCTAGGAAGGGTTACTTCCCCATTCTGTAGATCAGGCCTGGAGCGGTTATGTGGCTTACCCAATGGGCTACAGCATCTGCAGTAGAATCAAGAGCTGAACCAAATCTCCAGTGTCCAGTGCAGTGCTTTAAACACAAGACCAGCCTTCCTTGGATTTGGACATTAACATGACATGACATTAACATGATGCCTGTTGAGTGGGCGAGGGTCAGAGTGACTTCCAAACACTATTATTTTTCCAGATCATACCGCTCCAAAGGTCTCTGCAGTGCAACTCCACTGCTAAAGTCCTTGCCCGTTCCCTCACCCACCAAAGTCAGGATCACGGTTTGCAGGTGTAGTGATGCATCAGCAGTGCTACAGCTACGAGTCCTCTTCATCGCCCTTTATAAAACCTTATTGCAAATGGCTTCATAACAGGTATCCAATTGGAATAAAAAATGGGGTGGGAAATCTAGTATTTCAGACACACGCACACACCCCTTTTAAAGTCTAAATTTAGTGCCAGAGAGAGCCCTGCAGGCTCTAGGCAGCTGCCTGGGCAGCAGCAGTGGAAGTAGGTTGCATTTCAGCCCTGATCTGGTGGGCAACACCTCAAAGCTAAGAGGGAAATGTACTCTCCATGCCCGTTCAGTCCTTGGCCTCTTCACAGAGACTGGCCAGTTCCAATGGTTTTGGTTGCCCACTGGGGTGTGGTCTGAGACTTCTGCTCTTGCTTGGGATGTTACACGCACCACTGGACCTTGAATTGGCTTAGTCACTCAGTGGCAGTAAAGCATGCTGCCATGTAAGAGATCAGGTTCTCTATTTCTTGGGCCAACAGGGATGGGGAATGCTGCAGAAGTAGCATCATCCACCCTTGAGGCAGAGAAGAACAGGAAGAGGGTGCATGTGTGGGCTGGAGTGCTTTAGCCCTGCAACAAGTGTATGCAGTTATGGTTACCTGGCTTTGGAGAGAGGTGAATGTTATGTAGGGCCACTGGGGATGAGTCAGGCATGGGAAGAGGAGGAAGAACTGAAGAGTAAAGGGTAAAAGCTACTGTGGGTATCCCCAGGCTTCACTTTCTTTTGTTAGCTGCAAAAATATTGGAAAACATTTAAAAGTTGAGATCACTCTGAATAATTTCAAGCTTTCCATCTGCAGCTCTTTTCCTCTTTCTTTAGTTTTTTTTTCCTGTCCAAGGAACTGATTATCAAACTCCTTTGCTGTGCCTGTTTGCTGCCACATCATACCGGTGACCTCTCTGTTGCACTTCTGACCCCAGACAGAACTTTTGTCCCCGTCTGGATCCCTTGCCTGTACATCCAGTTCATACTGCCCGTGTTTTAACAATCAAAACGCAGCTGCGGTCTGGGTTAATTCCTTGCCCACCCCCCTGGTGGGCTCGTCAAACAAACAGTCTCAAAGTACCTGCCAGAATCACTCCTTTAAAAATAAGCTGCATGCAAAATGTAAACTCCACTGAATGAGCCCAGCGACCAGACCCAAAGGGGCTGTCAGGCCATTACAAACTTACCTTTTCTCCCCTGTTCTAAGTGTTCTTCTCCCCTCCCCTCCAAAGTTATCCCATTGTGATGCACCAGCATGAACCATGATGTGACATCACGGTTACAGTACCAGAAATCCCAGCTGAGTCTACTCCATTGAGTTCCATGATAGATGCTGGGGTGATGGTGCAGTAGAAGTAGCTGATCTATGGCTTGGGGAACCTTAAAGGATGGAAAGGGTAAGAGTCTAGTAGTGTTTGTGCTGAATTGCCCCTATTAGCCTGGTTGGTGGCGGGGGCAGACACGACGCTGGAAGAATCACATGGTTTTTTGCATGTATTCTCCAAAGCAGCTGGGAATGGGGGAGGAAAACCTGGAAAGTTCCCTGCAGTGGAGCAAGTAACCCACCCTGCTGTGGGTCTGGTTGGTTGAAGCCTGCCTGGCAGCCTGCTTCAGGACCTATTAAGAATGGGGGTATTTGAGTGCGTTGAACCTGGGCTGCATGAGGTGAAAAGTTCAGTGAAAGGAGAGTTGACCTTCTAACCTGTTCTGTTAGGCAACAGTAAATTTAAACCATCTCCATTTAGATGGAGCGAAGTCTTGTGCCTTTTCTAACTACAGAAGTTGCACAGATCTAACACATCATTTTATAAATCAACTTAATTAAATTGCTGCAACTCTTGTGTATAGACAGAGCCTTAATGGAGTTAACTGAGGACTACTATGATATGCCTTGTTTTCCCAAGTTCCTTTGCAAAGATAGAAGTTTTTGGCTCTGCAGAGAATTACTTTTGAATTCCGACCGCCCTGATCTTACAATGTGTGTACTCAGAGTAAAGAATGGTGGTATAGGAGGTGCTCCTGTCACTCATAGCATGGCAAGGACTTTTTGAAATGAATAGGGACACATACACACCCTCCTCTCGCAGACTGGTTGGAGAACACACCTACCACATTTCCCAACCTAAATCCTCTCTCTCTGCCCCGGCGCATCTCCATTTCAGAGTACTACTCCCTGCTGTCTGGAAGCTGCGCTCCATCCCCCATCCCATCTCCAGCACCTTCGGTGGCTGGGTCCGTCACCTCCAGCTCAGGCTCCTTGCGTTACCGCCGGCCCCTCATCAGTCCTGCACGCCTGAACCTGAAAGGGCAGAAGCTGCTGCTTTTTCCATCCCAGAGTGATGCCCTGCACACGCCGACCAGCTTGGATGAGCCCACCCACCCCGACAGCAACGTCTTCGCTGCTGAGCTGACCCCGTTCCCGAAAAAGAACCTCAACGAGCGGGGAATGCATGGTACGTTCCTGACCTCTTCCCCAGAGTCCAGTCCAGTCACAGTCGGTCAGCTTGCAAGCTAAGCAGTTGGCAAAGGGAGGGGAGCCCATCAAGGAAAACCCAAGTGGTGCTGATGGTTTAGTAGCTGAGAGTCCATATTGGATCCAGTGGCCCTTTGTGTCATTAAGGGGCCACTGTACTGCTTGAGGCCCTGTCCTTCAGATTAGAGGTGAAACCAAGATCTTCTCCACTTGTCATTTAAGATCCCATTATTATTTATTTTTTATTATTTGGATTATCATAGATGCTTTCACATGATTATGGGTGTTAGCCCAATAGTCCTGACCACGTTCTAGCTTGGATAATTACGTTCTGACTTCCGAAATTCATCCAGCCATTGCAGTTGTGCTAGGATTGTTTGTTTCACACTGATGATTTATGCCAAAGAGCTCCTGGATTTGGCTTTTGTCTTCGCTTCCAGTCCTAACCTCTTGTGCAGCGTTGCTCTGCAATGTTTCATCATCCACTTCTGGTGACAGGTTTATCATTTCCATTACATCTGTTTTTTTCTCATGGTGCCTCTTCCTCTCCTCTCACAGATATGAGGTCAGTCGTGGAAAGAGGGAGTATTTGCAGTAATAATTCCATCAAAAAAGAGGATAATTCGTCACATTCATCCACCTGTGTGGTGGACACGACCACCAAAGGAGAAGACCTAGCAGGCTGGAGAGGTGGGTGGCAGGCTCTGTGTGTGTGTGTGTGTGTGTGTGTGTGTGTACGAACTGTTGGCAATAATCAAACAAAAATCATTGGCAGAGACAGGCAAAGGCGGCAGATCTCCTCTGTGCCTTCACTACAAGGGTCTCCGTATTCCCCAGACCGTCTGAGAAACACTAGCACTACAGTGTTCTCCTGGGTCAGGAAACAGTGGGTGAGATTAGAAAGGAATGGGAAAGAATTGAATGGAGAAGTGCATCAGAGTCTTTCCTGCCTGGATTGTGGCTGGAAACATGGTTCACCAACTTCTGAGCCGAATAAAAAATGTTGGGCATGGGAAGGGAGACTTCTGTGTTTGTTGTTTCATCAAGTTTCTTAACGGCTCTTTCTGGCATCTTTTCCCCCCCCCTCCTCGCTCCTGCAAAGGTCATTTTGGTAACTCCGTTATCCGAGGTCTCCTTGCCATGAGCCTGACAGCCAATGCGATCTTCACATCAGCCTACCTCTACCAGAGCCTGCGCTGACCTGCACCGCCCCGGCTCTCTCTGGCACCACCTACTTCCCAAGAGACGCTGACACAAGAACAATTCAACCACAGCTTTGGTGTCTTATGGCCATGCCACAGGTGCATGCTGCTTATCAACCACTGCCTGCCAGGCTGCAGTGACACAGAACCAGACAGCTGCTGTTGCCACCTCTGAGCAGAACGTATCGAAGGGCTGTTGTGATGCTGGAGGTGGCCAGTGGGACACTCTTTGCAATACCCGGCTCCAGGTCAGCGAATGTCCCTTGCACCTTCTTTCTAAAGAATCGGTCTGTGGCATGAACTGGAGAAGATGTAAATGACCTGGTTGGCTTTGTCTCATCCCATCTTTCCCACCTATTAACCAACCTCAGATGGACAGTGGTGATGGAATAAGAAGAATTTGAACAAATAAGTTGGAGACAAGAGGCGGGACCTGGGCTTCGATTATTGAAATGGTTTCCTCAGCCTGGTTTCCTTGTTGGCACCTATTCTCCCTCCCTCTCACTCTCCCTGGTTCGTTCTATATGAATGGTTTTATGTCCTCCTTAAGGTTTCCGGAACCCATGGGGGGACCTAAGCTGCTCCGTGATTCTCTTGCATATTGGGGTGTTTGTGTGTGTGTGGGGGGGGGGGGGGGGGTTGGTAGTCCAATCTGCTGTCTGAGGTCTCTCTAGCCAGTTGCCTTCCTGCAATTCTGGCTCCTGGTAACAGTTCATGTCCATTGCTCAAATCAGTACAGCTGCTGTATGGCTGGGCACGTCTGCATCAGAAAAGCAAACCCACATTTTTCGCCTTGCCGGGAGGCGCCGATACTACTGTCCTAAGATGTGTCCTGATGCGCTTGCATCGTGCCTCGGGCTCCAGGCTGCAGTTCTGACTGCTGGTGTGTTTGCTGACATCGGGAGCTGCACAGCTTGTTCTTACTGTAAACCACATAAACCTACTGTTTTGGAAACTGTGTGAAGCGCGCTTCTAACAGGGAGGAGTCCGATAACATGCTCCAGTCTAGAGGCCTGGCTCCTCGTGGTTGGCGGAGGCCTGTATCATTCACTATTTAAGGTATTGCCTTCTTGGCTAAACTGCAAGTCTCTCTCAGCTAGAGATACACCAGACCTGCTAAGCATCCAGGATGTCCCTTAAAATCCATGGTGGTCGCCCAAGACTTTCAAAAATAGTTTCTAATTTTGAGTCTCAATTTTTTGGGTGTCCAATTTGAGATGCCTTAAAGGAGCCAGGTAATTTTTTTTCCCAGAGGGTGAGTGTTTAGCATCCTTGGAAATCAGGTCCTTTTTAAGGTGTCAAGTTGGGCACCCAAAATCACTAAGCATGTCTGAAAATTTTGGCCCGAGTGTCTAAATTCCTACATCCCAACCCATGGCTCAAAGGAGACCTGGCTAACACTAAGGATGAGGCCTCTGAAGCATGACAGGACTCTGCCCAGAACCTTCCTGTTGTCCTGGTCCTGTTCTTCTTTTGGTCTTGAATCCTCTTACCTCTCCCCATCTTCTGTTCTGGAACTACTGAATTGCGCTTGCCATGTTTCTTCCCCACTGCATGCCCGGCTACTGTCTACTTTGGGCATTCCTCCACCTCCTCTACACCCAACCACCGTGGTAGTCTGCTGGCAATAAGAGACTTCCCCGTTAATCTGAAAATCTCACCTCATCGTGGGGATCAGGTGCTTTAAGAAACTGCTTTTCCTTCATGTTGCTTATTGAGCCATCATGCCCTCACCTAGACAAACAAAGTGATAACCTAACACTCTAATCAATGTGCTGCCTGTCCAGGTGGGTGGCCTTTATTGCTGGTGACTCGAGCTGTGGAAAATCAAGTCTTGCTCTCCCTGTGTCACTGGCACCTATTCTTGCATTATCTTAGCAACCCTCTTCCAGCCCCTATTGATCAGCGAAGCCCTCTCTCTCGTTACATGCAGGAGACTGACTGACTGCCACAGGTATCTCTTATCAAGAGATTGTGGAAGCAGGATCTCTGACTCTACAGCTTTGTCTGGACCCTCCTTTGGTGCTCTGGCCTGGCTGTCTACCAGGCAACTCCTTCACCACGGCCTAGATTCAGATTAGCAACTGCATCAGAAATAGTGGGCCATGCAGTATGCTGATTAGTAACTCTTTGTAATTTGCATTAACGGTTTCCCATGTTGGGCTAGTCCACAACCTCACTGTGATGAGATTTGTGTCCCTTTGACGTTTCTTTGGGTTGTATTTAGTGTTCATTCAGGCAAAAAACTGGTAGTGCCCCAGCGCTGGTGAGCATTCCACAAGCTTCTCCATACGGTTGTGACACTGTAACTCACTCCTGACCCGCAACAACACGTGGTATCCTGGTCATGGCCCCTTGTCCTGACTTTCGGCATGCCCACATGCTCCTAAGCATAGACTGCATGCCATAGACTACGGTGGCCTTGTCTGTCTTCTTATGATAGATGTGCACTGTGACTTTGCTTATGCCACGAATTTCGTTTCACTTCTCACCTCCCAGTCTGTGCTGCATTTACCCACCGCCACATCTAGCACACGGCCCCACTTCACATGGCTTTTATTTGTCCCCACCAAACTCCAGTGCTGGATTTGCCCCTTTCTAGCATTTCTTCTTTGTTCCCAGCACCCACGGCTTCATACGCTCCCAGCCCCTCCTTTCTCCCTTTTGCACATTTCTTGTTTCAGGCTTAATTCCATTTCTGAATCTGCTGCCGGTTGGGCTCCTGGCCAAGCATTTAGGTGACCCTGTCTGAAGCTGTTTAAAGACTTTTTGGATGTTATCACTTAAGAGGAAAATCACAAGCCCTTTCAATCTGGTGCTAGAACAAGGCGGGAGCGGTGCTATTGCTGATGCAAAGCCTTCACTGTTGTTAGTGTGCGTGCATGTGTGTGTACATGTGTATATAAATGTTTGAAGAGTTTCTTCATTTTGAAAGATCTGAGCCCATGTTTGTCACTATATTGTCAGCCTTAATCCAGCTACCGGACACTGTCCCCATCTTGCTGCTGCTGCTGTTTCTATATAATGCTGGTTTGGAGGAATCAAAAAAAAAAAAAAACCTGGTTCCCCGGTCAAAATCTTTGTGCATGAATTGCTGGTGGCATGGGTCTTCGTACAATATTGTTCAGGGATGGAATTTTATTTTTCTAATTGTTTTTGCTGTAAAAGCCTTTGAGGGGTGGGGATGGATGTAAACTTTCTGTACATTAAACAAGATTTGAGCTTTATTTAAATAAGGTGAAGGTTGACTTAGAGGTGGGGCATAAGTGAACTCTTACCAAAAGGAACCTCAGCCTTGCTGCTGAAGGATCACCCTCTCTCATCCCCCATCCTCCCTTAAAGATGCACACATCCTTCCTCTCTCTGCCCAGATTTATTATGCATGTCCCAAGACCCTGGACAGTCTTCCCATGATTCTGTCAGCTCTGAATTAAGAGTATCTTGGATTCCCAATGCTACTTTTCCAGAGCGTGGCTGTATCGGCGGGTGTGATGTATATTGTTAAGGGAGTGGAGAGAGTTTGAAGGACAAGTTGTCATATCCTATAATAGCCCAGACCTAGACGTAAGCATTCCTGGCACATAAGCAGGCTGAACTCACTGTAGTTCAGTCCGCTTACTCGGTGGCAAATTTTGGCCTGTGAATGTCCAAATCCCACTCCCTATTCCTGGGTGACAGTAACATTGTGAAACATTGCCGAACTAGTTGGGGGTCTCTAAAGGGATGCAGCTGGGAGCCTGTGCTGCCTCTGGATATCTCTGGATACTGCTATATTTCCCAGCCACCCTTCCTGGAAACATCCTAGTCTTAACTTCTATCCTGGATGTCTGTAAGAATATCAGAAAGTACCTATTTGGTCAGTGCAAGGAAGCTGTTTCCACAAACGCTGCCTCCAGAAGTGACTATCAAATCCTCTGTGTCCTTGGATGGGTGGGGAGGGGTTTGAGGTACCTGCTGGTAGAAGTAGGTACTTGGGGAGGGTGGGGAATGATAAAGAGGAGTCCTAAACCTTATCTCCTACTAAAGAAATGTTGTATGTTATCTGTATGCTTGTTTTGGGCTCTAACGCTGTACAGTTTAGTTACATTGTGCTCCAGTTATGGGGAACTCTGTCCCCAGGAGGTTTTTAGTTCATGCTCTGTGTTTAAAGAGGATTATTTTTCTTTAAAAAACAAAAGAAAAAACAAAACAAAAAAACCCCGAAATTATAAAATTCACTTAAATGTGTCTTTTATTTGTGTGTGTGTGTGTGTGTGTGTGTGTGTGTGTACATACACGTGTGGGGGGAGGGGGAGACCGCAGGTGTGAGCGCATGTGTACCTTGCAATCAAGCTGTGATCTCAAAGCTACACAGAGTTAGCAGACAACTCACGGCAATGCAAGCTGCCCCCATTCAGTTCCCCACCAATGAGATGCAACCCTAGCCTTTAAGGTGAGTGGGAAACTTGATCGTCTTGGCCGTTGAATTCTCTCTCTTCCATTGAGACTACCAATCAGGGTGTCAGCTGTGAATCAGGATTTTGTGATGTGGACAGGTATCCATTAGAAATTAACTTGAGACCCACCAACAGGCACTATGTCAGCCACTGACCTGCCACCGAGCTGGTGGTAACTTTCATTTCTAGTTTGCTAGAACATCAGTAGTGAGAGAGAGAGAGGGTCTGTTCCCCATTATCAGTCCTTTAATTGTCTAGACTCCTCTCTGATGGACGTATCTGTTACATTCATTAGCACAGGAGATGTGTTCAATAAGGTGTTCTAGAAAAATTAGGCACTTCCCCTTTCAGTGCTTTCTTATTGATGATGTGTGTCCATCAAAGAAGCATTTTTCAAATTCTCCTTTACTGTTTGGGATTCCCGCTGCCTACCCATAGGAAATGGACCAGAATGCCTTTTTAATGGCGAGAGTTTGTTCCTGCTAGCTGTGTATGGTCCCCTATTTTTTCTCCATTATCAGTCCGGCCACCCAGTGGTAAGTAACTAGCCTATGATCCCAGTACTAGTCTCACACTCCAGCTAGGTAGCTGGGATGCACTATGCAGGTTGGGTTTCCCTGTGCCAAATACAATGCAACTTAAGCATAGAAAAATGAGACTGGGGAATAGATCCTGACATAACCGCCTAGCACAGTGGGGTCTCAGCATTGATGGGAGCCTTTGGACGCTATTGCAAACTACGTAGTCGTTATAAATACTGGCGTAATGGGAAACTGCTTTATAATTCTACTATCTAATGTCTTGATTTCATAGATGTATTCGTTTTAAAATGTCTTTGGCGCCTGATTTTTAATTTAGAGGAAGTAAGTAAAAATGTGGCTATTTGTGATACCTGTCTTGGTGGCAGCCCCACATGGTAATACCGCAGAGCTGCATTGGTGTGTAAGATCAGGCCACTGCTCCCTGTGCAGGCTGGGGCTCGGGAAGGATGACTTTCAGCTGGCTGGGTGGGATGCAAAATGCACGGCTCATGAGCACCCTCCCTTACCTCCATTTCAAAGCAATAGCGTGGAGGATGGGACATCATGACAACCCAGAATGGAAGCGCTACAACTCCAACATGGACTGAGCCAATATCTTTGCATTACTACTTGGGAGTCCTGAGCCTCCTTGTCTGGCAAGATGAGGAGAGGCCCATGATTCAGGGCAAGGAGGAGGCCAAGGTTAGAGAGCAGAGATGGGGAAGATTGAGAAAGATCATGCTTGGAAGCCTGAGCCCCTCCAGCTGAAAAGAAAGCCATTTCCCATAGCTAACTTAATGTTCTTAATTATTAACCACATTCAGTTGCCTCTTTTGGTAGACTTTGTCATTTAATTTCCTCTGAGGCAGGGACTCGTACTATTTGTAGGTAAAGCACCTGGCACCATCAGGCCTGATCTCAGCTGAGACCTCTAGGCAATACTTTGCCATTATGTCTTCCAGTGTTTCATAGGCAAAAGGCGTGTATGTGAGAGAGAGTGAAGATGCTTAGATCCTGACCCTGCAATCCTGACACATGCAAGTAGTGCTATTTACTTCCATGGCACAACTTTGCATGAGTAGGGATTAATCAAGTGAGTGCATAAGGGCCACTAGACTGAGCCTCCCGAACTCATGTGCAAGCTCTTCAGTATCAAGGTGGTCCAATTCTGACAACAGCCTTGTGATTTGTGTTCTCCTTTGGCAGGGTTTTGCTTATACTTGTCACGTAAACTTATGTTTTCATTGCTCTTAATTCTTGTTTTAATTTTGTAGTGGAAGTTAAAATATTGAAAGATCTGAGTGGGTTAAGATCTCTTTATTGTGTATGTTTTTTCCCTTCCATTTCATGCTAGAATCTACTGGATAGTTTTAATTCCTTCTCATCTCAAGGCTCAGTGTTTTGAATTATAATAATCCTAAAACAATCAAAGTTAAACAGAAAAGACCTATTTATGTCCTTAGTAATCCTCCCTGTATGTGGAGCATTGTTCCTATAATACTTCCATATCACTTTAGTCTAAGGATCTAAAAATGCTTCACAATCCCTGTTAGATAATAATACAGAAATGGAGATACAGAGCGGGTAAGAGACTCTTACCCAGTGAGGCAGTGGCAGAATTGAGAATTTGAGTTAGAAAGTTTTCCTAATATCTAACTAAATCTCCCTTGCTGCAGAATAAGCCCATTATGTCTTGTCCTACATTCAGTGGACAAGGAGAACACATGATCCCCCGTCCCCTTTATAACAGCCCTTAACATATTTGAAGACTATCAGGTCGTCCCTCCCTCAGTCTTTGTTTCTGAAGACTAAACGTGCTGAGTTTTTTTTTTTTTAACCGTTCCTCATAGGTCATGTTTTCTAAACCTTTTATCATTTTTGTTGCTCTGCTGGACTCTCTCCAACTTGTTCACATCTTTCCTAAAGTGTGGTGCCCAGAATTGGACACAGTACTCCAGCTGAGGCCTCACCAGTGCCGAGTAGAGCAGGACAACTACCTCCCATGTCTTAAAAACAACACTCCTGTTAATACATCCCAGAATATTTGCCTTTTCCGCAACTGCATCACGTTGTTCACTCTTTCAATTTGTGATCCACTATAACCTCCAGATACTTTCCAGCAGTACTACCACCGAGCCAGTTATTTCCCCTCTTTGTAGTTGTGCATTTGATTTTTTTTTTTTTCTTCCTGTCAGGTATTATTGGAATTTCATGGGTCTGTAGTTCAGAGCAGTGGTAGTAATGTAATCTCATTGCAGTGTGCAAGTACTTGAAGACCATGTAACTCAATTCCTCCTGCAGAGGAGACATGACATACCTCCATAATCCATACATACTTGCTTACAAACCAGCCTCAACAGAAACTGTTTCAAAGGAGAGCTATCATTTAGTGGTGGGGATATTTCATCCTGAATATCTTTGTGCTATTTCTGCCCTCATTACTTTATGGGCATTTTTAAGTCCGAAAGTGAAGATGAGAGATTTAGTAATCAATTAAACATAGCATGACAGCTTTGTGTGATCCACTAGCATCAAGCTATCGCTGCTTTGATACAACAAAATGACATGCAAATACGTTTCTCTTTCCTTATACAAATTGTTTCTGCAGAACAGAGCCTCTGTTGCCTAGACAAACAAGCACCAATAACTTTATTAAATTAATGGCAAAAGTAGGTAAGGTTTTGACTTGTAATTAAGACAGCTTTGGTGAGGTTAGGGGAGTGGTTAGAAGTAGCTGCAGAGGCTCTTTAAGGATCTAACGTGAACTGCTGTGTAACTAGAATCAAGACTGATCAACGCTATCCCTCTCTCATTGACTCTTATATTTTAGTGTTCGGTGAATTGTTGTGCTTGTGAATGTGACAGACTGTGATAAGAGACGGGCATAGTGTGGGCAGGAGCTGCCGTAGCCCTGTAGTATTCTGCCACTATGCCTTCTTCAGCTACAGGCCCATCCAGCAGACCTCATCCTCTACCTGATATAAAGGGAGGCTGCTGGGGTTTCTAAACTGGGGGTGTTGTAGGGTGGATAAAGAGTGCTAGATTGAGCCTGGTTGATCACTTTGACTTGTGGCCTAACTCAGATCACTTTCTATGGAGGGTTTCAAGACCCATGTGTTGATTCCTTAGAGATTACTTACTGTCAGCATATTGAGAGTTACCAAACACTTCAATTTTTTTTATCACTCCCCAATTTTCCTTACTCGCCTCTACCTCACACACCCTGCAAAACATATCTAGTATAATTGCTAATTTAATTTTCACATTTAAATTAATAGATGTATAAATCTATTAGTAAATAACTTTTATATTCACAGAGTATCATTGACCCATACTTTGTCATTCAAATATTGTTTACAGGTTTGCTCTGGTAGAAGTCTAGGACTTTTGCCACTGATTTCAATGGGAGGAGGTTCACCTGTCAACATTAAATTACTTTAAATTATTTAATATCTTTTCATAAGGGGTGTTGGCACTAATTTTAAACTTTCCTGTGGTAGACCTTAAACCATCTTGAACTCTCTTCTTGATCTTGGTTATCTGTGCTCAAGGCCTCTCCCATCAACTAACTCCCTTTTAACTGCTCCGCAACTGCACTTTCTTTTTGGGCTGAATTTATAGTCCCATCCAAGAAAGAGGCAAGGAGGTGCTGCTGTGTGTATTCTTTTAAATTTACCATCAGGCCCCTTCAATGAGACCCTAGGGGCTGGGCCCACAGCTTTCTGTACTAGAACAAAATCCTCCAGGAACAGCCTGTGTGTCCTAGAACAGGATTGAAATACCCCCAGCATTATCCAAGCTCAAGGGACTCTGTGCCCTTGGGAAGGGGCTATGCTGCAGTAGTGCTTGATACTGTTTGGTTCACTTGTTTTAGAGGCAATAGGTCCCTACACCAGTCTGCTCTCAGGGCACTGCTGGGCTTGTGCAATCTCCCAGAATGCTCTGCAGCTGGCAGCTGAGGTACTGCCTACTGGTGATTGTACCTCTGGGGCCTTACAGCTGCCCTGACTTAAGGTGATTACAGGCTGAGCCTGAATATGGTCCAGCCCTGCTGGGGGGGTGGGCTTGAAGTAGTTCCCTTACAAACAGTTCAGGGGCCTAGTGTGGACAAGGCCTTCGCTCACCCTCCTGGGGGCTCAACTCCCTCAGGGCCTGGGCCTAGGGCCAGAGGGGATGTCTCAGAGCAGGGCCCTGCTGCCCTGGGGCCACCCTGCTGCAGGCCCTTCTCCCTGGAGCTGAGGAAAACTTCGGCCCTGACCCCACTCTCTCTCCTGCAGGCAGATGGCTGAGCCCGGGTTTGCCGCCGGTGAGTTGGGGGGGGGGGGGGGGGGAGACACCAGCTTTCCTTACACCCCCTTTAACCCACTGTGCAGGCTCAGCCTGGTCCCTGCGCGGGGGGTGCAGGTGCCACCCGCAACCTCTTGACCTGCTGCTGTATTTGGGTTTTTTCCTAATGACAGCAAGGGCGTGACCTGGCCCTGACCCTAAACAAGCGCTGGCAGCCGGGGGGCGCCCCGGGAAGGACACAAGTGCAGGCAGGGAGCCGGGCGCAGACAGGAGCCGGAGCGGGGCAGCGCAGGACACCGAGTGCCCAGGCTGGCAACCAGAAGCGACCCGCGCAGCCGGGACCCCCCGTGCCCTCCTCCAGCTCCGTGCGCCCCCGGCGAGGGGCGCGGAGAGCGGGTGCCATGGAGGGCGCGGAGAGCGGGGCGCTGGGTCCCCAGCCGGAGCCGCCGGTGGGAGACGGGCAGGGCGCGGGGGAGGCGGCCCCGGAGCCCCCCGCCGCCCCCCAGAAGCCCCCTTACTCCTACGTGGCGCTGATCGCCATGGCCATCCGGGAGAGCCCGGAGCAGCGGCTGCCGCTGAGCGGCATCTACCGGTACATCGTGGGGCGCTTCCCCTACTACCGGCTGGGCCAGAAGGGCTGGCAGAACAGCGTCCGCCACAACCTCAGCCTCAACGCCTGCTTCCTCAAGGTGCCCCGGGAGCGGGGCGCCGAGCGCAAGGGCAGCGACTGGACCCTGGACCCGGCCTTCCACGACATGTTCCAGCCGGGCAACTACCGGCGCCGGCGGCGGGTCAAGAGACCCCAGCGGGCCCCCCTGGGGGCGCCCGGCCCGGCCCCCGCCTGCCTCACCTGCCAGGAGCTGCCCTACCACCTGCCCCACCAGAGCCCCCCGGCCGCCTACCTGGTGGGCAGCGCCTGGGCATCCGCGGGGCAAGCCCCGCCGAGCTGCCCCCCGTGCACGGTGCCCCTGAGCGGCTACGGCCCCTACCCGCGGCTGCTGCTGCCCGGAGGGGGGGCGCATCAGCCGCTGAGCCCTGCGACCGGGGGGGCCGGCTGCCCTTACCAGCAGCCCCCGGAGCTGCCCTTCATGCGTTACTGGGGCGAGCAGGAGAGACCCTACGGCGCCTTGCCCGCCGGCATAGACCTTTGATTCCTTGGCCGTCGGACAGGAGAGGGCAGTGGGTCTCCCCTTCCCCCTGCTTCTACTCTGAGCGTTGGGGGGGGGGGGCCCAGGCTGCGTTTGGATTGATAACGGGGACCCCTCCCTTGTTAAGGCAATAACGGAAGGGGTGTCACAGGCAGGCGAGATTTGATGCGCGCTGCCTCTAAAGTTAAATCGTTGAAAGGTTTTGGGGGAGCCTCGCTGGAGGAAGGGGGGTGCAAATTCGGTGGACAGGGGAACAACGCTTTTGAAAAGAGGAGCCACAGCGGAATGGCCTTTGGGAGTGAGCCTGTACTTCCCTTGCTTTGAAAAGGGGAGGAACTGGGACAGTACCCCAGTAAGATTTGTGTTGACATTTATAAACTTCGAAGTTCAAATGAATACAGTGAGGTGTGAGTTTCACCCTGCAGCTCTAACTCTCCAAACTGATTCTTCTCCGAGCAGAGGATCCTAGAGGACATTATTTGTTCTGCAAAACTAGACCCTAATATTTTAGAAATTCCCTGTCTGCAAAGTATTTGAAATAACTAATTTGGGGTCACAACTTTCTTGTTCCAAGGAAACAATGACGCGTTTCAGACATGTTCCCTGTTAGTTATATAGTTATTGTAGAAGGTGTAATGTGTTATTTGAGTCAGAATAGTGTTAACATTTTCAGAGACGTTTATTTGTGAAAGCCGCTTTAAAATATGCAGTTACTGAAGACGCATCAAGGACAATAGATTTGAAAACAGTTGGTTGATTGGTACATCTGTTAGGAATTAAAAACCCGTCTATATTCTTTTGGATTATTGAAGTGATTTAAAGTATGCTGCCTTGTTCATTCTTCCCGGTGGCTCATGAGAAACGTGAATTTTCCACTGCATAACCGTTGTTTCTTTTATTGTGTTAAATTTAGTGGTACTAGTGAAACTGGAAATGCCTGACCTTGGGCTGTTAACTGAAAGCAAGAGAAGTTGATCAACATTTTTAAGTCAAGTCTGAGAAATTGTTTTGGGAACTGAAAGTAATGTGCCATCATTTTAAAAAGTGAAATGTAGTTACTTTCTGGAAAATACTTTTTGCAAATGTCCTTCAAAACTTGATTACTGAACTTTTTTTTTTTTTAAGCACTATGTAAAGGAATACCTTTTTTTTTTAAGATGTTAAATACCAAAGACTTTTGGGATAGATGTGATCCTTATGTTTTTATATTTAAAGATAAACTATTTGGGTTGACGTGAAGTCAGAAGGCATTTTATATACTGTTCCTTGTTAGTATAGTTGTTGTGAACATGTTTATATAATGGCAATGCCGCGGTGCTTTTGTCATTTAAATTTCAGGGGTGGCTTCAGCTCTTTTCCTGCCAAAAAAAGATTCTAAACGCCACTAGTATTTCTAATCGAAATCGCAGGTTGGTTTGTTATAGAAACGAGTGGTTGAGATACTATCAGTGTGCATAGCAGCATTTTCTGGTGTGTTACATTTTGAGACTTGTTTAAATAAATATTTGTTACTTTATAAAACATGGCTTTATTTAAACTAGTTTTTTACTGTGTTGACTTCCCTCCCGCCTTGTTTTAAAATAATGTGTAACCCAAACTAGACCAGAGTTCTAATATTTAATCTTTAAAGTAGTTTTGAATTTGTTCTTCTTCAAAATAACTTCCATAATACAACACACACAAAATTTTAGCAACCTTAGTAGATTTTAGTTATGGGACTATCCTTTGGTGAAGCAAGTGTGTATATAAGAAATATCCATTTGTTGCAGTATTAAGATTTTCAGAGAAATAAGTAATTTTCCACTGTTGCTTTAATGTGAATCCTAATATATTGTTCAACAAACCACCTGCTGATTATAGTTGAACTTCAGGTATTAAATGCAGAAAAAAAGCTACACAGAGAAATAATTCTGGAATTTTACAGTTGATAAGTTCCATGGAAAAGAGGTTTTTCCCTCACTGTAGTTAATCCACCTTTATGAGATGTGGTAGCTAGGTTGGTAGAAGAATCCTTCTATTGACCTAGCTGCATTTACATGTCGGGGGGCTAGGTCGACCTAACTACGGTGCTCAGGATGCAAAATTTTTCACAGCCCTGAGCAGCTTAGGTAGGTCAATCCAATTTTGAAGTATAGACCAGGCTTTAGACTCCCCTAGAGGTTAATGAGAGACAAAGACAGACTACAGAAGAGGCAGCAGAAGGAGTAAAATAAACTGTAGAGACCTGGGATAAATTCAGTGTGTTACTGGAGCCTCTGCCAAGATGGAATTTTTTTCCCCAGTAACTTTTGAGGGTGTGTGTGTGTGTGTGTGTGTGTGTAAGTAACTTAAAAAGGAAATTTTGGTTTTTTCCCCTCTCATAACTCAATCTTTGAATGGGCTTTCCTCAGATTTATATATATTCTCTCGCTGTGTATGAAATACATATGAATTATAAAATATATTCAATAAAAACCCTAGACTGGAAGCAGGGATGGAAAGTCTAGTCCCAGAGGAGATCTTTTCAGAAAGTTATCACCAAGCAAAAAGAAGTTAATAATGGAAGTTCATGTTCTTTAAAATTTGCTGCTATATAGCATATATATGACATATATCAAATATGCATAATATGTATGACTGTGTCTATGAGTGGGAGAGAAATAAACCTTTCAAAAATCTCCATAATAAAAGGAGACAACTGATTGATTGGTTTTGTGCTTTATTACAGATATCAGGACTTGTTGGATAGTGTTAGGGTGACCAGATGTCCTGATTTTATAGGGACAGTCCCGATTTTTGGGTCTTTTTTTTAATATAGGCTCCTATTAGCCCCCGCACCCTGTCCCAATTTTTCACATTTGCTGTCTGGTCACCCTAGATAGACATTCTGATACAAGGAAAGGCAACACACTGTCTGCAAATGAGGGAAAACTCCATGCAGGACTTGCTGTTACTGGTCGGCAGCCACAGGTGAAATGTACAAGACCTATCTCATAGAACTGGAAGGGACCTCGAAAGGTCATCGAGTCCAGCCCCCTGCCTTCACTAGCAGGACCAAGTACTCAGGGCCGGCTCCAGGCACCAGCTTGCCAAGCAGGTGTTTGGGGCGGCCTCTCTGGAGAGGGGCGGCATGTCCAGCAATTCGGCGGACGGTCCCTCACTCCTGCTTGGAGCGAAGGACCTCCCGCCTAATTGCCGCCACAGATCGCGACCGCGGCTTTTTTTTTTTTTCCCGCTTGGGCGGCAAAAACCCTGGAGCCGGCCCTGCGAATACTGATTTTTGCCCCAGATCCCTATGTGGCCCCCTCAAGGATTGAACTCACAACCCTGGGTTTAGCAGGCCAATGCTCAACACATTCGGCTCTCCTGCTGTTCGCATCTATAACATTCCAGCTTCCATCAGAGTGCGTGTTAGCCTTTCAAAACTAGGTAGAAGAACTTTGAAAATAATGATTTCCATTTAAATAGGGTGGTGAATTGTTTTGTTTAGTTTTTCAGTGATTTGGCCGGTTTCTAGAAGTGTGACTGGGCAGCCAGGGTGTGAGCTTGTAAACTGTTGGCAGGGGTATGATTCGTGGGGGAGGGGAGGGCAGGGGAAGGTAGTGGTAATACTCTGCTCTGTTCTTCCTGTAATCCCAAAATGTGAACACAATCCCAGAGAAGAGGAATGCTTCTGCTAAAAGAAACCATAGTGAAATGGTGACTTTTAAAATATTGTGTCATGGCTTCAGAGCCAACACCACCAGTGTGATGAAAGGCGTAAGTTCATACCTTTCATCTACAGCTATTGTTTTGGGCTGTCTGCAGACTCAGAAAGATAAACACACCAGTTTATATTTAGTTCACATTCAGAAAATGTTATTTGCAGCCACACTAGGAAAGTCTTAGATTGCAAACTCTCTGGGGCAGGGACTATTTTTGTTCTGTATTTGTACAGCGCCTAGCACAGTGTGGTCCTGGTCTATAACTGGACCTCCTAGGTGCTACTGCAATACAAATAATGAGAGAACAATTTTTTAATGTTAAACAAAAATTGTGCAGAAACTGATGGGGTCACCACAGACATGCTGGTCTGGAAGGCCACCAAATACCACCAACCCCTAGCAGTTGGATATTTCAGCTGAGGCTGCTAGCTGAGGGTGAAAAAGTGCTTTATTCCTGACAGCAGTTAGATGTTTGGTGCGCATGAAAGCATTAGATAGTAATGCTCTAACCCGGGGGGAGGGGGGCAGGAGGAAGTATTTTTTGTGTCCCCCAAGGGTCCCCTGACTTTTTCTCTGGCTCACTTCCCACCCTATGGAAAGCCTCATTTTATTACCACGTGCTAGCAGATGGGACTCCTTAGATTCCATCAGTGTGCCTCCTGTATCATCAAAGAGTGGGGCAGGGTACAGGGCGTTCATCTCTGGTTGCTAAAATGTTATAATTTTTAAATTTTGGTGCTTGTGAGAGGTGCCGAAGACCAAAAGTCTCCCTCCCATGCACAAAACAAACACTGCCTCAGCTGTGCAAGTGTCTCCATACTGCTCCACTTGTGTGCATTGCCATTGCCCTTCGCTTCTCTCTTAAGACTGCAAAAAAGGGTTCAATTTCCCTGTGGGTTTTAATTCTGCAGCTAGCTGGACTGAGACCATCAACTCCTTGAACACGGGGTACTGAGCAGCCACCCAAGCGGTAACAGCTTTCAGTTGCTACTTGCATGGGTTTTCATTCAAGCCAGTGACGTTGAGGTGACTCCGATTTGTATTTTCAGTCCTGTATGTCATCCATTCACCGTTCTCTATCTACAAGGGGAGAGCGGGTTTTCATTAGTATGGTGATGTAGTCTTATTCCTAGGCTTGGCTGCAGGTTAACTTCATTCTTGGTCCTGGCTCTACCCTGTGGTGGAGAGGGGAAGGGTCTCTATTTTCCTAACTGTAGGAATTGCTGTACCTATGCCCAGTGACCCAATATATGCAGCTTCCTTTGCATTTCGTGAATTTAAAACCAAACACCCTGTAGCTGGAGTCACATAAGGTAGTTTCTGTTGGATAAGGAAAACCATCTAACAGACTTTTTTTAAAGTTGTGATAGGTCTCCGATTCATTACTAAGGAACTGAAAGGGTGTTTGTCTCTATTGAGCTTATACTTTGACCTTTGGTATTCAGCAGTAGAGTATCCTAGAGTGAATCAAACAAAGCATGAAACATGCAAACTCAAGTCACAAGTATTGCTCTGTGTGTAAAAAGTTATCCAGCTCCCTTAATTTAAGAAAACAGGCAGTGTGGAGAGGTCGGCCATTTAATATAGTGCAAGCACGCTCATGGGCTTTAAAGGCAGAAAAAGCCAAGTGATTAGCGCCCACGTTTTTAGAGGCACTGAACAAACCCAGCTCCCAATGAAGTCAATGGGAACTGCAAGTGCTCTGCAACTTTGAAAATCAGGCCATAAACCTTATATCTGAAATCTCATGGCAAATCCTAGGGGTGAGATGGAAATTCTTTAGTCAGGCAATTAGACTGTATAGTATGATCTACAGATTGTAGCAAAGTCTGGAATATTTGCTCCATTGTCTGTCTTCTCTGCTTTGTGTTGATAACCTCATGGGTTTTGTGGTATTGCTCTGCGTGGGCATTGGAACATTGATGATGACAACTGAATACCATGCAGTTACCAATACCTGGGACAAAGTGTCAAGATGTTGTTATGAGAGAGACTAAGCAAAGAAAAAATAATTTGCTGGAATGAACACATGCCCACACATTTTATATATTTGAATGGGATGAAAGGACCTTTGATGCATAATGGAGAGTTTTTAGATGGCACTGCATCTAATTGGGGTGAGGTGACTTGTGGAGCCCTGTAGGGATCATCATTGTGTTATGCTCGAACATCTATGTGAGATTGTAAATGATCTGGAAGATGGAAGTAAATAGCACGTTAATTAAATTCACAGATGGTCTCAAGCTACGAGGTGATGCAGACTCCATGGGGAACAAAGAAGGAAGTACAGGGTGATTCAGAGATGCTGGAAAAATTGGCAGAAACTCCTAGATTTGAAAGGGAGGAGGACATAGCTTTTGTGATTAACCAACCCTCTCTCTTCTCCTCCCTTCCCTGCCCCCCCCAACCCCCCAAAAAGAAAGAAAAATACAGTAGAAACCAACCTCCTCTTTGTTATTATCTCCTAAGGAAAAACCCAGAGAAGAAAGAGGCCTTCCATGACTTTGATAAGGCCAACAGAACGTGACTCTGTCTTACCAGTGAAATAAGTGAACTCTAGAATTGCTGCCCCCTGCTGAGAATGCTCTGCCACCGTCCCCCGGACTTTGATCTATGGATTCGTAGCTCCAGCATCTTAAGCTGATCTCAGCAGTTCCAATGGTACATACAGAGGAGGTGCTGTCTGATAGGCAGAAGCCAGAGTATGCTGGGGTGGGGGAATGGAAGGAAGTCGTCAGAACTAATGCTGAAAGATCCCGGTGGATGGCAAGGTCTACATTCAAAATTATGGCCAGTTTAACAGTGTCGCTGGGGGCGGGGAGGGGGTAATATTTTAATGACATGCCTACATTGGCAAAATCCCTAGTGTGGATGCCCTTATATAGGGGAAAAAGTGCTTTTGCTGGTAGAGCTATTCTCCCCCCCCCCCCTCCCCCCGGGAACTGATATAGGCTACACCAGGAAAAGCATTTGTTTGCCAGTATAAGCTGCATGTACACTAGGAGAGTTTGCCATATAGCTATACCTGTATAGTTATATTGGCCAGCTTTTCTGTTGTAGAGTAGGCTTGTAACTGTGACCAGCACGTTGGATATGAGACCATAAAGTATTAATAGAACTGGCTTTTTAGCCACCTTGAGCTATATACAGAGAAGCATCTAATTAAAAACCAGAGGTGGTAGTCCTCCTCTATGCAGCGTTGCTAAGCTCCTATTTGGAATTTTATTTGCAATTTTGGAACACCTAACTATCGTTACAATCCAGGCATTATGTAGTAGTTTTTGTTGAAGGATCTCAATACTTTTCACAAGCATTAACAATTTAAGCCTCATGCACCACTGTGAGATAGGTCTCCATTTTACAGATGGAAAAACTGAGCCACGGAGATGGCAAGTGACTTGCTAATGGTCACATGAGGAGCCTGGTATAGCTGGGAAGAGAATCCAGGTCTTCCAAGTCTCAGTCCTGTGCTTGAACCCCAAGGTCATAGGCAAGTTAAAGAGGATAATAAGAGAAGCAACAAAGAGAGAGAGTGAGTGGAGGAAGCATTCTAAGAATTAAATATATACAGCTTGGTTAAAAAGGACAAGAGTGGGAAACTGATCACAATCTATAATGGGATGGAATAAAGTAAAACACAGTTTAGACTGGACATCAAGAAATATTTTCTAACAATAGTTAAACTAGACCGGGGTGACCAACCTGTGGCTCTGGAGCCACATGCGGCTCTTCGGAAGTTAATATGCGGCTCCTTGTATAGGCACCGGCTCTGGGGCTGGAGCTACAGGTGCCAACTTTCCAATGTGCCGGGGGGTGCTCACTGCTCAACCCCTGGCTCTGCCACAGGCCCTGGCCCCACTCCACCCCTTCCCGTCCTCTACCTTGAGCCTGCCATGCCCTCACTCCTCCCCCTCCCACCCAGAGCCTCCTGCACACCACGAAACAGCTGATTGGGAGGTGCGGGGAGTGAGAGGGAGGTGCTGATTGGCGGGGCTGCCAGTGGGCAGGAGGCGCTGGGAGCGGGGCGGGGCGGAGCTGATGGGGGGGGGCGGGGCGCTGCTGATGTATTACTGTGGCTCTTTGGCAATGTACATTGGTAAATTCTGGCTCCTTCTCAGGCTCAGGTTGGCCACACCTGAACTAGACAGTAGCTTTTCAAAGGGACCTGTTAGATTTGCATCCCTAGTTGTTGTTTTGTTGTTTGTATTACAGTAGCACCTAGGAGCTCCAGTCTTGGGCAAACGCCCCACTGTGCTAGGTGCTGTACAAACACAGAAAAATGCAACGGACCCTGTCCCAAGATCCTTATAATCCCAGTAAATTACTCACACTTAGGCTCGACAAAGCATGAAACAATCCTGCACTTAAGAAGAGAGAGACTAGCTCTTTCTGACCCTAATACTGTAGTTATGAATATTTTTAAATATCTCTTGTTTCAGCTTCCAGAGATGAATTTAGAATGACTTCAGAGCTTGAGATGCTCCACTACTACAGTGAGGAGCATGGTATAAATGTTTAGCTAGACCTGGCCAAGATTACAAAAGTGACCAGTGAATGTGGCTGCCTGACCTGAGACATGTTATGGGAGGCTGATTCTGAAAACCAAACTCTTTTAAAGGTGTTTTAAGTTGGGCACCCAAAACCAGACCTCCTAACAGCCCTGGTTTTGTGGGACTGTCCCACTTTGACTCCCCAAACCTCCTGTTCCGGTTGAAGCAGCAGCTCCTGTGAGTATGATTTTGCATGCCTCCCAACATTTCAAGTGGCTAAAGGGGGGGCAGGCCAAACCTGAGCAACACTAGTGCAATCCCAGGAGCCAGGTCACGATATCTGGAGCAGGAAGCCAAGCTCAGCCAGCCCTGCAGGATAGGAGCTGCCAGTACAGGGTGAGTGTGTGTGGGTGCGGGGTCACTCTGCAACTTCCCCACCCCAACAAGCCTCCCACTGCCGGGGGGCACCCATTCCCCCAGGGCCTCCTACTTCCAGGGGACAGCACTCAGTCCCCCACCTCAGGCCCTCCCACCCCCAGGGGCAGGACCACTTTAGCCTGGGCACTTTAGCCACTGGAAATGTTGGGAGGTATGCAAAATCATAGTCATTTTTGAAAATCTGGGCCCTGGCTTATTGTTCATTCCCTTGTCCATGTACGATTTTACTGATTGGGCACGCTTCTTTTCATGTGTCTGACACCTTTCAAAGATTTGCCAATCTCTCATCTGTGAGAGATTCTTTCAGGAATTCACCCTTATAGTAAATTCTGGCTTTGAAAGGGAATATACTAATTACAAAAACACAAAACAACTCATCATGCTTTCCAGGGAGCAGTTCTAGCTTTTAAGTTAGGTGTTTGAATTTAAGTATAATAAGTAAACAGCACCTCTTGTCTCTGTAATCATATTCACAACAACGACATTCCAGGCCCTATTGCTTTTCTCCGCAAAGTGTTCTCTGTCTAGGAAAAGGAAGCTGTGATCAGATAATATCTGAATACTGCTTCAATCTTTGTTTTATTTAGTGATTGCAGTGGATGCATCTGCACTAAGCGTGTTTAACATGTATGGCAATATTTGTATCTAATTAAATGTCAGAAAGTCTGTTTATATGATGGTCACTTTAGAAAGCCTAGGAAATACAAAACTAAGGAGGAGAGTAAATCCCAAAACGCAGCAATGGGAAACTGAGTGGACTGTCAAGTCTTAACGTCAGTTTTTTTCTTGTGCCTGAGCGATGCTGCTTTGAAGAGAGAGAATCCTTGGAATGGTGTGCGTGATAAAGCTACCTTTTAAATGTCTGGTGGGGGCAGAGGGATATATAAATGGATCAGATCATTGGTGATGGCAACTATAGGTCATCCGTTCTAACCCAGCCCGGCTCAGGGTTGAGGCAGTACAGGGGAAGCTTGGGCAGCGGCTGCTGCCTGCACTGTAGCTGCTGTGTGGACAAACAGGAGATTTCAGTCATCAGGGCCATGACTCAGGGACCTTTCCCAGGACTATACTCACTGTTGTTCAATTTGGTGTCTTTGTGCATTGGATGAAAGGGAGCAGATGTTAAGAGTGAAATACTGATCCTCGCTGGAGGGAAACCATTACAAAGCTGCGTAAAATGAAACTGGCAAAGGATGAGAATCTCCCAGTAATGAAGGTAGCAGGAAGGAACCAAAATATGGTAAACCCGCACAGGGGGTTAAGTCTTGTTTTGGATATTTAAAGCTTCTGAAAGCCAAGGTAAATCAGCTTACCGGCCAAGAAATACTTTGACAGATAGCACTGGTCTCCTCCTCTCCACTTAACTATCTCATCATTTTAACGATTATTGCAGGGTTTATCCTAGAAACAGCCCTAGAGAAAAGGTGCCCATATTCCAATGGGAAACATCTGATGCTCATCCGTCAAGTCTCAGTAACGGATAAAACAAAAGACGGTCTTGCTGGGTGCGTTTTTGGAGGGCAGGATCTCCTCTTACTCTCCTCCCAATGCACACGCTCTGTCAAGACCAACATGGAGGCAGCTTTCCTGCTAGGAGGAAGATTGGGCATAGAACTTGTTGGCAGCTTTTTGACAAAATGTTTTTTTGTCTTAAAATGCTGATTTGTTGAAACCCAAACTTCACACAAAAACGTATCCGTTTTGATGAACAGGATGAACTTCAAACTGGGTCTATGAATGCCTCATGAATGCCCTAACCACTGGGTTATAGAGTCTGTCTCTTTCTTTAACTCTCACCTGCTGGAACTGTTCCACTTTTTATGAATTAAATATTCATTGGACTAGAGAGAGGGGCCCTGACCTGGGATCTGGAAGCCCTAGATTTAGGTCCCTGCTCTGAATCAAGCAGAGCACCCCTCTTAAACCCTCTTGATGAACCCTTCCTTGGGAAGGTTTCTCAGGTCTAGAATGGGATTTCTGGTCAAAACCAGAGAGAAAAACCCACTCTAGAATAGCCAGTAACCTGGTGGCTAAGGCACATGCATCCCAGGTGTGTCTCTCTTTTTCTGTGTGTGGTGTCTCCCCCTCTTCCCCCCCCCCCGGTAAATTTTGTTGGAAGTTCTTGGTTTCATTCCACATCAGAATAAAACCAAATGTCAAAACCCTGAAATATTTTATAAAACAGAATTCTTTTTTTCTGGCCAGCCTTAGTTGGGTCCAGTGCACTCTGGAACACATCAGTGCTGTTCCCACAGTTGGCCACAGGGAGACACTGGAGAGCAGCATGAGGAGCTCCCTCTCCTTCTAGTTCATAACATCCTTCCCTTTTGAGCACATGGATTTCCCATCAGAGGGGAGGATCTAGCGCTACCTGTTGTGCCATAGGGTGTCCAATGGCTTAGAGTGGAAAGCTAGCCACCCGAGGGGAGATCTAGGCAAGCTTTAGTTAAGTGAGGTGGCGGGCGATGTAATCTGCTGATGTGTGGTTTGCGGGGGCAGGGGGGGGCAGAGGGAGGCAATATATGTTGAGTATATCAGGAATGGTCTTTCAGTCTCCTCTGCTGGGTAGATACAGTGCTTGTGTCTGGATTCGAAGTGTGGGCAGATAAAAGACAAGGAAAAATATATAGAAGGGGGACCCCACTTCTCCACCTCCACGGTGCTCATTGCTTTTACTCTTAATAAGTGCATCTCACTGGCGTGGTCATGGCCTTTACAGCGGCATGGGAACATTCTTTCTGCAGGTGAGCAGTTACCCTGAAAAGGGGAGACTAATGCTGGCATGAAAGCTCCCTAGCTATTCATCCGACACCTGGGTAGTGCTGGTCAGGAAATGGAGGTGTCTTTCCACCGAAAAGTTCATTTTTTTGGTGGGGAAAAAAAAACCCTAAATCAAAATATTTTGATTCCAAAATGCTAACACAGTGCCTCATGGGAGTTGTAGTTCAAGTGCTTCTGTGGGCTTCCTGGTTGGAGCATGGGAGCCCTGGCTGGTGAGGAGAGGTGGTGCATCATGGGAGTCTCCGGCCATGTGCATGATGAGATGTAATCTGGCTGGGAGACAGGTCTATTGAAGAGAATGAGCGTATAAGGCAACTGAACTACAGCTCCCAGAAGGCATGGCGACCTTGTATCCAAATAGAAACATTTTGGGGTTTGGACATTAGTTTTGTTTTTTTGATGAAAAATTAATTTTTTTTGCAGGAAGTCAACACTTTTCACCGGCTATTTCCTTTAGTCAACCCCCCTCCTCCCAATTTTCCATCCAAAAACAGTTTCAACAGAAAAATTTTGACCAGCCCTACATCCAACTGCATATTGGGTTGAATACACAACTGAGATTTCATCTCAGCCTTGATAACCACCTTCGCCTGCCCATGTGTGCAATGCTTTTGGCTTGATATTGAGGGAGAGACTTGGTAGTGGGGCAGGGTAGTTGCAGGTTGAAAGCTAACTGGTAGCTCCTTACAAATACTCCTCCCCCCCCCTTTTTCTCCCTCTTATTGTGGCTGTATTTCATTGAGCTGAAACTCCCTGAATCCCTGGAACCTCACGGGTTTGAATCACATCAGGGTCCGCTCAATGATCCCAAAGTGAATACATTGAGTACCAGGCATGTGTGAGTTCTTTTGGACAGGCCTGGTCATGGAAATCCAGTCTGGCTCAAGGAGAGGGGACTGTAGTGTATGACAGGAAATTCTGGCGGTACTGCAGATTGATCAGTGTGTGTCTGAATTTCAAATTGTGCGTTACATCCCAGTTCCCAATACCTTAAAAATGAATGAATTCATCCCAGCACCCATCAAGACACAGTAATAATGGTGCAAAATTATAGGTGGACCCCACCCAAAACACCCAAATTTAGGACAAGTTCAGATCTGGTCCTTGAGGCTCATTTTCATCTCTGTGCAAAATACACAGAAGTAACAAGCCTGAGGGAACATGGGAAGGAGGATGGGGGTCTATTCTTCCTTCGTTATGTGCTGGTCACTCCCACTGATGATGCTAAAAGCAGCTGGGCATGTGCAAGTTGGTAAGAGAATGGTCACTAGAGTTAAGACAGTTGTCACTTCTTCAGCTCCTGAGTGCTTTACCTCCTGTCGCCACTAGGTGGTGCCTTTGTATTGTGCTATTAGGATAGCTTGTCAATACATTGTTTTTTAGTCACAGAGGGGTGAAGCACCTACAATTGCTCATCCCCTCTGAAAATGAGGCCATAAATACATCCAGTTGTAAGCAAATCTTCTCTAGAGGGTTATTCTGAAAATCCTGGGAGGACGGGGAGGTCCCTCATCCTTTGGGAGAAGAGCTCAGAAACAAATATCTGTTGTTGTCACTGAGCTACAGGTAAATGAGAATCATCTGCTGCTGACCCTGTCTCAGGACCTGGTCCCAAGATCTTTGTGACCGATTAGGCTATGCTGAGTTAGATTAATTTCAATTAAGGGGCTTGGATATGTGTGTGGACCAGCCAACAGAAATGGCATCCACTGTATCACTTATCAGCGCATATGTGACTCAGGCAGAGTGGTCATGACGCTGGGGTTATGGACTCCGTTGTGCAGAGGTTAAAGCCAAGGACTGGATTTTAAGCTACTTTGCACTATCTCCTCTGGTGTTTCTCATGCTGCAATCAGTTTGTCCCACTTCCCAGGTGGTGAGGAAAGAGGCATGTCCCATCAGTGAGCAATTAGATCCTTTTATGCAGAGGTCTTTTATAGGGTTGCCAAGTATTGTCGTTCTCCATGCCTGCCATGGTAATATTGGCTTTGTCAAAGCCTGGGAGATTGGCCTCAAGCTGGTCTAGCTGTTAAGGAGTATTTGGGGCCATCCTCAGTGGGTTTTATATTCCTGTTAAAGCTGTAAGTCTTTTGTTGGTAAATCTCCTCCTCCTCCTGGGTCTGTGTCCATGTGCATTTCTGTTTAAATGCTGATTTCTTCAGGTCTGTATCATTTTAAGAAAATAAAACAATTGTCATTATTATTGTTGGTCCTGCAGATAAACCAGGCTGTGTCTGTTCTCAGCCATAGCCCTCTGTGTGAGCAATATGAAGACTTTTTAAAAACAAACCCAGAACTGGTTAGTTGTATTTCCCCCACTAAGGATTGGAATAGGATGACCTAGACCGCTGTTTTTCACTTAGCTACACTAGGGGGTGCTCTCTGTGCAAGAACAACAAGTGTGGATTTGGGTGGCAGGTCTGACAGCAGTTTAAACTGTGTGAGGAGCGTCAGGTTTGCATTCAGGGCAAGTTTTGTCCCCTAGTTGCCATTTGTGTTTTCACATATGTACCCCAGCTGTAGTGTACTCCCACTGTGTGTGCACCTGAACAATTCTACGCTTGCATGTGCAAGAGACTTTCTACCCACAACACCCAGTAGGGCAAAGGGTTTTGCAGGTGCAAAGCCCAACAATTCTATGCATACAGGTGTTATGATTTTTCAAAGCATGCATGGAGGTATTTGTACTCGTAAAGTGCAGATGCTGGTACATGTGCATGCAATTTTGCATGACTCATGAGATCTGATGAAGTCTATATGGATCTGGGATCCAAACTGGTCCTGCAGTGCAGCTCTGGTAGCCTCTCTTCTCTTGTCTCTTTGCCTCTCCTACCAGACAGTGTCTGTCACCCATGCTGAGTTTAGTAAAATGCAAAATGAATACTTGAGAAATTGTGGCTGTGAGGGACACCTGCACTGGTACAAGCATGCTGCTTTTGCATTGCACAACTCTACACTTGTGTGTGTGTGTGTGTGTGTGTGTGTGTGTACAAGAGACTTAAAACCCAACAGGGTGAATAGCTTTCCCACCGACGTCAGGCATAGTGCAGAGAGGTGCTACACTGATGCCCCCCGCCCCACACAGCTCTGCCAATGCATCTCAGTCGTGACCTGCAACACTGCCAACTATCCTAATCTTGAGTAGAAACTGTCAATCATTCTGAGCTGTACTAGGTTGTTCGGTGGCTTCATGCTATGAACCCAGTTGTCCAATAAAGATTAGGCTGAGATCATCGAACGCATTCTTCCTGCAACCTTATCAGAATTGGAGCCTGGGTCTCCAGAGGCACAAGGCCAGCATGTTTCCCTTCAGCATCACTGAGCTTCTTGTGATATTGTTTCTATTGCTCCTACTTTATCCAGTTAATTGTACAGTGTAAAAATAGAAGCAGCTGGTCATGGCAATAAAGCTAAGAAGTTGGCCACCCTTTGAGCAACTGTATAAATAAGGATCGTTGATGTTGGCTGTTGGTCTGTGCAGTGGATTGTTTGGCTTTCCCACCCCCACTGACTTTTTGTCCATAGCTGTTCAGTTCCCTCCTCCCCACTCCTTAATCTCTCAGTGTCATGTACAATGGTGAAACGATAAGGGGCCATGAACAATGATGACTTCCTCAGAATAGAGGCCTCTCCCTCCTCTCCGAAATCACTGGTGATCTGTGAATTCTGAGGGGCCACAGAGCAAGAGGATCCGCCTTCCATCTTTGGTGGGTGCCCACGACTAGGTGAGAAGGAAGGAGAGAGCCACTCAGTAATTAACTGGCTATGCTAAAGAAGCCAAAGGCTGTTACCCCACTTGATTTCATAGAAGGTGCTGTAGTTTGCTGCAGATCCTCGGTAGGCATTTGAAGCTACACATCCAGCACGTCGGGGATAAAGGAAAGTGCTCGGTATTAACAAGGGAGAAGAGCAGCCTCTTAGCGGAGTGCATTTCAGGTCCCCCATGTGACCTATGGCAAATGCAACTTTTGGAAGTTCTAGTTGAGTGACAGATCCTGCCCCTTTGTGGCTAGCTTGGAGAGGGCTGGGTTACAGGGATGTAGCTGGCAGTTTCTCATCCACAGTTAACCCCATAAATGGCCAGCTAGACTGTGGGAGGAGGGCTGAGCTGTGGCAAGGACTAAATAACAGATGCAAATACACTGAAGAGCAACAGCACCAGGGGGAAGAGCAGGGGGACAGAAGAACGGGGACAGTCTGTGCCAGGGATGGCACTTATTACTGGGGAATCCACTGCAGACAAACATTAAACAAACTGCTGCTTCCTGATAATTCCCTGCACTGATCTGATGCAGGGTTCAGGAACTAGCGTGTCCCATCGTCACCATACAGAGACCAAGGTTTCAGAACGCGGTTGGTGATTTTGGGTGCCCAAAATCCTTAGTCACTTCTGACAATCTAGCTTAGAACATCTGGAGCAGTGAACAGCTGCGGGGCGGGGGGGGAGTTAGGGGGAGGAGGTGATAGTGGGAGTGGAATGGCTGGCAGCTCTAGGGAAGGCTGGTAACAGAAGGGGAGAGAGAGGAAGCCCAGGAGAGACCCCGCTTACCAATGAAAGTGGGAAAAGCAAGTGGATTCAAAGGGAATAAGGCGGGGGGAGGGAGCTGCCATCAGACTCCTACAAGTAGAGGCTCCTTTGCTGCAGCTTTGCAGGTCCCCCCCCCCACCTCCTCCTTACAGTCACTTGCTATTTCTTCCCTATGCAGGATGGTGTCATTGGACACCTGTATTTGAGGAGAGCAGAGGGTGGAGTCATGGCAGACAACACCTTGTTGGCCTGGCAAGCAGAACTCCCCTCCTCCTTGCCCCGGGAGTGGTCTAGGCATGGTCAGAGGACTTGGGTCTGACTGAGCAGTCATGAAGATCTCGCATGAGGGGGTGTGAGAGAAGCCAAGCTCTGGGGCTCTGCTCCCTCTTTTTATTTTTGCTGCTCATTCAGGCCATTTCTGGCCTGGGGTCTGCCAGGAATTGTATTAATAACCTGCGCTGCTGGGGAGCTGTGAGCCCTTGCCGTACCGCAACCCTGTTTGTTTGTTTTTCACCCTTTTTAATTTTAACACAAAAACCCCTTGAGTCTACTTAGGTTTGTGAGAAGCATTTCCCTTCAGGCTGCTGGATTTCCCCTCTCTGGGGCTCTCTGGCCACACTGCAGCGTAACCAGTTTCCCGTCAGAGTTGGTGTGGCACGTCTCACCGAGAGGGGCCTGTGGTAACGGGGTGGGAGGAGAAAGGAGCGGGGAGCTGCTGTGACTACTGCTGCTTGTTGCCTTGATCTTTCTTCTGTCTCTCTCCTCTGGCTGACTTCCTGTTTTTTCACACCACTGCTCTTTGAAACAACAAGCTGCAAGTGACTGTGAGGACAGCTTGAGGCAGGAGGTTAGTGGGCACGGAGGCACCTCTATCTGAGCTTGCCGAGGCTTGCGCCCCTGCCTTCAGGCCTAACATTCCACACTGAAAAAAGCAACAGAGGGTCCTGTGGCACTTTTAAGACTAACAGAAGTATTGGCATTCCACACTGATGCATCCCAAGAGGTGGCTGCAGCTGCATGTGGGGGCATGCCCATGTGAAAGGGGCTACCTAATCCCTGAGAATGGACTGCTGACGTAGGCACATGTTGCTCCAAGGTACATCTCTCTTTCACGGTGTCCCTGGCCCAGGAGAGGGCTCAGAGCAGGCCTATCAGCAGGGAAAGCTCTACAGCCCACTCTGAAGTTATGCAACAATATTTCAGGAGATGTGACTGCAATTGCTGAGCTGGAATTTGCCCAGGGCACTGGCCTCTTGTGGAAAGTCCCATGGGATCCTGGACCACAAGTGGCCAGAGCTTGAATGGCATTTCCATCAGTGTCACCATAGTGTCCTGTGTCCACTACACCACACACACACACACACCATCCTGAGGGCACTGGGTTAAGTCCTGGATTGCCAGCACTGTTTTCTGCAGCATCTTGAGTTTTCCTGGGAGGTCTCCTATCCAAATACCAAGCAGGCCCAGTCTTGTTTAGCTTGTGAGACCAGGCAAGCTCACAGCCTGAGGTGGTATAGCTACAGGCTGCCCTAACCTAAGTGTTAGCAACTTGTGCAAACACTGGAAAATGAGTGAACTGTTCAGAGAAGTGAGTCCCAAACTCTGGTCCATGGAGCACTTGTGTGTAGTCTGTGGGAGATTGAATGGTGTTGGTTCCTCCTCCTCATTTGCAGCTGCTCTATAGCATTAAAAGAAGCTAAAAAATCCATTAAGTACTTTCCTGGTATTACTTTTCCATGTGAGCAATTTCAGAACCTGTCACATGGATGTTGTTCAGTCATAATAGGAGGGGAGATGGTCTGTGGGATCACAAATAGGAGGGAAGGCTTCCAGAAGATAATCTCTGTTAAGAAATGGTCTGCTATGAGCAAGATTGAGGTCGTGCCCATAGCAAACCTACAACAAGGTACTGTCCATACTAGGACTTGTCATGTCCCAAACTGCACAGTTGCAGCCTTGAACAGTTGTAACGTGCCCGGGTTCACACACAATGTGGTTACAATCGTGCTGAACTGTCCGTCTAGTCCAGCATCCGGCTCTGCTGGTGGCCAAACGGAAGGTGCAGGAAGTCCTGCAGCAGGCAGGTCTAGCCCAACTTTGGCTAGTCAGGTTGTTACAGAATTGACAATCCTGTTCACCATGACAAAGTGGTGAAAATGTGTTGGCTACAGCCAAAAAAAGCAAACTGTTCAGAAGCAACATTTTGGCGGAATGGAGCTAGACATCCGTGTTCAGTCCAGGCTGGAGCGAGCTGGGTTCAGGATTCAGTGTGGACAGGACTTTCTATGGAGCAGCTAGCACGCTAAAAATAGCGTCAGCGTGACTGGCGGGAGGGGCTAGCCACGCCAAGTGCGTACCCATCCAAGACAATAGGTACATACTGGGAGCGGCTATGCTCTATTTTTACAAAGTCCACTGATTGATGCAGTCTGTCCCCCTTTTCTTCCTACAGCATTGACTCTGGCAGCCAAGGAACCTTGCTCTATTTAACTGTTTTATTTATCTTTCTCTGAGCCCGGCTGCTGTCAGCCAAAGGGTGCCAGCGTGGCTTTGTCTACTGGAGCTATGATTTACCCCTCCAGCTCAACGCGTAGACATACCCTATGGCTCCGATGCTACATGTAGTTGAGCACCCTCCGACTCCCATTGGCTGAAAAAAGCTGTCCCTTTGGCTGACAGCAGCAGGGCTCAGAGAAAGGTAAATGGAGAAGTTAGCTACAAAGGGAATGAGCTTGCTCTCGCAATGTTTCACCTCAGCAGGTGGCGGATGGGAAGTCATCTGAGAGCAGCTGCTGTAGGAAGAAAAGGGGAGAGATTGCATCGATTACTGAGCCTTGTAAAATAATAAGCCAAGGTAGCAGCAGGCAAAGGGGCAGAGAGGGGAATAAAACCAGATGCAGAACCCATATCAAAGGCATGGGGAAGGATCCAACCTCTTCCTCAGAAGAGGAGGGAAAATAATAGAATGATTTTTTTTTAATTAACTTACCCTAAGGCAGGAGAGAACTAAAAATGAACATTCCACTTTGTGCGGGTGCAGATCCTGGAAGTGGAGATATCCTCTATATAGTTGTCATCTCCCCCAAGCCCCTAGAAATAAAATGCCACTTTCTTGGCCCCTTTCTGACCTCCGACCACAGGTGTGAAGATGGGAGAGAGCAGGGTATGCAAACATTTGCTAAGTATGTGAGGGGCTAGGCAGTTCCACCTGAAGCAGTTCCAGGGTAACAAAGGGATTTGTTCAGAATATTGGTACCTCCTGGTTCCTGAATGCCAGGAGCAGCTTTCTGGTGGGTGTTAATGATTTCCTTTTTCCATAAGATTACAAAACGGTGGATAGTTCAATCCAAGGACACTGGCACAGCATTGACCTGGCTGCTGTATTATTTGTGGTCTCAGATATGTTTGCAGAAGTAACTGTCTTCTGTGATACAGACATATAGCTAATAGGATCAAGTAATGGGTGTCTACTGTGTCCTAAATGTAAACAAGGTGTCTCTACTGCTTATGGTGTGAGTGTCTACCTGGTGCCCCTTTAGATTCTTTGTGTGACACCCTGGCACCCCAATATTCACCACTGTCATGTAATTAGGATATGTTTTGTACAAAGTATGCCTTGTGAGGTATCATTCTAAAAGTCCTGATCTGCTAGACATGAATATCTTATTGGATTGTATGTGAAGTTCTGAAGTGTGGCTATGTGTGTGTTACTGAAACATGTTGTGAGGTTGAAAACATCCAAAAGCAGCCTTTCAGGCACAACAGTAAAAAGGCCAAACAATGTTAATGGCTTATTGAGGAAATGCACACAAGCCACAAGGATTACCCCAGGAACTATGTACAGTAGAAATCTCTCTGAGATAGCACTACACAATGGGAACTGTTTGACCCAGGTCACAGCAAAAGAGCTTTCCAGCAAGTGGGAAGAATATATAAAAGGGGGAAAATGACATAATGGGGGGACCTCATTCTCCCTACAACAACACACCTGAAAACACCTGGGGAACAAAGACTGAACAGGGGGAAGTGATGGTCCCAGCCTGAAAGAGATTGCTAGCCTGTGTATGAAAACCTGGGAAACCCAAGCTGCAAAGCCAAGGCAGCTTGTGCCTTAAGAATCTGCCAGCCTGTTTATCACTCATGAGAATTTGCTAATTCATATCTTATCTAGTATGTTAAACTCAGTTTGTGGTTTTGTTTATTTACTAGGTAATCTGCTTTGATCTGGTTGCTATCACTTATCATCATTTAAAATCTATCCTTTTGTAGTTAATAAACATATTTTATGTTTTAATCCAAACTGGTGAGCGTTTGACTAAGGTGTCTGGGAAAATCTCAGCTTGGTTACCACAAGCGTGCATGGTCCTCGTCACATTGAGGGAGAGACAGACCGGGTGTTAAACCCATATACGGGCCAGATTTGACCAGGGCAGGATGGTACTGCTCTGGGGTCCTAGGCTGAGAGGCTGGTGGTTAGAGAGCCTGCATGTGACTGCAGCTGAGTGTGTCTCATGTGAATGCTGGTGGAAGTCCAAGCTTGAAGGGCTTTGCAACTTGTCACAGCAGCACAGTGTGAGAGGGAGCCCAGGCTGGTGGGTCAGAGGGCTAAGGTGGCACCCCGGGGGGAACCATCACACTTTGATCTTCAATATGTCCATCCATACTGTTTTATTCATCTGCTTGGCACTTGGCTCTCTCTGTGGTTCCCAGCAGACCTCTCCCCCATCTAGATGGACCATTATTCTGAGCCAGTATGGCCATTTTTATGTTCTCCCATGTCTAGAGTTTAGCTACCGCTCTATCGTGCTCTTAGCAGAGAGTCCCATGTGTCTGCTTTCTGTGCTGGCTAGCTGTACACAGGAATCAAACCTTCTCACTTTCCAAGGTCCTTCTCTATAACCCTCATAATTTTAAAGAGACATGATAAACCCAGAAGAGCAATGAAGCTATTACTATACTTTTGTTACTTTGTTGGAGAAAACTGCTGCCAAATTGATAAGCCTCAACTTTCTGACAGGCAGTTCCTTGCAGGGAGTGAAGAACAACTGACGTACGGGCAGGGCCAGATTAACTCTCCTGTGGGCCCGGGGCTATTAGATTTTGTGGGGCCCCTGTATACAAGTCTTTTTCCTAATTTAAAACACAATGATCACAGTTATGGCATCGAGGCTATTAACGCTATACTAAACTTGCCTTTTAATTAACATAAAGCTGTTCTGTGGTTACATTTAGAACGTAAATGTAAAACACGGAGAATATAGTTAAGTTAATTCAAAATAGCTCACTTCTTACCTTAGCACAGCTGTTGTATTAGTTTATTTCTGGGAGGGAGTTTGGGTGCAGGAGGGGGCTCCAGGTTGGGGTGCAGGAGGGGGTGCGGGGTCTGGGAGGGAGTTTGGGTGCAGGAGGGGATTCTGACCTGGGGCAGGGGGTTGGGGTACAGGAGGGGGTGCAAGGTGCAGGCTCTGGCCGGGAGGCGCTTACCACAGGCGGCTCCTGGCCGACGGCGGTGGCGCAGCCGGGCTCAGATATGCTGCATGCCATGGCCCCACGCCGCTCTTGGAAGCGTCCAGCTGTTGGTATATCTCTGCACGCCCCTGGGGGAGGGGGACAGCGTGTCTCCATTTGCTCCCTGTGCCCGCAAGCGCTGCCCTCGCAGCTCCCATTGGCTGGGAACTGGCCAATGGGAGCTGCAGGGATGGTGCTGGGGCGGGGTCAGCACGTGGAGCCACCTCCCCCCACCGGGGGCCACAGAGACGTGCCAGCAGTTGGCCGCTTCCTGGGGGCATGGCATGCAGGCAGCCTGCCTGAGCCCTGCTGCGCCGCTGGACTCTTAGCGGCCCGGAGATCGCGATCGACTGGCAGAGGCTCCAGGATCGACGGGTTGGTGACCACTGAATTGTACATAATTATGGATTTATTTATTGTTTTTGCAGGCCCCCCTTAGCCTGAGGCCCTGGGCTGCAGCCCCTAAAGCCCCTGCGTTAATCCGTCCCTGCGTACGGGACCCAGCATGGATGAAGGACCACTGAAGGGAGCATCCCAGCATCAGCGCAGGGAAGTAGTGTGACTGGAAAATCAGGTGAGTAGCCAAAATGTGACTTCTGAGCACTTGCAACTGAGAGAAGTGCTGCTGATCATTCTTCCATCCATGGAGAGTCAGCAACATGAAGGTGGTTGGGGATAATTTGGTCAGTGTTGATAGGCTCTTACTTGGTTACTTGTTTCTAGGTTCCCTGTATCAGTGACACTCTCTCTGAGAGCTCTTGTCTACAGGAAATGCCCTGTGCCTCTCCGTAACATGAAGTTTCTCAGAAACTTCTGGGGAATTTGTACACGGCAATCACAGCTGCTGACTCCTCATGCAAAACTTAAAAATGTGTTTTAAGAATCACTTCTGCTGATACGTGTTTTCTGTTGGTCTCTTCCTCTATTTCTTGTTCTTTATGGTACAAGAGACAGCAGTGCAAGCTTCCCACGCACTGCCTTGCTCATGTGCCCTAAGACTGACCACAAAGCAATGGGAAGGAGTCGCTGACCATTCAGTCCTAGGTTTTTCTGCTGAGGCTGCCAACACGGAGGCTCGGTTCTATCCATATCCGATGTGACGGGGGATTTGTGGTGAAAGGAGCCACTTGTCCAGTAGCTACTGTGCTGCTGTGATTGCCAGCTCACCTCATGCAGGCAAGGCTGCTGGAACCAGAGGGAGCAAGTGGGGTGGGAGAACACATGTTCTCCCCTTCCTCTGTTTAACCGGCAGGGGGCCATGCTCCAGCACATTGCCCACAGCAGCTGCCCCCCTAGAGGAGGATCAAGAGTGAAGGCCACTCACAATTGAGCCAGGGCCAAGAGAAGGCCATTTGAAGGTAGGCCAGGAAGCAATGGACTTAATCTGCAGCAAGGGAGATTTAGGTTAGATATTAGGAAAAACTTTCTAACTCTCAGGGCAGTTAGGCTCTGGAATAGGTCTCCAAGGGAGGCTGTGGAATCCCCATCCTTGGAGGTTTTTAAGAACAGTTTGGACACACCCCTGTCAGGTTTCCTTGGCCCTACCTTTGCGCAGGGGGCTGGACTAGATGACTTCACGGTCCCTTCCAGCTGAACATTTCTATGATTATACGATAAGTGTTCATGAGCTTGTGGGTGCTTTGCTACACTCCAGGCCACCTGATAGGAAGGCTTCATTCCCCTGAACTCTGTGGATCATGTGGCCCTTGCCAACACACCTGCCAAGTGTCTTGATTTTCCCAGTATGGCACACGGGGGTGGGGTGGGGCTTCAGGTGCTGTGCGTAGTATGTTTGCAAATATACCAGATTCTGGCCACCTCCTCCCTCCGGTTAGTCAGAGACAGCAGAGGAGGGGCAGCAGAAGGGGTGGGGAGAGTTGCTGTGATGCTCCCTTGCTGAACAATCCAAGTGGAACCAGGCAACTGAGCTTTCTACAACAGCTCATGTGGTGCTGCTTCCAGTCCATCCTGCGGAAATCCTTCCTATACTCCAGTGCATGGAGCCTGCTGGTAAATGGGGTGAGAGAGCCTGGACAATCAGAGGTGAGAGAAGGCAACAGTTCTGCAATGGGGGAGCTGTGGGAGACGAGGGGTACTGCTGCTGTGGAAAGAGTGAACGTAGGGCACCTACTTCTCCATCTCCTTTGTTACAGGGTTGGCCACCGAAATTCCATCAGATGGCAATACCCTTCAGTCACTCCAGACCTGGGCTGGATTTGATCCAGCAGCGTAAATGTTCCCACTACCAATTACCAATTTGCTGAGCCACCTATTCTTCTTTCCCCAGTCCCCCCTGTTCAAGCATTCTTTATTGCTATGGATGTTTTACATGCAGTCCGGGAAAGGATTGTCTTGCATTAAGGCCAGGAGTCAGAGGTAGCCTCTGTTCCATGCTCTGCTAGATACTACTTGTGTGATCTTAGGCAAGGCTCTTAACTGCACAATCCAGGGATGTCCATGATCCAGGGATGGGGGGAGGGATAGCTCAGTGGTTTGAGCATTGGCCTGCTAAAACCAGGGTTGTGAGTTCAATCCTTGAGGGGGCCATATAGGGATCTGGGGCCAAAATCTGTCTGGGGATTGGTCCTGCTTTGAGCAGGGGGCTGGACTAGATGACCTCCTGAGGTTCCTTCCAACCCTGATATTTTGAGTAGAGTGTGGGGAATAATCAGCAGCAATAGATGACCTTTCAAAGGAAGAGGCAACCTTAGGAATAAATAATGTACATGGAGGAATGCAGAGAGCGTGGACCATCGGCACAGAATGATCTCTACATAGATATTGTATCTAGATTCTACAGTGACAGAGTGTTAAAGACCCATATATGGTATGCAGTGTTGTTGTAGCCATGTCGGTCTCAGGATATTAGAGAGACAAGGCAGATAAGGGAATGTCTTTTATTGGACCAACTTCTGTTGGTGAGAGAGACAAGCTTTCATGCAACACAGAGCTCTTCTGCAGGACCTGAAGGACCCAGCTCTCTCTCTAAAGACCCCAATGGCATCAGAAGAAGTTTTATGCCAGAGGTGGACAATCATTTGGCTCCAGAGCAGATGCTTCTGAATGATCAAGAGAGACAAATTAGTCTGGGAAACAACACAGAGAGCAATGTGCTTCTCTTAAAAAAGGGAAGTCTGAGAAGGAGGCAGGATATATTTTTAGAGTCAAAGGGTCTCTGAAGCTCTTTGCTTTTGCCACATAATAATCACAGGTGTAGCAGCTGGCTATGCTATTTAATGTGCCTGTTTTTTTGCAAACTTGTCTTTACACAGCTCAGTGAATATCTCAGTTCCTCAGAGCGTCCTGAAGTAACCCTGAGAGATTAGTAAGTGGGTGGATGTGTGGTCAGTGCAGTGGAGAGGAAACACTCTCATTGGGGACACCTTCAAGGTGGTGTGTCATGTGTTTGCTGCCTGGAGAGACTCACAAGTCTCCCTGAGACCTTTAAGCTGCGCCTCATATAGAAGGCAGACATCTAAGGCGTCTCAGGCTGGTTTAACTTCTCACGCGTTGCTTTTTTCAACTGCTATAATATAACCTAGGACCTAGACATTGCACAACTGCATGCTATGGCCACGTGCCACTGAATTTTGACAACTGGTGTTGTCCTGCTCCAAAAGATTCTCCCTTGGGCTTAGGGAGAATCTCCGTTATCTGGAGCAGTATTAGGGCTTACGGCAGGGGTCGGCAATCTTTCAGAAGTGGTGTGCCGAGTCTTCATTTATTCACTCTGATTTAAGGTTTCACGTGCCAGTACAGTAATACATTTTAACGTTTTTAGAAGGTCTCTTTCTATAAGTCTATAATATATAACTAAACTATTGTTGTATGTAAAGTAAATAAGGTTTTAATAATGTTTAAGAAGGTTCATTTAAAATTAAATTAAAATGCAGAGCCCCCCGGATCGGTGGTCAGGACCCGGGCTCTGTGAGTGCCACTGAAAATCACCTCGCGTGCCACCTTTGGCATGCGTGCCATAGGTTGCCTACCCCAGCTTACGGCATAGAAGTGAACTCGCCTGATATTTCATGTAGCAGAGGGCAGTGGTGAGCTATAGGCACTAACCAATATGGTACTTTATCTAAGCCAGATAATTTTCCTCCAGGGTAGATTGGCAGAGGCCCTGGAGGTTTTTCGCCTTCCTCCGCAGCATGGGGCAGGGATCGCTTGCTGGAGGATTCTCTGCGACTTGAAGTCTTTAAATCATAATTTGGGGACTTCAACAGCTGAGTCAAGGGAGAGAATTATTCCAGGAGTGGGTGGGTCAGCTTTTGTGGCCTGCATCATGCGGGAGGTCAGACTAGATGATCATAATGGTCCCTTCTGACCTTAAAGTCTATGAGTCTATGAGCTCTCCTCTGGAGTTAAATCTGCTGTGCTGGGGTGCTTAAGCTCCAAATCGCTGAGCACAGAGGAGATGTTTGGGCTGAGGTGGGATGTTGGGGAGTGGGTATCAATCTGCCATCAGCATGGGTATTTAGTACAGGGAAGATGAGGTTGGTTCCTTTTTCTAGTCCCTTTTTCCTTCTTATTAAGTCTTTATATATTAATATTTTCCAAGACCTGGAGCCTGAGACCGGATTGCTAACAATTGACTCTCTTATTGACTCTCTCAGTGCCCAGCTTGTCTGTCAATTAGTTTATTCTGTCTAGGTTCTTATGTGATCTTCTTTCCTTGTTAGTATCTTAGAATAGAACCCAAATCAAAACCCCAGACCAGAAAATGCCAAACTCTGTAGTGGGTCAAAATCTGCAAGTGAATTTTGCAGTGTCTCCAGCTCTACTTACTATGATGTATGGGTGGGGGCAAATTTATGTCAAATTTTTTCCCCCATTGGAATTTTTTTTTTTAATTAAACAAAATTTTATCAGAGAGGATCTGCTTTCCCTGAACAGTTTTGGGTTTTCTTTTTACATCAGAATGCCCCAAAACTTGAGAACCAACTGTTTTCATCTAGAAAAACAATTTTTTTTTTTCAGCCCAAAGCTTTTTGGTTTTCAGCCAAAAGCTTTTGAAAACCCCCCAAAATCTGCTAAAACTGATAGAAATGTTGGCGGAAGTTTTTCAGGTTTTGGTTTTGTGATTGAAAAGTCAGCATTCTCTGTGTGTGTTGGGGGGGGGGGGGGAGGGGGATGAAAGCCTTTTCTGACCAGCTCTAGTATTTAGTGCCAGTCATATGCTCAGGCAGGAGGGTTGCAGTGATTTAACTAAATCACTTTCTAAAATGATTGATTAAACTGGTCTGATTTTCTTGTGTAGACAAGGCTGTTTGTATTGGGTTCTCTCTTCCCCTGTATTTCACCTGGGGCATGTGGAAGTGCAAAACAGCTCATCTTGGACCTAGGGTGACCAGACAGCAAGTGTGAAAAATTGGGACGGGGTGGGAGGTAATAGGAGCCTATAGAAGAAAAGACCCAAAAATCAGGACTGTCCCTATAAAATCGGGACATCTGGTCACGCTACTTGGACCACATGCTCTGGATAGGTGAGCCTAAGCATTGTACCTTTTGTGTGGCTGCTCTGCAACATAAAGGAACCTCAAAAAAGGTATGACTGCTCATTTAAGCAAAGGAGAGTGCTGGTTACAGGGCTGTCTGCAACCGTGTCCCGTTTCATGCACCCTACCAGGTGTCAGGCCCCGTGCCTTTACCTATTCTGGGGCAGAATTCCACAATTCTCCTACAGTACCTTGTGTATCCACCGTACTTACCCAGTAGGTCCAACTGGGTTCAGGCACCTGCAGCTCTTTCCTGTGGGAGTCTGCGACCAGTGGTACCCAGTGATCAGACAGCCTTCTTAAAACTCAGAGTGTCTATTTTAACAGTAGGAACAAAGTATTAGAGAGAGAAAGATTTGAAAACCACCACCAGTCTGCACACATCTACCTTACAATTCCTAAACCCTAAAGTCTTACAATTCCTGGGTAGCAACTGAGGCTGGCCTAGCTTCTTCAGACATCCCAGCAGATTCCTGTGTGTCAGTCAGATTCCCCCATCCAACTCCTCACTGAGTGTTCCTTTTTAAACTGCTGTACTCCTTTGGACATCCTGTTTCCCAGGCCTTTTCCTGTCCTGGCTTTGTCTCTTAACAGCCCTCATGTGTTTGCAGAGAAGAGCCTTGTCTGGAGCCATTCTTTTTCCTTCCTCTGTTTTTCCTTACAACCCCCTATTAAACTACACCAATATATTTGTCCAGAAAACATCCCCGTAACCTGGTCAATATACAGCATTTGTAAATTATTATAGAGCCGCTCCAACTCCATCACAGTATACAGACCCCTTAACAACAGTCTGGGTGCATTTAATGCAGGAGGTAATTGACTCTGTGGAGTTTCATCCTGAGTTCTTATGCAGTGATGACTCATAACAGCACAGTTTGCTATAACGATGATAAAGATCAGTCATCCTCCCTACACAATTCCCACACCATCGCTACCCAGCTTCTCAGGGGCAAGGCTGAGAGAAAAAGTGGCCCTTGCAGCATGCCCTGAAGGCTGTCAGAGGTACAGAATCATAGAAATGTAGGGCTCTCGAGAAGTTATCTAGTGCAACCCCCCAGTGCTGAGGCAGGACCAAGTGTACCTAGGGAGGTGGTGGAATCTCCTTCCTTAGAGGTTTTTAAGGTCAGGCTTGACAAAGCCCTGGCTGGGATGATTGAGTTGGGGATTGGTCCTGCTTTGAGCAGGGGGTTGGACTAGATGACCTCCTGAGGTCCCTTCCCACCCTGATATTCTATGATTCTATACCTCAGAAAAAAATACATCACCTGAGATTCTCAGGTGGTCTCCCATCCAAGTGCTAGCCAGGCCCAGGAGAGCTTAGCTTCTGAGATCAGCCAAGACTGGGTGCATTCTGTCCAGTACGGCCATATAGGCATAAACTTATGCACAGAAAAGTCCAGAGTCACATAGCAGGTCAGTGGTAGAGGCAGGAATAGAACTCAAGGTCCTGTGACTCTGTGTCTAGGGCCTGATCTCCTAGGCCATGCCTGTCCACATTTTTACTTTTCTATCACCCACGTATAGCACTGCAGCGATTTGAACTCAGTATCTCTGGCCTTGTAGGCAAAAGCCTTACCACTAGGCCATCCAGCTGCTTAGATGCAGTCAGGAGGTGAGTTCCCATGGGCAGAGCACTAACACAGACCTCCTTGCCAGCTGCCCCTTCTCTCCTATGCCGATAGGACTTCAGCTTCATTTGTTAGGCATCCTTGTATTAATTACATTCCCCTTTAACAGACAAGGAAACTGAGGCACAGAGAGGTTGAGGCTGGGATTTTCAAAGGAGCTTGAGGAAGTTAGGTGCCCCTCGCCACAGTTTCCATTTCTGCCTTTGGAACAGCTCATTTAGGGGAGATTTTCAGTCACACAAGAACTCGGTGGCCTAATGAAGACTAGAATTCAGGTTTCCCCTCTCCTAATCCTGTGCTTTGAGTGTCTACAGCACTGTTAGACTGACCAGTCTGAGCTATCATTCCCCATGCACTCAGGCTGTTCTGGTATTTCATGTACAGCTGGTACTGCCTCCTTCCCCATTACACAGCACCACGCAAGGAAAGGTTTTTGCCTTCGTCGTTCCCCCCCACGCCCCTCCCAACAAAGAATTCTGCAGCTCATTGAGCTTATTTCACCATCCGCTCTAAACACGGAGGTGGGTTGTGGGAGAGGCACGAGAGTTGTTTTTTCCTGTTGCCAGGTACCAAGGAAACACAATAGGAAATGCAAGCTCAGGTTGTCTACAGCTATGAACTTGCTGTGCATTTAATGCATGGCCCGCCTGCACTTTCCCGCTATACCTGTAAGATGCTGCTTCTTTTTCAGTAGTTGGGCAGAACCGAACTTTAGACCTCTGTAACATTGCAGAAGTTACCCCCAGTAGGAATGGTCTGGAGAGGCAGCTTCCAGGTGTCCCAGGTAAAAGAGAACAGCTAACCACTTAGTCTTGGAATGTCATTTTTGTTTAAAGCATATGTATAGAAGAAACAGGAGTTGCCATGTACTATACTTGTCCAGGAATGAGCTAATGAGGACCCAGTGGAAATAAAGTTGAATGAAATTAACTCTTAGAACACTACAACTTTCCAGACAAGTGACAGCTTAGCAGGATGTGTGAAGGTGTACAAGTACGGGGTAGTTATACTGTGTCATTGATTGCATTTAAAGTGGAAAAAAGTTGAGGTGAAAGCATTTTTCTCAAACTTCAGTCACTTGCTCTGGTATCCGGCATGGACATTTTCCCCAGATGACTAGGCAAATTAGAGAATGAGCAGGGCCAGTCTACTCTCAAAGTTGAACCAAATAATAAAATTGGTTTTAATTAACAACTTTTGTTATGTCACTGCAAATTTATGTGTAGACACTTTTTTTTTTTTTTTTTTTTTAAAGAATAAAAGTGTCCTGTTTTGATTTTACTTAAGGCAGTATTCTGAAATGAGCACCCACAGACAGATGTGCACCAAATTAACGAAAGGAGTCAATTAAAACCCTTTTAGTTATGTTGGTGCAACTTTGTGCGTAAATCCAGTCCTTATATGTGGTGAAAATAGGGATTATACAACAGAAGTTGGTATGTAAACATGATAGATAAGATTGCTATCAGAGAGTGCTGTAATATAAAAATATGTATTTATTATTTACTATTTAAGTTCCAGCAGCGTGCTCAGTGTTGTACAAGAGACAAACATGAACATAGTTCCTGCCTCAAGCAATTTACATTCTAAGGGCCCGCTCTACACACACACGTTGCACCAATTCACTAGAATTGATTTAGCGATGGGTGCAATCGTCCCATGTGGAAACACTTACATCAATGTGAGTGGATAACTTTGATTTAGCTAGCATATCCTTTAAATGAAGTTCCAATGACTTTAATGGGGCTCCTCCTTTGCTTAAAGTTAAGCATATGCATAAGTGCTTTTCTAACTCGGGACCTAAAAGACAGACAGACAACATGACTCACTGGAAAGCTCAGAGGAGAAAGATGGCTTGAATTTGTAAAAATTGTTAAATCACTTTTTGTGGGCATCATGAAAGAAGCAAGTCATAAGGAGTGATTTGAATGGAGAGAGGATGGTGGCTTGGCAAACTGGGCTTGGAAGGGAAATCCCTGGATAAGGGGCATATATGTTATATTATCTACAGAGAAAGGAGTGAAGTTTGTGTACATGTTGCAGTCTGCAAAGGGTGATGTGATGCATTATTTTCAGAAGAGAAATTTGCCTTATTTACAGCACCGAGTTCCAACATTGCAAAGAGAAGGAAACTTATTTGCAAACTATTGATATGAAAAATTCTACTTGGTCCAAAAGGATATGGTAAAGGTACATATGTGGGGATGGCTTTTGACATATTTTAGATACAATACTTGTATAAGCAGGCATCTCCTGTCTGGCTTAGTTTGTATGGTTTCCATATTAGACTGGTGTGTGTGTGTGTGTGTGTGTGTGTGTGAGAGAGAGAGACGTACACACATTTTCTACAGTATATATTATCACTACATAATCTACTTTTAATATAGGGAAGAGTTCTGTATTATTGTGGGGGATGGGCTAGATGTCCTGGGTATTGGGGTGTGTGACCATTTGGGGTCAAAGGGAAGAAGCCAGTTAAAAGTCCCATGTCCTGAGCTTGCCACCCCGTTGCCATAGTAAATTACTGCAGGAATATATTCAGGCCCTGAACATGTTAAGAAGCAGTTGGTTTTGTTGACAGGTGTCCCTTGTTACCTTGTCTAATACCCCAGCAGGCTGTCAGCTGCCAATCTGGAATCCGGTGGTGAGCAAGGGGTCACGGGCCCAAACCAGAAAGCCTTCAAGGCTCTTTCAAAGAGCTTGAGAAAGTTACAATTGAGTTTGTTGTTGATTACTGCAGTCCTATGGAAACAGTTACACAAACAGGTCTGTGGTTTTATTCTTGGTTTGTTCTAGTCAACAAAACGTTTAGAATCTCTGATCAGTGTGGGGAATATTTATTTCAAATGTAACACAGTAATTAGTCCCTGTTATTACAATCAGGATGTCAAAAAAGCTGTCCCTAAAGACAGCAACTATTTTGTTTTAGGCTAAAAGAAAAAGGGGGTGGGGGTGAGGGCGGTGGAGGTACCGGAGATGGAAAGAAAAGAAAAATTATTGGGTCTTACTTCTATTAGTCCAAACTAATCATGTCACCAGTGGGGCAAAGCACTTTACAAACATTAACAACATTCCTCTCAACACTGCTGTGAGGTGGTTAAATACTGTCGTTCCTACTTCACAAAAGGAAAAACTGAGGTAACAAGTTTGTGAGTTGTCCAAAGTCACAGAAGGGGTCAGAAGAGAGCAGGTGAAAGCTCTTTTAGACGGGGAACATAATTCACTATATGTTTGTGCCTAGCACAATGGGGCTCTGACCTAGTTAAAGCCGCTGGGTACTACTGCATTATAAACAACATGTAATAATAAATATAAGTAGTGATAATCTTTGAGAGTCCTTGCTCCCACTCCTGATTAAACTGTACCTCTGTGAAACATACCTGTCATTTTTAACAATATGTTTAATAAACTAAAAACTTAAAAAAAATATTTTTGGACCAAAGTTTGAGTACAAAATCTCTTTCTGCTACCAAAGATGGTTCCCTTTCCTCCCAGCACTGCCCCCCTGGGACAACAGTTGCAGTTTTCCCAGCTGCTGTGTAAACATGTGCCTCTACATGAATTTCTTGGGTGGAAATTCCCCCTGGTTCACCAATGGAAATTTCATCCTTTTAATAGCTAAACTAACAATTTTTGTCTTGCCAAAACACTTTCATTTAAAAAAAAAAAAAAGTATTTTCACATAACTACCTCTTCCCCCTCAGCCCTTTGGCATCAGTGACTCATGCAATGGCCTTTGCTGCTTATAAGTGGTTTTTCAGGTGGTGGGAAAACTTCAAAACTTCTCGTAAGCTTTGTCACTAGCAACTGTCCATTCATGCATAACTCTGCATAGTTTCTGGTTTGGTTTGTTACATACTGGGTGTGGTTCTTTGCTTAAAAAAATTCAGCATAAAACACCTTGAACTTTAAATATATATATATATATATATATATTTTAAATTAACAGTCCAAAGCAAGCAACCTTTCCTGGCCCCATAAGTCCCAATCCTGCAAGCTGTCCTGTGCAGGCAGACACCTGCACTTGCATGGGTTTAACAGGGCTCTGTGCATATCAGGGTCCACCCCAACAAGGAACTTCCAAGATCTGGGCCTTAATGGAAACTGCTAATAAGGCCCCCCCAAAATTCCAGAGCTAGGAGGTTCAAGGGCAACTTAAATATTGAAAGACAAGCCAAGCTTTCTCTAAAGCATTCCTTGTGCACCCAAGACTCCCCTGTTGAGTTCAACTGGAGTTTTGGGTACGTGATGATCGCATGCCTCATCACTTCTGATATCAGACAAGGGCTATATAATCCTCCAACAGTAATTTTAAGAAGAAATACCTTGTTTTATTTGAACAGGCCGTTGCAGCTCATGACGGAAATTTGTGGTTTTACGGGTCACTTACTTTCTGCAAAAATACTCCCAAGAAATTTGGGTTGCAAACCACTGAAAGGAAAGTTGTGGCATCTGTTAATGCTCGTTAACTTGTGTTTAGTACCTGCGTCTTGTCTTCGAAGATCCTCTGCATAAAAAAAGAGTGTGTGTGAAAAGCATTACTGACTGTCATATACTTGGGGGGGAATAGGGAAACTGGTACAATTTTTAAATGGATAAAGAAATTAACAATCTTATTTTCTGTGTTCACATACTAATGCTTTCATTTCAACAGTGCTGCCCTTTGAGGATTTTAGACTACTGTATAGAAGACTTACAAAAAGTCCTGTGAGATTTGGAAATAGTTTCATCCCTATTTTGCATATGGGGAAACTGAGACATGAGCAGGCAAAGTGACTTGCCCAAGGTCACAGAGAGTCAGTCCTGGGATTAGAACCCATGAGCTCCTGACTCCCAATTCCCTCTGTGAAAAGGTTAAACTAACTTTATTATTATTATTATTATTATTATTTTTGTAAACTGTTTTGCCTCTTGTTTTAGAAGTGAATAACTGACACTATGCCTGATGCTGTTAGTGCCTCATGTATCTATAGAACTGGGTCAGTGGCTTTTCCTCCCCTTTTTTTAAACATGTGGCTAATAAATTCCACTCTGTGCTCTGAAATGCTGCTTCACTGTCTGTAAAATCAATGCAGAAGTCAGTTTATTTTTTTTTCCTTTAACGTTCTATTTTGGCACACTTACTCTGAGCTGGTTTCTCCAACAGGGTTTCAAAAGTTACATTCAAAGAGGTATCAAGCAAGGCCTGATGGTTCCTTTCTCATTTTACTAATCCAAACTTGTTTGGGAGACTTTTTTTTACTTTAGAAACCTTGTGCTATCATCAGTGATCAATAAGATAGGAATCTCGACTGTCTTGTTCCAGCTAATTCAGGTCAGTTCTTGCTGCTTATTTTTCTTCTGCTAATATTGCTGGGGTAAGTTGTATAGTCTTTTTAAATACACAGTGTCCACTATCCAGCCACACAACTTGAACAGTGTTTTCCCCTAGGAATAAACACTAAAATGTGCCATTCTGTCCTTGAGACAGATAAGGTATTTTTCTTGTCTTCATCTTCCTGCCATTTCTACATCCTGTTTGTTTCAGCATGTGTTTCGATTCAAGGATGCCTTTTAGATGAGACTCCATCTAGGCAAGGTCATTGGAAGCTCATGCTATGTCCTTCCCAGTACGTGTGCTGGTGGCATGGTTTCGTATAACCTCCAATGGATATAGGCTTGGTTCTCTTACAACCAGCACCCTGTGCTGACCTCCTGCTGTTGCGTTTTCCCCATACTCCGTCAGTCACTTCCTGCAGAGTTCAGGGAAAGATTCCTTTCTGTTGTTTCCATGTTGATGTTTGTCCAGTGAATAAACAAAAAACCCACCAAGCCCTTATCATCCATATATATTCTTCTCTGGAGCTCCTGGCATTCTGCCCATGGGCAAAATTATAAACGAGCACAGAATCTAGTGAGACCACCCAACTGACCCCAAGTCTGGTCTGTGCAATAACTATTTCTTTTTTCATTTTCATCGTGACCACCGCCAACACATCTCTTTCTTGAGAAGGTGACCCAAGAGCAAACACAGAGGAACGGAAGGAACTAAATACCAGCTTCTGTGTATGTGCTTCCTATTAGCAAACAGCAGCGATGGAGCTCCGCTTCCACCCCAGAGAAGACCAGCACAATGTAGCTAAGAATGGAATCCAGAATGAAACACTGAATGCCAGTTCTTACGGTCCTCTCGGCTGCAGAATAGCCATTGAGTAAAGCTAGTGATTGTGCTTGCGACCTTTCCGTCCCTATTCCTGTCATTCATCATGGTCACCTGACCATTCCCTGACTGTAGTCAGTGTGAGATGCACCTTTTCGATGGCGCTTTGATTGATGGCCTCAACTCACCTTTTGTTCCTTGGTGCATCTGCAGAGGTCAGAAGGTCATTTCCCCTTGAGAACATACCACCGTGAAATCTCTCCCTTTCCCCCTTGCAGCCCCCCAATTGCTTTAACTAGAACGAAGATTTTTCAGCAAAAAGAGAGAATCCTTTATAATACCAATTAATTGGAAGCGTTGTACTGCAGATTAGCACCCAGCTTCCATGCTTCCCAGAGCAGCTTTCTTCTTTCCTTCTGTTCCCATAACCCTGGTATCCTTTACAATGAGCTTTGAAATATTTCCCCAGATCCACACGCTCTTAAGTGGCAACTGGCATTACCCGGCCTAAGGACTACTGATCTTCCTTCTCATTGCTCTCAAACTCCTCTCTTAAGCGATCATTAGCCAACACCTTTTAAATACTTCCAGTTATGCATTTCATTCCATTGCTGCCTCAATACCCTAATTACTCGCCTACCCTCACTACTCACCTCCCTGAACCTATGAGTTGTTTGTTTGTGGGTTTGGTTAGGTTTTGTTTAATTTCACCACTACTCCCCAGTACAAGGGATTTATACCACCGTAAAACAAAACAGGGACCATAGCTCTGTGGTTGGGGCACCGGATTGGGACTCAAGACAATGGTTCTATTTCTTACTCTTTTGCTGTCTGTCTCTGTGATTTTGGGGACAAGTCACTTCTTTGTGCCTTCATTTCCCCCTCTGTTTAAAAAAAGGGTGGGGAGGGGAAGGTTACAATGATTACTCACTTTTTAGAATATTTTGAGAGCTGTAAAGGAAAAGTGTTGGGTATATTTTTAATTGTTTGTACATTGGTGTAGTGCAGACTGTGGACACCCTCACCTGTGAAAAGATTAGCTTGTAAAGCCAGCAGCTTTTGGTAGTTGGTTGGTAAGTGTCTTGCTTTTGGGGTATAATCAGCCAATGAGCATTTGTTCTGATGATGCCTCTGATTTGTTATGGGGGCTATCACTAATGTGCTACCAAACTGTTAATGCTATATCCATAATAATGATAATGGGCTTGAAATTAAAATTTTGGAGCCAGATCTGAACTTCCCCAAAGTTCAGGAGAGTTTGGATCTGGGTTCTGGTTCAGTCCCATTAATAGTTTCTCTTCCCCTCCCCCCATATCATTAAATAGTCTGGTCTGGGAGGTGGAGGTGGGATTAAATTAGCTCCACCTTCTTACTGCTCTCTGCAGGGACTGTGAAAAAGTTCATGTATGAAGGTTCCTGTAAAGCTCTCATTGGTCTGCTCTGCTGTGGCATTTTAGGTGTTTAAAGGTGGAGAATAGGGAAGCCGTAAATGTGAGAATGAACGTTCATGGCAGTCTGAGGAAGAAAAGTGCTACAGTATATACATGTTAACTATTCCTTCCCCCTAACATCTGGTATAGAAGATCACAGTAAAGCCCCAGGATTTTCAGGCAGCTCTCTTAGGCTCTGCTCTGTGTGTATGTTCCTGACCCAGGAGAGACCATGGGCTGCTCCAAATTAAGAATGGATGCAAAAGGCAGCAGTGTGGCATGAGAACCCATTGCAGAGATTCATCTTTAAGATGGGAAAAGAGAATATAGAAAAATGGTCATCGTATCTTAAACTACCAGTACTGGTGTAGTGTCCGTTGGCTGGCTGTAAACTCCTCTGAAGAAGAACCTTATCTTCTGTGTGTTTGTACTCTGAGAGGTGCGCTCTGAAGCTGACAAGGCAGTGGACGTCTTGCCTCTGTGACTTCTAGATTGCATTATTGTAATGGACTCCTAGACTTTAAGGTCAGAAGGGATCATTGTGATCATCTAGCCTGACCTCCTGCTCACCCTACGCAAGCCCTGACCCTGCTATGAATCCAGTGGCAAAATCACTCTTTTGACTTCAATAATAATAATGATGTATTTATTACCTAGCTCTTAGCAGGATCCAGCTACCCTTGCAGACCCATTGGAAATTACAGCTGATGCAGAATGTGGTTGCCTGCCTGATTAATGGTGTTAACCACATGGAGAAAATAGTAGCAATTCTCCAAAGAGTGCTATGGCTTCCTGCTTGCTTTGTGGTGCAATTAAATGTGGTTTGTTTGTTTTTTTTAAACTCCTGGCTATTGAAGCTTTGACACTGGCAGTTGTGTGTACAGGTTATAAATAAAATTATATGTGATACCATTATAAAGCCCTATAGGGGTTGGGTCCTGGGAGCCCATATATCATTTCTCTCCCCAGCCACCATGGCAGCTGAGAGCACTCATGCTAGCAGTCTCTGGAGCTGGGTTGTAATAACGTTCTTCAGCTGCCCCTCCCTGGCTGCTCTGTTTAACCTTTAAACATTGGATGAGTTTATTGTAGGCTTCACAGCAGAAATTGGTCTTGAGAAAGGATTTGAAAGAGGGCAGGTTAGCAGCTATATGGATCCGTTAACAGAACATGTTCTGTGCATACGGGGTGTTGTGGGAAAAGCAGATGAGCAGGTGGTTATGGCTGACATAATTGTTTGGAGCAGAAAGGGTAGAGAGCAATGTGAAAAGAGACTAGTGGATAAACATGGAGGGGCAGAGCTGTGAAAGGCCTTGAAGATAAAGACACAAGGCTTGGACTAGATTTGGTGGAAGAGGAGAATGAATTCAAAGAGGAGGGTGTAATACATATAGTCATACCACATGTGGTCACAAGATAGGTGTCTCCTGCCTTGAAAATATACTCTCGATTTGACTTTGGTGATCATGCAGCAGCAGCCCATGATCCTACACATATACTATGTTTTATTTTCTGTGTGGGGGGGAACTGAGCTCTGGGCCTTGTTTTCACCAGAAAGACTCAGGGCAAGGTATCTTGCAATATGGGCCAACAACAGCACGAGTTGGAGGGCTTTAATTAATCCTTTCTTCCTGGCCCACACCAGTAGCTTCTTCCATCATAAAACCCAGTCAGGCAAACAAATTGTGTCTTTAATGTTGCTCACAAAAAGGTGGGTCTTTTTGTTTTGCTTTTAATGTTCTTGCTTGTGGCTATGTGTATATAAAATAAATTTTGTCCCCAGTTTAGAAACTACCATGCTTCTTTCACACTTGCTCAGTCTCCAGAATAATCAGTTAAACACAGGTGTAGGCTTGAACAGTAGTTGCAACAATGTATGATTGTCTGTTTTCAGGAATTTCTAATAAACAGGAACACAGTAGCTAAATGGACTTGGCTCAGACCATGTGTATACACAAAGTAACAACATGATCCTTTCACATCACATCCCCTTCCTACTGAATTGTTATCCTAACTTACTATGTCATCTTTGTAAAATTTAGCTTGTACATTCTCTGGGGCAATGGACCATGTCTTCTATGTTTTTTCTGAAGCCCTTAGTATTCTTTTGGTCTCTATAAAAGAATTTAACTCTTGAGCTACTGGAGTAATATGCAATATAGAGCAAACCAAAACTTACCACTCCTTTCTCTTGCCGTCCTGGAGTTCTTAGGTTCTTACCAGTGTGGGACTGTAACTATTTTGTTCTCCTTTCAACTCCCCTGTCTCCCACAGCCCACTTTTCTTTGTCCAGTGTCATGTGGGCCCCATTGGCAAGTGTTTTTGTTGTTGTTACCATATACTGCCACAAGCCCATGTTGTTGCCATCTACTGCTGCACATGTGATAGGCAAAAATAATGAATAGAAAGGCTGTTACAAAAAAGCAGAACAGAAACCAGAATTCCTGTAAACAGTCTGTTAAAAATATCTCAACACAGTCAGGGCCTATGGTTTAAAACTGAGAGGCTCAGAATTTAAAAAGTTTGGAATAAAATATATCTGGATTGAAACAACATTAAAGACAAGATGTTCTATCTAACTCTGTGATCGATAGTAACATTTTGTACTTATGCTAAGGTTGCAGTATTGCCAACCCCAAATGTTAAAAAATTATATATTTAAAAAAAATATCACAAATCTCTCAAATGTATCTCATTCTGATGGATGGCACTCATTTTAGTTACCTACTTTCCACGCAGAGTTAGTGTCCCCTCACTTTTAATTTTGAAAATTAATTGCATTAGGAAAAATAAATCATGTAATTGAGATTATAGAAAGCTATTTTCAGTAGAGGAATGAATCCCATATCAGCTTGTTTGCTCTGTGAGTAATTTTGTGTGTGTGTGAGAGAGAGAGAGATTCTGGATGTTTGTGTTACATTGTGTCTCACATTTGGGCCTTGGAAGGCTCAGAGGTACTCTCCAGTCATTGCCCTCAATTTCTAGCACAAACTTGCAAACATACATGGTACAAAACCTCCTCCTGCCATCGTCATGATGACGATGATGGAAAAAATTGTTTTACTTTCAAAATAATGTCTCCGATTCCCTTCTGTTGTTTGCCACGCTTTGTTGCATTTTACTTTAAATTGGGCTGCAAGCTAACTGAAAGGTAGGGGATAACTTGACAAAGCCCTGGCTGGGATGATTTAGTTGGGGATTGGCCCTGCTTTGAGCAGGGGGTTGGACTAGATGATCTCCTGAGGTCCCTTCCAACCCTGCTATTCTATGATAATCTTCACTCTGTGTTGGCAGGAGCACCTGGCAGGCCAGGGCCCCACTCCCGATGGAGGCTGCAACCGTAACAAATCTAGGCTGCTCGAGTTTGACAAGGCCACTGTGGCAATCAGTATTGTGGGAGTCTGGGGGACTCTCTTTGCCGTGGGAAACGCCTGGCCAGGTCGGCGTCTGTCGGGCTAGTGATGCTCTTCGGGGTGGTAGGTCCGGCAGGAATTCGAGGGCCAGATCTGTCCTGGGGCACGGGGGGGAGGGGTGTCACTGGGTTTGCCCAGCCCCTTGACTTCGTGCTGCAGGAGCTGGGCCCCCAGCTGCCAGCGGGGGGCTTTGCCGGGGAGGCCTTGCCGCCTGGGGCCGGGCACTTTGCAGACGGCCCCTGACGCCCTTGCTGCGAGCTGGGCACTTTGCAGCTGCTCCCTCCCCGGCCCTCTCCCTGGGAGGAGGCGGAGCCGCGCGCTGGGGCCCGGCCCCCCGCTCCCCCTCCCCGGGCAGGGACGGCGGCTGCAGCCGCGCCGCTACCCGGGCTGCGAGCGAGCGAGCGAGCGAAGTCTCGGGGACCGGGTTCATGCCGGGCGGGGAGAGCAGGAGCCCGGCCAGGAATGGGCACGGAGCCGGCCGAGTCAGGTCAGTGCAGCGGGGGAGCCCCCCCCCAAATGCCCTGGGGGACAGGGGCCCCCTATTGCCCGGGGGGCGCAGCCAGACCCCCGCGGGAGGGGGGAGCGCCCCATTGAGCGAGCTGCCAGATGCCCGCCGCAATACATGACCCGGGCTCCTCTCTGCCGCACCCCAGCCCTGCCCCTGGCTGTGCTCCCCACCCCCGGCTCCTTGGGGCGGAGGTGGGCCCTGCCGGTGTTCCCTATCTCCTAGAACTGGAAGGGACCTTGAAAGGTCATCGAGTCCAGCCCCCTGCCTTCACTAGCAGGACCAAGTACTGATTTTGCCCCAGATCCCTAAGTGGCCCCCTCAAGGATTGAACTCACAACCCTGGGTTTAGCAGGCCAATGCTCAAACCACCCGGTGCTTGGCCCTTCTCCCCATCCTTGCGGGTAAAGCCGCCGGGCCCGCCGCCACTCTCACTGCTTCCTCCAGAGCACGGGGCCGCCCTCGGCTCCTGTGGACTGGACCCATCCTCTGAGGCCAATGTACTCCTGCTCTTTGGCGGCGTGATGCCAGAGATGCTTTTTCTTTGGCCCGAAATGAATATTTCTTGTTCGTTGTGTGCGGACTCCCGCTGCTCGAGATTTGCCTGGGCCACTACATGATATTACTCCATCAAGAAGTCAGTAACACTGCCTAGAGAACATGCAAGCCTACTAAGTGTTCATTGTTAAGATGCCTTTGCTGTACACCGCTCGAAAAATGAACAAGAGGACATGGGATTAAAGTCAGACTCTGATTTAAAATGCGCTTCCCTCCATCTCCCAGGAGTAGCCATTTAATATTTTTGCCTGGTGTGATTTTTATATCCCAGCATGTTCATTATGATTTATCGCATCCAATATATCAACACAGTGCTCTGTTTCTAGGATATGACCTATTCTCCACTAAGATCCTCCTACTTCCTTTGAGTGCGTTATAGTCTCAGTAGCGTGAATTCAGTCATTTTTGTGTTCTGATATTAATATGTGATATTAAGAAATGAGGTGAGTTTGTTTCCAAAGCATCATAAGAGACTGTGAGATGTTTTTGTTGCAAGAGGCAAAACAAGCTTGAAGCAGTGTGTCCTTTTGTGTGTGACAACTTTGACTGCAACGGTTGTTTCAGACTGGTCTTGTTTGTATTGAATGGTTGGTTAGTGGTTTTTACTATAATACTTGTTGAAACAATTGGAAGTATTTGCCCCTAAAAGAGACATCCTATTTAGGTAAGTTAAACTGTTTTAACACCCAAGAACAATATTTGCTAGACAACCTACGTTACAATTTGCTTATCATACTCTTCAGAAACAAAACAGAAAAAAGGAAAAATGCTTTTTATAATAAGCGTTTTGGAGAGCAGACCATGATAAGATTATAATTTTTGTAGGGGTGTGGTGGGGAAGGAAGGCAGGCATCATTGAAGAGGAAGGGCTAGTAGGACCAGACATGTTTCACTTCCCAATGTTGAGTTTTTGGATCCATTTCTTATATGTCATCTGACTTCTTTCTGCTCCCTCTTCTAGACCATTTACATCTCTTTTCTGTTCATAAATTCGTGCAATCTAGAGAGGAAGTCCACTACGTCCTTTCATACCCATTCCCTCCTTAATCCCGCCCATTCAGGATTGATCCCTGTTATGCACTTACTAATGTTTTATCCAATCTAATTTTAAATTCCCAAATTAAAACTAAAGTGTGTTTCAATGGCGTCCAGTCATCACCCTCCCAAAATTTCATAGATTTTTAAATCCAGAAAGGGTACATTGTAATGATCTAGTCCCTCCGTAGAATTTAACTCAGTAATTCATGCATGAAGCACAATAACTTGTGGTTAGACTAGAGAGTGTCTTTCAGAAAGATATCCTGTCTTGATTTAAAGACTTCAGGTGATGGAGAATCCACCACATTGCTTGGTAAATCAAGGGAGAGAATTATTCCAGGAGTGGGTGGGTCAGCTTTTGTGGCCTGCATCATGCGGGAGGTCAGACTAGATGATCATAATGGTCCCTTCTGACCTTAAAGTCTATGAGTCCCAATGGTTCCTCCTCGATAACAATTTGGGCCTTATTTCCAGTTTGAATTTGTCAAGCTTCAACTTCCAGCCATAGGATCTTGATGTGACTTTGTCTGTTTGATTAAAGAGGTTTCTAGCAGCAGAAATCTTCTTAACAAAAATTCCACAGCTTCGGAAGAAATCCCAAACATTAAGAAGTCTGGAAGTAAACACTTAACGGATGCAGACATTCCCCATTGCTATAAAATCCTCATAATTCCCCCCACTTGATTTACATAACCCACCCAGCCTTAATCTTGCCGTGTAATTAGTTTGCAATCTTTTGGGGGGCAGCGTCTTCTTATGTGTTTTGTATAGTCCCTAGTATAACAGGGCCTCAATCTTGGTTAGGGCTTTAGGTGGTCATGCAATTCCACTGTTGTAAGCCATTTCTTTGACTTTCCCAAATTTGTTTAGGTTACTAGGCTATTAAGAAACCTGGTTTTCTAGTCCAGGGGGATATTTCCAGTATAGGAAATAAAACTCTCTTCTAAACCTCCCCCCCCCCCAAATTCTATCCTGGCATGAGATATAGCATAAGAAATTTCAGGGGGTTTAGTATCTTTTGGGGAATGTTACTGGAGGTGTTTAAAAATTGGGCATATAATGAGCAGCTAGCTTCAACCTTAGCTTCTCAAGCAATGGGGTTTCTACCACTTGCTTTAGGAGGCTATTCTACAAGCCAATAGATGTGACCTTGGCATCAGGCAGTTTTTTCTGATATTCAGCCTAATTATTCTCAGCTTTTTGTCATTATTCCTTGTTATAGCTTTTTGTTCACACGCTAAATCCCTTTCTTTCCGTTTTTTCAGCCTTCATGTATTTGTAGATTGCTTCCTCCCTTAGTTATTGCTTAGCGTATTTACCCCTTTTAACCTTTCCACATCTCAGTCTCTCCACGCTTCCTAATCACTCTTGTAGCTTTACATGTTGCCATGACACTTCAGCTGTTTTACAGATCTTCCTTTAGTACACTTCTACCCCAATATAACATACCCGATATAACACGAATTCGGATATAACACGGTAAAGCAGTGCTCCGGGGGGGCGGGGCTGCGCACTCCGGCGGATCAAAGCAAGTTCGATATAACGCGGTTTCACCTATAACGCGGTACGATTTTTTGGCTCCCGAGGACAGCGTTATATCGGAGTAGAGGTGTATTGTCAAACCTCAATTTAATCTCTCCATCTTTGTGCGATTATAATGCCTCATTGTCCATTAGGTTCCAATGCTTTGTAGCTTGCCAGGTGCTGAACTCCCAATGTTGCTGTGGCATATGGAGGATCCAGTATAAATATGTGCTGTATGCCCTAAAGCCTTGTTATTTTTGGTGCCACCAGGAGATCCTCTTATTCTCCAGGCAAGACTGTTTCTTTAGCAAGTTTTAAAAGAGTCTGGTGAGCTGTTTTGCGAAGTAACTCCCTTCTCTCCATGTGTCAGTATATAATGCCTGCATCTGTAACTTTCACTCTATGCATCTGAAGAAGTGAGGTTTTTACCCACGAAAGCTTATGCCCAAATAAATCTGTTAGTCTTTAAGGTGCCACCAGACTCCTTGTTGTTTTGGTGAGCTGTAGTTTGGTGCTTGGGACATGTTTTCCTCTAATACCTGGATTGCTTTGTTGCTTTCAGAGCCCTAAGAATTTCCTTTCACATTCCCCTCTCCCCCCGCCAATTTTGCAGCCCTTTCTATCCTCAGAGAACACCATTTTGCAGTGACTTTCCTGTTGGCCAAGGAGGGCTGAACGAGGCTCACTCCTAAATCTCCCACTGCGCTGAGATTCCTGTTCTACACCACTAGGTGAAAGGCACTTGTCCTGTTAAGACATTAGCCTGTTCTTCCTTGTTCCTGAAGCTTTAGAATTCATCACCCAGCAGATTGTCTCCAGCTATCAGGAGTCACCCACTTATTTTTGTGGCTGGCCAAACATAGCCAGCCTTCCCTCATTGGATACTAGGGGTGTGCTGCCAAAACCCAGTTGCTAATGGCACCAGATGCTGCCTATTGTGTTCTTAGCTGTGGAGTTTGAATTATGTGGTTTGATGGGGTATGAGGAAGAATGTCTTTTAAAAACTGTGATATGTGTACGTCTCTTGTATGTGTGTTTAGGGAGGGAGGGAGCCAAAAACAGAGGAATTTGGTTCCTGCATGGTATAGTTAGAAATATGTGGAGGCTTCTTTCTTTTCCACCAGTGAGATGTATTGGGTTTCTGGCTTTATCAATGACCCATACAGGGATTGAAACATTTATTTCAGAAACGTCTTCTCTCTAATTAGGTGCTTTAATTCATCACCAGCTCCACCAAACTCCAAATTGACCTCAGCTGAGCAGGAATAATAATACCTTCCACTTCTGTCGTGCCTTTCATCAAAGGATCCCAAAGCGCTTTACAAATATTTAAGACTTGCAGCATCCCTGTAAGGTAGATTGTGGTATTTCTGTTTAACTTCTGGGGAAACTGATAAGCAGAGGAGTTAGATAATTTGCCCATGGTCGCACACGGAGTCAGTGTCAGAGCTGGGAATAGAATCTAGGAGTCCTGATTGCCCAAGCCCCTGCGTTAACTGCTGGACTATACTGCTTTCCCCTAGACATGCTTCCTCAAGTAACACTGAGAACTCGATCGCTTCACTGTGAATGCATCTATTAGGTTGTGAGTGACACCCAAAATCTTTCTACCCAGACAAGGCTCTTTGGTCTCTCTAGACCAGCGTTTCTCAAATGCAGCCACCATGGCTGCATGCGGCCACCAGGGGCTTTTCTTGCGGTCACAACCTCCTGGGCAGTGATTGGGGGTGAGGGTAAAGCAACGGTTCCTCCCCTGGGGCTGCAAGGAGGGGTTGGGCCCTGCCCCCTTTTGGAGCCACAAGCGCCAGAGGAGCAGACAGCTGGTGTGAGTTCCCCACCTTCCCGTGGGCGGTGGGGCTCAGGCTTCCGGCTTCAGGCCTGGGGTGGTGGGGTGGCAGGTGGCAGGCTCCGGCCACAGGCTCCAGTCGTGGGGCTTTGGGCTCTGGGTTTTGGCTGTGCAGTGGCGGGCTCTGTTTCCCCAGCCCCTGGGCTCATCACCCCTAACCCCTGCTGCCGCCCCCAGCCTCTCACCCATCAACCCCATCACCCTTGGCCCCCCTGTCTCCCTCCCCTTCCAGGGCTTAATTTTTCCCCCGGCTTGCCAGGGCTGAGTAAGTCTGCTGTGGAAAGTGGTATGTGTATGTTTGTAAATATCACTCATCACTGCCTCAGAGCTAGATAATAAGGCTGCTGCTGTGAAAAGTGATATTAAAAATATACAAATATCACTTTTCACAGGAGCAGACTTACTAGCTAGCAAGTCTTAAAAAAACCAAAACCACAACTAAAAAAGCAAAAAAAACCAACAACAACAAAAAAGGCAAGAACATGCAAAACACCTTATTTGTGTTTCTATTCTGTTTAGGTCCAGTAAAGAATAGAGACAACTGTACATGATTATTATTGAGTATGCAAATAAAAACCCTACATAAATAACTGATTTGGACATGTATGTGTGCATGTTTATTTGTTTTTCCTAAATTAATTATTTTAGGGAAAATGGTAATAGTGGCCACCAGCGAGATTTGGTGGCCGCACTCTGAGGCCACCAAAAAATGTGCTGTGAGAACTCCTGCTCTAGACAGATAATTTTCCTCACTATTCTTCTGCTGTTCTCTTTAACTTCTCCCGGCTTTTCCCTCTGCCCCCTCTCTCAAACCCATTGATTGTGTGTCACTTCCAGGATGGTGCATGATGTTTGGCTTTAGACTTCCTTTTCTAAATGATTTGTACCTGATCTCCACGTCCCCCCTCCTCCGCTTCCCCCCTGCACGTGCTTGTGGTTAGATTCAGGGATCTGGTATTTCACCCATGCTTGTCTATTAGTGTAAGTGAGGGTGGAGCAGTTTTGATATTCTTCTTCCTATTTATTCTGGAGCAGGAAGCCCTAGTAGAGCAGCCTGTTATGCATAAAGACTTCTTTTCTATCTCCCCTTGCTGACAGCCCCTTCCCCATTAGCCATATACACAAACAAGGTTAGCTCCAGTCCAGATTACATTAGCAGAGCTCTGCTTCCCATTACTTTTCCCTGTGAGCCTCTAATGGTTGTATGTGTTTGTGTGAGCAGTGTGAAGTCTCTGGAGACAAGAGTTCCTGCATGAGAGAAAGCAGGATTAAACCAAAGGGAAGAAGTGAATGCTTTGGGCCTGACCTTGTGGTCATTGCATAGATAAAATTCCCCTTGACTTCAGCAAAGGGTTTGATCTGCAGGGCTGAGACATCAGTCAGTGCAATATTAAATCCACTTCATGTGGTGTCTGAGATTCCATGGTCACTACACTGATGTTCCTCATTGATATTTTGACACTAGGAGATACCGAGCAAGCAATGGATAGCCTCAGCTCTTCTTCTGTCAAGGAAGGGAACATTGTCTAGTGTTCAGAACAAAGTACTGGTGGGTCTGGACTCCTGGTTTGGTTCTTGTTCTGCCATCTTGGACAAATTGAATTGGACCCCTCTGCCTCAGTTTAATAGTTTGTGTTTGATAACCTACCTATGAAGTAGGTGAGTAAAGGGGATTAATTGTCAAGTGCTTAGATCTTTCAATCAAAGGCACTATAGAAACATTATAGCGGATAGGATTATATATAAACAGCAAAAGGATGACAAATGCTATTAGCGAAGGAATGCAGTGAATTAACCAGCAGAATATAAATGATTGATGTATTAAATTATAGGCTGGTTTAGACAGACAGGAGAAGATGTGGAAATCCTTTCCTTGATTTTATTTTAGGTAAAAGTAAGGTTCAGAATATGGCTGGCCAAATAGACTGAAATCGAGTAGAAAATGTAAATGAGGATTTGAGGAAATTAACATTGATTTAATATTCTTATTAATTATTTATTAATTTGTATTACCATAGTACCTAGTCATGGACCAGCACCCCATTGGGCATTGTATGAACACAACAAAAAGTCCCTACCCCAAGCAGTGTACAATTGACGTACAAGACGAGACAACAGATGGATACAGATAGATGGGGGTGCATAAGTGAACAGTGAGACAGTATTCATCATCATGATAGGCAATAGTCTTTACACACCAACAGTCAGTGTTGCTGTTGTCGATGTTTTTCTGTAGGTATCAGGGCAAAGGAGAGGGTTGAAGGATTTGAAGGTGGATAATTATGTAGCATTGCAGGTCTGTACTGAGAGCACCTCCCAGGCATATGGGGCAGCAGGGGGGAAACCACAAAGGTGCTTGTTTGAAAATGTAACAAGTGGGCAGTGGCGCCTGGCATCATGGGTGGATTGGAGGGGAGCATCGACAGCTTAATAGCAAAAGAGAGATAGATGTTAGGTAGGGTGGGGATTGACTGTGAAGGACCTTAAAAGGGAAGACAAGCAGCTTATATTTGATGCAATGGAGGATGGGGAGCCAGTGGAGGGATTCAAAGAGAGTGATATGGTCCAAGTGGTGGCCTAAGAAAAGGATCTTTGTGGCAGTATTCTGAAGGGATATGAGCAGGGCAAGAAAGCATTTGTCAGGGCCAGAGAGAAGTTGCCGTAATAAAAACGTTAGATGGTGAGAGCTTGGTGGAGAGTTTTACCTGTGTGGATAAGAAACTAACTTTGGTAAAATAATCTTGTGTGTTTAGTTTCTAGGCCAGATCTGGCCACACCATACTGGAGAGGGAACCAAAGACCTTAAGAAGGAGTAAAATAGGATGGATGGTAACAGAAGTTAGAGCAGCCCTGTGGCAGCTCTAATTTATGTTGAGGGTCAAACAAGCTTCTGGTTGTCCCAGGGATTGGGAGTGCACAAACATGGCTTTAAGCACAGCTGAGCTGGACCGTAGGGTCTGGGCCTTTCATAAATAACGTAGTAGGGGTATAAGCGAAACTTGATGAGCATAAATGTTCTTACTGTTCCCAAAAGAGAATGCCCTTTGTAGCCCAGGAGCAAGTCTTTGGTGTTAACGCTCCCACAATGATATGGGCTGAGTTCCTCAGGGGCTTCAAAAGGGGGAAGTGAAGCAGCAACTTCTACAGTAGGCCACTGGCTTATATCTGCCCAAGGCTGACAGCAGGGCCCTCCTTAGGCATATGCGGATGCGTGGGGCACCTCTGGGTCTTAGTGTCCACCCTTCTGCCTCTTCCTATCCCTGTTCTGACCCTTCCTGCAGGCTCCCACAGCTAGCTACTGCAGTCTGGTGACTCTTACTCCGGACGGGATCTAGTAACTTAAAAGTGAAAAAGCCTCCAGCCTGCCAGCCCTATTAGCACAACATTGAAACTGTTGAAGAGCCATTTAACAGGCATTTGCGAATCTCCAGATATATACTCTCAGTTTCTGAATTTACTGACAAAAACAGTTGTGCATCACTGTAATTTACTCAGAACATGTTAGTCTACAGGACCTTAGTTTAAAAATATTTCATTAGTGTGTTGCTGAAGATGATAAAATCACATCTCTAAAAAATCCTTGAAGAGAGCCCTTAAAGGGACAACACCCCTTTCCTGCCAGATAGCAGGACAAACGAGTTTCCCTTTCTTTACTTCTGACTATTTGATTAACTAGTTTTAAGAGAACCCTCTAGCAAAATCAGTACCTTAGTAAGATATAAAATCCTTTGTTATGCCTAAAATCTTTGGAAACATATTTTTTAAAGTTGGTGAAATTTCATAAACATAGGTTTCAGAGTAGCAGCCATGTTAGTCTGTATCCGCAAAAAGAACAGGAGTACTTGTGGCACCTTAGAGACTAATAAACATGTCTATTGTTATGGAGATCACACAAAGTAAATTAGTTTCCTTTTTCTAAAAGCAATAAACATTGTTATGAATATACTAAACCTCTGTGACTGATTAATTTAAAATAATGTCTTTGTTTCAGTGAGTTAAATATATAATAATCTGGAATGATTACTTTATGAAGGCTTAAGAGTACATTTAAAATATAAAATCAGCTTGTATTCAGCAGGACAGCTGACTTGCTCTAACTACAGAGTTTTTGCAAATAAATCTCTGACAAATGTCAGGGTATATCAGAAAACCTGTGACTGACATTTTTTTATTCCCAAATTTAGTGCTTTTAATTAGGTACCTTTTGCATGTCCAGTCTTCACCTTCCGGCATGCAGTGGAAAATATGCTCCATTTTCTTTAGAAAGAAATTGCAGAAGAGTGTTTTTTTCCCCAAATGTCATTTGCTTCATTTGGGTTCAGGGATTTGACTGGAAGGGGGTGATCAGGGAGGGAAGAGAGGAGGGAGACAGTGGGGAGAGGGCGGGGCCTGGGCAGAGTGGGGGCGGGGCCTGGGGCAGAGCAGGGTAGAGTATGGGTGGGGCCACAGGTGGGCTGGGGAGGCTTCACCCACCGCCCATGACAGCAGGTAAGAGCGGGTTGGCTCCCGCACACCCAACGCGTGCTGCCGTCTCCTTAGGCAGGGGCCATATTCACAGAGCCAAATGCATCGGCGCTGCGCATTCTGCGTGAGGGAGAGGGTGCGGGGGTGTCTGCGGGGAACTGTGACTCTCCGCCGCCATGAGTCGGGCCGGGTGGCTCGGTACCCTTTGCTGCCCCGTTTTCTTCCCCCCCCTTCCCCCCCCCCCCCCCCCCGGTCTGCAAGCCCGGGCTGCCGTTGGGCATAGGGGCACCAGTTTAATTATACTGCGTAGGGCCCCATAAATCCTAAGGATGGCCCTGGCTGACAGCAACCAGTAAGTCGCCATCTGATGGCTGTTCAGTAGTGGCCTATGTGAAATGAGTTGGTGGTGTCAGTACTCTTGGTAGCAGAACCCGCCTTGCTGGCAAGATTCAATAAAGAGGCCTAGAATTGAAGGGTTTCTTGCACCGAGATGCAGCCCTGTAGGTATGGGTAGATGCACTTGCTGGGATGACGCAAGGGAAGCTTGCATTGCCACAGGGAGATAAATTCAGTCCGCAGGGAAGCTGTTCTGGCACCTTTCACCAGCGTGAAATTCACTTTAAATAAATAAATACATTTGCCAGGTTAATTGGTCATAAATGACTTAAAACTTTAACGGGCAAATGTAGCCACAAAGGCCATCATCTTGCAGTGAGCTCGTTGTGGGCGAGTCCATGGTGATTTCTGTCTGTGCAGAACTTATTGCGAGAATGGAGCCAAAATAGGAACTTTGGTCTATTTTCATCAGAGTTGGGGGTGGGGGGAGTGTGTGTGTGTGTGTGTCTGGGTATAAATTCCTTTGGTCTTCTTCCCCACCCCCGTCACTGCCTAACATGAAAGTCACTTCTTGCTGTCCCCTACTCTACATGCATCACCTGTGAGCTCTGCAGCAGGCACTTCTTACAAACTTGAAAGGTATTTTTGCAATCGTGGGATTAGCAATGTTGCTGTCAATTTGTAGGCGTCGGAGCATTCACATCTGCCTGGTGCAGCATTGTGGAGGCTTGTGTAATGCTGTGCCGTTTGTGATCTCTCTCTTTTTTTTTTTTTTTCTCACCCCCGGAGTGGTTGCATATTGTAAACACACTGAAGCTGTGGTTGATAAGCTTTGTAGGAGGAGATGGGTTTTTTGTTTTTCAACCGGCTGGCTTGCTTAATAGTGACTGGATAACGTTAAGTGTCTCTTTATGTAATGTACTGCATAAAGAAGGACTTTGTATGTGATGACACCGTCCTCGGGGCATGTTCTGAACTCATAGTACATGACTGAAGCCCCATACTTATGTCATACCAATGTGTATAGCATGGCAACAAATAATGTAGTTTTGCAAACGCTACCCCAATATACCAGTTCAGGGACTACCCTGCAGTGCAGGTATTTTCCACATTGTCTCACCAATGTACTTCAACCCTGCCCTGGCATGCTCTTGTGGTGCAAATGCACTAAGAAGAAGGGGGCATTCTTATCTCATGGTAACTAACATGACCTAGAAGCCTAGTGAAGGCAGGGCAGTTTGCAGCTTTCATGTGGGTTAGCAGGGTGAGATGAAGGCTATGGGGGAGCTTAAGGTTTAACCTCCATTTCCAACTTGTGTTTTAAACTATGATTGCCTTGTCTTCCCTAGGATTTCATGTTGTGGTAGCTAACTGGAAGTAAGAGCCCCTTAGTGAAGACAAAGCCCCTAGGAGTTACAAAGTGGAACAGCGGGCCACGAGACTGCCGTAAGGGAGCCAGTTAGGGCCAGTAGTGATAGCTTTGGTGATGTGTCCCCTAGGAACTAGGCTGAGCCCACACCACTCATTTTACAAAGGAACTTATGCAACGATTGTTCGTTGTTACCATCTCTTGGTCGCTGCTGGGCTAGCTTTGAACCGTCGACTGGAGCCATGGGGAGAAAGCTCAGCATCTCATTACCAACCTAGTCTCCCACAGTTGGGTTACGTTTCTCATATATCAGAGGGGTAGCTGTGTTAGTCTGAATCTGTAAAAAGCAACAGAGGGTCCTGTGGCACCATCTTCTTACTTGCATCTGAAGAAGTGAGGTTCTTACCCACGAAAGCTTATGCTCCCAATACTTCTGTTAGTCTTAAAGGTGCCACAGGACCCTCTGTTTCTCATATAATTATTCCACAAGTGTGGCCGTTCCCATGGTCAGCGCACTGTGATGAAAGCTCTGGGAGCCGTCAATGCGTAGTGGCAATGGGCTTTTCTTAATTGCCTTGTAAAGTGGGTTGTCTTTCGCAGGTCTGATCTCCTAGGAGAGGTTAGGGAACTGAGGCGGCATCATGCCTCTTCTTCCATGCCTGCTGGGAGGCCCAAGCTTTGTCATCTCTGTCACATAGGAACTTGTCTGTCTTAAAGACTGCCGGGGTGACTGGCACCTCTGCACAGAGGATGGGGTCATGGCCCAAACCTTCCTCAGAAATGCAGGTCACTTTCAAGAATCCAGCAACGACCAGGTTGTCTCCTACCCTGCATGGGTTCTCCCACACATCCTCCTGCTAGCCTCAGTTGTGGTCCCCATCAGACAGGCTTGTGCCTTACAGAAGGGTAAGGGGTAAAGACGGGGCAGCTCTGCCCCTCAGTCTGCAGGGCGTAAGAGAATACATTCTGAGCAAAATACGTTTCCCTTCATTCTATTGCTACGCACCCAGTCGTGCCGGCAGTACCCATAAAGGGGCAGCTCCTCTAGTGCTGCAGATTGTACAGAGCCCCCTTCCAAGAGGCAGCTACTGCAGGACTTGAAAAGCCCAGTCAGCTAAAGCAGAGCCCTGGAGTAAGGTGACCCTACATCCTGTTTTTGCCAGGACAGTCCCTTCTTTAAGCCCTGTCCTGGCTGTCCCGACTTTTTTTGGCAAAAGTGGGCATTTGTCAAGCGAGTAGCGACACCAGCCCCAGCCTTGCAGGGGGGACAGTCTGGGCTCCAGTGAGCAGCGACGCCAGCCCTGTATGGGGAGGGAGGCTGGGGCAAGCAGCTCGGGCCAGCCCCGCGCAGGGAGGGAGGGCGGTCTTGGGCTAGCCCCACGTGGTGTCCTGTTTTCCCTTTGGGAAATATAGTCACCTTACCTCAAAGGACATTTCACTGATGCTCTTATTAGGCAAACACGTGGAGCTACGGGGGGGCTAAAATGCTGCCCCGGGGTAAGAGACTTTTGTGCACAGATGGGCGAGGAAAGAGGTTCTTTCCCACGGTGAATGAGGAAGCATTGGAGGGTGAGGCCCCTCCTTAGGGCTGGGTTCTAATGGGAGATGCTCGTGGTATATTTTTGTTACGGTGCTGTGTGTCTGTGGCCTATACACATACTATTATTTCTGTAAGGTTTAGGGAGCTCTGTGCAGGGAGGAGGTGCAGCCTTTTGTGCCTGTTTCTCTCTCTCTCTTGGCTTTTCTGCAGCACTCGTCCATCATAGCATCTTTTTGCTGCTTGAGCAAATGGGTGTGGTGACAAAACTGTGTGTATCCCAGAGAGGGCTACGGTCAGGGCCCTGCATGACAAAGAATTAAAATACACACCCAGGGAGGAAGGGTGTTTAAGTGGTTAGGGCGTGAGCCTGGGGCCTGAGACAGGAGTTCAGTTCCCTGCTCTGCCACCGACTCTCTGTCTGACCTTGAGGGAGTTATTTAATCTTTTATATGCTTCTACTTGCTGTCTGTGACATGGGGATAATAGAAATGTCCACCCTTGCCGGGTGCTGTGAGGATAAATGTGTTAATGATCGTGAGGCACAAAGATAAAATTATGGGAGCCAAGTAAATGCCATAGATAGCCTCATCCTGCAGCCCTCATCAGTGTGGCAGGTTTGGCTCTCAGGTGTTGCTCAGCGGGTGAGACTGATGACGTAGGGCTGGGCGTAGGCGATGAGAAAAGCAAAAGAAGCTTTCCCAGTGGGCTGGTCTTGCTAATGTTTTTACATGGTCCATGAAGTGCCCTGGGATCCCTCAGGATGAAAGATCAGACACTGCGCCGGTCGTGTAGCCCTCCTGGAATAGGGAGAAGCGACAAGCTGGCAGGGAGGACACTGCACAAGGGGGTGGAGCGGTGGATTCTGACTCAAGGGCACCCGTCCCAGCTCCTGGCTTTTACCAAAATGCCATGGTCAGTGTGTTCAGGGTGCTGGGAGGGTGGGGTTCAGAACCCGGCCAAATGTCATCCAACAATAATAAATCAACCCCTTAACATTTTAAATGAATACAGGTTGAGGGGGCGAGTGGCTACCGGGTCGGGAAGAGGCAAAAGTAGGGAGGAAGAATGACCAAGGCAGGGACATCGGTCACGTTTAAAATAGCACCTGGGAGTGGGCTTTTATTTAAAAGTTTGGGGAAGAGAGAGACCAGAACCTCAAGGGTGAGTGAACTGTGAACACCACAGCTAAAGCTGGGGTCCCTTCTGGCATAATTCTGGTTCTTGTATCACTGAGCACCTGCCAAGAAGTTAACACCTGTCCCTAGTGGTTTTCAAAGATTTGCAGGCCTTGAACCTTCAGGTCTCCAGCTCAGAGCCCTACCACTTATGTTACAGGAGGAGCATAAGATGGGATCTCTGGTGGCAGCCAAAATCAGCAACTTCAATTCTCCACCCCCACCCTACCCTGCTTTATAGGCAGCCTGTGTAAAGAGTCATATAATATGGGTAGCTCAAAGCGGTGACCCAAAGTATTGCTGCTACACTCTGAGTAAGCTGCATGCCACAGGGAAGTGCTGTTGTTGTGCTTCGTGTCCACAGGTGAGCATGGCACAAGCCAGGGCCCAGCCTGAGGATCACCCTGCTGTGGCATGCTGGGGGAGGACGCGAGTGATGCATGAATTCTTTCTCCTAACTCACCATCTCCGGGTGCTATGGTGGCGTTACAGTCCAGGCAGAGTTACTCAAGGCCTGGGCTGAGGAATCCCTGCATCGCTCATTGCATGGTCCTTGGGAGGACAAAGGACTGAGTTAGCCCTGCTGTGCTGCTAGGGAGTCTGGGTACAGTATTTCACACCTGCTCTCTGGATCACTGAGCCACACCTCCAGGACGCCACGTGGGATGTAAAATACAGTTTAGCTGTGCTGGGGAGTCACTGCCCGCCGCCGCCCTCCCGGAGAGTACTGGAACCGTGTTGGTTAAATGAGGAAGTGGAGGGTGCGGGTGGGAGTCCTGGAAATTTGCTCCTCTCACTGGTAGTGAGTGGATAGGAGAGCGGGATCATTTCTGTTGTTGTGCCTGACTTGAACTCACAAACCCTGCTCCTTCCCTCCCTCTTTAAGACACATGGGTTGCTTGTGGTCTCTGCATCCGGTCCCAGTGTGATACAGCATGTGCTATAAGGAAGCGGGACAGATAAAACATGGCTCGTGTTTCTGGGAATCCTTACCTCACTGCTGATGGGGAAGTGTTGCACTCCCAGGCACTGGCAGATAAGATTCTGGGCTTCTCTTGTCATGTTTATGCATAAGATTGGTTTACAAGCAGCTCCCTAGGTGCTTTGGGGATCCTGCCTGGCCTCAGCAGCCTGCAGCCCAGTTTTTCCCTCTCAGATTAAAGGGGGAGAGAACTCGCTGCCTCAAACACGACCCCTTTCTGGCAGCTGCAGATCCTGTATTTTGAGTTGTAAACAGCATATTCAACATAAGTTTCATGGAGGGAGAATAAATGAAACCCCATAGTGTTGCTCCTAGCATGAGCAAGTCTGGGTTTAGGTGCTAGGGAAAGGGGTCAGATTGACAGAAACCAAAGCCTTGATTATCCACAGTGCGAGAAGCTATGGGGTGAGCTTTCCTCATGCTGCACAGTCATTGTGCCTCACCCCGACGCAAAGGGAGTCCAGCCCTGTGGCTCATTCAGGCCTTGGTTTCTCGGCTGAGACGGCCAGTACGAGCCCGTGTGACCCTCTGGGTAGGTACTTGGATAGCTAGCCTGAGCCATTGCCTTTGCTGTTGTGGCCACACTGCCATTTTTAGCATGTTAGCTTGAACAGTGCTGGGAAGCATGCTGCCAGCTGCTGTGTAGTTGTGTCCTAAAGGGCTAATTGGAGCCACCCCAGATGTGATGTAGGCTCATCAGGAACTGTACCCAACACCTCCAAACTCACTGCACAGATCAGCAGATGGGAACAACACTTTTCTGACTGTAATCAACAGAGTAAATTAATCCGAGCTACGTTCTCTTGTGGATGTTTCCTGCTGGATAAATGGGTGGGAACTGAGGAATTCTCCTGATCAGCATTACATATCCCCAAAGAAGAAACCAAGTGAGGTAGGGTTGTCAGTTTTGGTTGGATGTATTCCTGGAGGTTTCATCCCATGACATAATCTTTAATTAAAGATTAAACTTTAATTCTGGGAGACTACAGGACAATCGTGGAGGGTTGGCAACCCTAAAGTGAGGGGATTGGAATAGTCTGTGGCTTCTGGTTAATGACTAATGCCCTCTGCTGTGTTTGGTGACAGACTCTCCTGCTATTCATAGTGTGGGGAGCAAATTACACATTCCTGCAAGGCAGGAGGGATAAAGCCAGAATCATCGCCTCCCCCCGAATCCTGGCCATCCCATTCTGTGCATTTATTCCCCCCTATTCTTTTTAAAACAAAATTAATTTTTAATCTTAAAATTTTTTATAATCTGGACCTGCACCAGCTCTTCCTTGTACACCTGGAACTCGTCTCTGGAAGATAGAAATGGGGGTTGAGACAGTAAGGTCCAGGGAATAAGATGTCAGGCTGGGAGTTGGGACTCCTGGGGTCTGTTCACTGAAACACATGCAAAATAAAAACAAAAACAAAAAAGTTTGACTGACAAAAGAGAATGTTCACTAGAAATGACATTTCTGAAAAAAAAAAAACAGGGGGGTTTGGGGGGTTTTTATTTTTTTTTTTTTTTTTTTGACCAAAACTATTCACAGAATTTGATCCCAAGTTGCAAACAGTTTCGGTGCCCAGAAAAATTCATTTTTTGTCATATTTACCATTCACTTAAAAAAATTTCACCCAGCTGTAACACTAAGTATTTCATATTCTTAAATGACTAAGTAGAAGCTGCTTTGAACTATAACCATGGCAGCATCGGGGTGCACCCGAACAAGGATGTCTTTTTTTTAAGGCACTGGATTTGGACTCTGGAGATCGGATTGAATTCCCAGTTTCCCCATCCATTAAATGGGGATAATAATCTGGTCTTGTCAGAGCAGAGACCGGGTCCCACTGTGTCTGTGCAGTGCTTAGCCTTGGTCTTGTTGGGGCTTTTAGGAATTACTGCAATACAAATAATTGTCCTTTCTCTCCCTTTGTGGCAGATTGTAGCTAAGAAGTGAGCAGGATGCCCCCGGGCATCTATTGCCCTGTTGAATTCTGGTCCAAGGAGGAAAACCAAACCATCCAGGTGGACTTCCTGCTGCCCACAGGCATATACCTGAACCTGTCTGTATCCTGCAATGCCAGCTTGGGCACCATCAAACAGGTACCAGCCTTTACCGCAAGCCTCACCCCTGTGGCTAAAGATTCACCTTCGGGATCGATTTTACAAGCGCACCGGGCGTTTTTCTTAAGCGAGTTCAGTGCTTGGGAAAGCTGTCTCATGGTGATTAGGAACTTTAGTTAAAAATAAAAGTTTTTGGTGTTTCCTTTGAGGAATAAAATGCTGAACAGAAGAGTAGAGGAAATGAAATTCCCTTTTCAATTCACTAGGCAGAAATCAGAGTGGAAAAGGTTCTCATTGCAATAGCAGCCTGGCTTAGATGACTCACACAGCACAAGAGACAGACATACGGTGCCAGATCATTAGAAGTTCTTTCTGTGCCTGCAGTTTTCAGGCCAGAAAACCGTGGGCACAATAGATGTGCTTTAGTTGTTAAGTCACCAGCTATGTGGTCACAATCAGGTAATTAGTTAACTGTCTAACTGGCATCCACTGGGGTGGAAGGATGGTCTAGTGGGGAAGGCACTGGACTGGACTGGGGTACAGGAGACCTGGCTTCAATTCCTGGCTTCGTCATAGATGTGTGACTTGTGCCTCAGCTCCCCATCTGTATAATGGGGGTAATGCCTCCCTACCGGGCAGGGGTGTTGCAAGGCTAAAAATCCACGAATAAGCTCAGATACTGTGGCTCAGATACTGTAGATACCTAGAGGGATTTATTGCAGCTCATTGCAAGCACAAAAAAGGGAAGCCAGGTTATCGTCTGGCTGAAAATTGGGTCCTCGCAGTTGATTCTGTGAGATCACACAGTCATTGAGAAATAATCAGGTCAGTAATAGTTACAGCTACTCGTGTCGTCTATGCTTCGAGACCAGGGGATGTAGTGAAAAGGGTTCGCGCTGCTTCCCATTGTAGTGCATTGCGCCTCTCCCCATGGGCGCACGTGGGCGTGTGCAGTTGTGAATTTCCTAGGGATGGCATTTCTCAGGTGTCCTACAAATGACTGTTGCTCTTCTCCAGGGGCTTTCATTAAGGCCCTGCAAGATCCCAATCAATAGCTGCCCCTGCTGTTGTTTGTGACCGTGTGTAATGGCCTTGGGGGATTGTGGGGATGGAGTGGGTAGAGAGTGGGGCAGTCGGGAGGGGATGTGATGGTTCAGCCGGCACATCGGTGGTTCCATCCTGCTGTTGGTTTGTCCCAGGTGGTCTGGCGTCACGCACAGTATGAGCCGTTGTATCACATGCTCAATGACCCCGAAGCGTACGTCTTCACGTGTATCAACCAGACGGCCGAGCAGCAGGAGCTGGAGGATGAGCAGCGGCGCCTCTGCGACATCCAGCCCTTCCTGCCTGTCCTTCGGCTGGTGGCTCGTGAAGGTGACCGCGTCAAGAAGCTGATTAACTCCCAGATCAGCCTGCTCATTGGGAAAGGTGAGACCCCACCTTAGTGCCAGCAGGAGCTGCTTTAATCAGGATAGGGCACGCGTGCTGGCAGCAGGGGGAGCTCAGTTACTCCAGGCTCAACCTCTCTCAGCCAGGGTTGCTGTGCAGGAAATAGCACAGATGCACTGACTGAATTAGGAGAGCTCTCAGCTATGCCAGTCCTAGCAAGAGTCCCTGTGGACTGACTAAGGGCAAGGGGTGATCTCTCCTCTGGTCTAGTCCCAGCCTGTCCCAGCAAGAGTCCCTAGGAGGGACTGGTGTAACTGTGTAGCCATCATAGTCTAATGCTATAGACTTGGCTTTTTCTACCATATGTTATGTGATGCTGCGATCTCCCCTGCCCAGCAGAGGCAGCTGATTATCAAGGACCAGTGACCCTACTGCTGTGTGGATCATCTCCTTTTATTTATCTATGTATTTATTTTAACACCCCGCTCAGGTTTGCATGAGTTTGACTCGGTGCGCGACCCGGAGGTGAACGATTTCCGTGCAAAAATGCGACAGTTCTGTGAAGAGAAGGCGGCGAAGCGGCAGCAGCTGAGCTGGATGGCCTGGATGGAGTACAACTTTCCCTTGCAACTGGAGCCCTTGGCCAAAGGCCCCAGGACCGGCCCCCTTCGCGTCCCCAACAAGAACATCTTCGTCAACGTCAAGTTTGAGTCTGGCGGGGTAAAATCTGAGCTTCCTGTTATGTGTAAAGGGTTTGCGCGCTCTGTTCTGCGTCCAGCTGTGGGACCAGGTGCTATCAGAGAGAGAATATGCCATGGTTCCGTCTGTTTGGGAATTATCTTGACTCCTTGAGATTGAGATGTTTGGAAGGACTCTGTGTAAGCCGGCCACCTCCCCACCAAACAGCTGATTGATGGAAACGCTCCCCTCCCCAAACGAGCTTTGCCCGCACCCTCTCTCGAAATTCTGCGCTGCTGAAACAAATCCCCTTTTCTTTTGAAATAAAAGGGTCAGGCAGTCTCATGATCCCAGCATGCTGCTGCGAGGCATTAGGCTGCCTCTGCCACGGAGCACCTGATAACTTCTCATTCCTTCCTGCTGCCCTCTGATAACCCCAGTCCTGGCATTAAACAAAATTTCCAAGGAGGCACCCGCTCAATCTGAATGAACCATCCATAACATAGCGCTTGCCAAGCATTCATCCTGGCAGCTCTCTTCACCCCTACCCCCCACCCCCGATTAGCAGGTATTGTCCCCCTTTTGTGCCGACAGAGTAGAGGCAGGAAGTTTTAAATGACGTGCTGAAGGCTGCAGAGGGAGTAGGCGGCGGAACTTCAAATGGGACTCGGGAAGTTCCTGGCTCCCAGTCCTGTGCTCACACCACTGGACATGCCCCTCTCCACTCTGACCTCTGTCCATCCCTGTTTGTTAATGTGGATAATTACGCTGCCTCCGTAGCCTTCTCTTCACCCCTAGGTCCTTTTGGGGAATCTAGCTATCCCTTCTGGCATCCAGGGCTGTGGGTCTCTCTCTGCAACTCCCGATGCTGATTTCAGCCCCTTCTCAGCTAGTATTTGACTGTACGTACTGTTTTGTTGGGATTGCAGGAGAGCTTCACCTTCCAAGTCTCCCCCAAGGAATTCCCTGTCATGTTAATGAGCTATGCCATCAAGAAGCAAGCTACCGTCTTCCGCCACCAGACAGTGGAGAGCCCTGAGGATTATACTCTGCAGGTGAAAGGGAAATGTGAATATCTCTACGGGAACTACCCCCTGTACCAGTTCCAGGTGAGTCTCTTTCCTCCACCTACTGGTGAGCTCTTTCCCAAGCGTACAGGCACTTTTCTCTCTGGGAGGCAGGAAAAGGATGCTCCATGCTATTGTCGTCCATGTTCCTTATGTCGAGCTGGAAATACACCCTAAAGGGACCCAGTCCATTGTCCAGTTAACAACGGTGACCTGAATGCTGCCCCAATGGACGGCCCTCTAGGGGCGAGTCTATGAGCAGGCACCACAAAGAACATAAGGCTGGGCTCGGTCATGGGTGGAGAAAGTTTGACTCAATTGTGGGTCCCGTTGGCGTTGAGTGCTAATGAACCAAACCCATTGTGTGTGTGTGGGGGGGATTATGGTTCCGAGGGGTGACTCCCTCCATCCCCTCTCCCCAGCCAGGGTGTAGCTGCTGAACGTCAGAGTTGAACAATGGCTCCCACTACTGGGAAGCAACACTGCCCCCTCAAACGGCATCCCCCCTCCTCTGCTGTGACACAGGCGGGCTGTCTGCTGTCTGGAGCAATGAATCCTTCCCGGCATCGTACCATAAAACCAGGCAGCCCGGGGCATGTATGGGGGATGGGCTTGGAAACCTGGACCCACTCACTCTTGGAACTGCACTTTAGTCTTCAGGGTTCTTCGTGCCAGGGACGCCTCCTAGGAACGATGTAGGTTTAGAAAGGAATTGGCAGGAGAACCTAGTTTTGGTGGCTGCTGGGTCACTTCCACATGCTGCCCTTCCTCTCCTGTCTGACCCAGCCCTGCTTCACCCCCACCGCTACCCTCTCCACAGCCTTGTGGCTTCCAGGCCGTCTGTTCTACCAGGATTACTCTGTTCTCTCTCTGCCCCTCCTCCCACCAGTACATCCGCAGCTGCCTGCACCATGGCCTGATGCCCCACCTGACGATGGTACACTTCTCCTCCATCATTGCTATGCGAGACGAGCAGACCAACTGCACCGCCCACACCCCGAAGATGGTTTCCAAGCCTCCCCCGCTCCCCAAGAAAAAGGTAACCATGCGAGCACACCGGATACCCTTCTCCCCCTGCTCCCACCAGCCTGAGACACCCATTTGCTTCTTCTCTGTCTTTTCCACAATGAAATTGAGATGCTAGTGCCACCTGGAAGTGACTGCCCAGCAGGCAGAGTGACACCCTGTCCCTTTAATGCAGGGGTCATAACAAGGCCAAAAGGGGGTAATTGGGGAACCCCCTCCCTCAGTTACATAAAGGACCTGCACAGAGACCCTCTATTTCTTCAAATGATGGTCGCTGTATGTCCTCCAAATGTGGGTGCGCGTGCGCACCATGTGCCTGAGTCCGAAAGGTTTTCCTGGCAGTGTCTGCTGACCCACATGTGTGTCATGCATCCCTTCGTGTTTGCAGCCGAGGGTATAATAGGTTGTGTGGGTCGACGCCACTCTAGTGCCCTCTTACTGCCGCATGGCCTGCCTCGGCCCTGTTCCTTTGCGCTCTTAGTTTTTGCTAAGAGTGTGATTTCTCTCCGTTTGTCTATAGTTGTGTATAGTAGTTGCAGACTTAGTAGTAGGTTGGTTAGTACTAGTCATTCCCATTTGGGGACTGTCCCTCCCCCCACGGGGGGACTATGCCCACATTCTGGGGTTTAAAAACTGTCTCTCCTGCCCGCATTCATTCTCCATGAGCAATGAGCACCGGCGGTGTCTTTATCACCTCGGTGAGTCTCGTGTCACGGCTCCTTGCTCCTTCTGCGAGTCCTTCCTGCGCTGGACCTGGGAAGCTTGGGGGCTCCACCTCTGTGAGTTCCTCCACGGAGGAAACAATGAGGCAGCTTGCTCATTTGGATCCGGGCCCATCGGAACTGCTGACACAGCGACTTTCACCGGCGGTGCACGCCCCTTCCACTCTTTCCCATGCCCCGGATCCAGCAGTACCACCGGGAAAGGGCAGGCCCAGCCATCCGAGCAAGAAGCACTCTCGTGGGCACAAAAGCAGGTCCCCACAGCGGACTGCTACTAAACGCAGCGTTTCCTCCCTGAGACGCGCCTGGTTGGATGAGATGTTACGCGCAGAGACGACCACACCGACGCCCAATCTTCCCCAGGTGGAGGGAAACGCTCAGCGCAAACAGGGTCTGGCAGTACAAATGGCTGCCCTAGTAGCTGCCCATCCAGAATGCTCCTGAACCACCCTTCCCGCTGCCACCTCCGTGCCATTTGGACAAGCTGGAGACGCTACCTGGCCCTGTGAGCATTTCCACGGGCACTTGTAGGACTCCCGGCTGATCAGAGCCCCTCCTCTCCATTGTGGAATTGACGCTATCCTCCCCAGACTCTCTTCGATCCTCTCCGGCCCCCCCCCTCGCCCGTGAGGTCCCCGCTCCAGTGGACGAACTGATCCTGCTGCTCCTGGAATGACCCCCACTGGTGCCACACTGCAGCCCGCCCATTTCACTGGTTCCCCCACCGCTGGAACCATTCTCGGAGTCAGAGGAGTTTTTGGAGCTGGAGCCTTTGTTCTCCCCCATGTCACACCGCAGCTTGGATTCGCGTCCCCGACTGCCTTATCCATCAGTGTATGATCTAGCAGCGAGGGTCTGGTACTGGTACCCATGGGGCACACCACACCCACAGGCCCCTTTGCCTTGGCTGCACTGGGCACCCTGGAACACCTACCGCCACCACTAGCCGCCTTTCCAAACGTCCTATCACTCCGCCCAGGCTCCTCCATCAGCACCATTGAACACAGAGGAAGTGGCGGACGTTGAACTAGTACTGCCGGCTCCTCTGGTCCCCATGGCCACTTCCTTCTTGTTCATTCCTCCTTCCCTGTCTCCGCCAGATGATCACCGGCAGTATCAGGACCTGCTCCAGTTGGTGGAAGAGCACTTGGGAATACCGCTGGAAGAGATTCAGGATCAGCAGCACCAGCTCCTGCACATTCTCCAACCTCAGGGACCATCTATTAATGAGGTCATCCTCCCACAGCACCGACAGAAATCAACCCCTCCAGATTGGGTGGCGAAATGCATGGACCTCTTGGGGAGGAAGATGTATTCCCTGGCAATGCTGCAGTAAACTATCAGACTCTGCTAGCCAAATATGATTTTAATAACTATACGGGGCTACCAGAGTTCTGGGACAAACTGCCACCAGACCAGGGATTCTCAAACTGGGGGTTGTGACCCCTCCGAGCCTCTATTAAATTAAATTACCTCCCCACACCTTTTTAATTTATAAGGGGGGGGGGTGTCACACTCAGTCTTGCTGTGCGAGAGGAGTCACCAATACAAAACGTTTGAAAACCACTGCACCAGACCAACAGCAGCAGTTTCAGGCGCTGGTGGATGAGGGATGCCTGGTTACCAAGGTGGGCCTCCAAGCAGCTGTTGATGTGGGGGAGGTCTAAAATAAAATCAAGGACCTCCCCTTTGATGAGGACAAGCTGTTTTACTCCAAGATGGACTCCCTTAGGGACGATCCCTAGGGATCTATACCCTGGCTCCACGATGCAGGCAAGAAGCGACCGCAGTTCTGTCCCCGCCTGCATGTACCCTGCCAGGCCTACTACCAATGCCAACAGGAAGCCCCATGCAGGCGACACCAGTCTCAGCAACAGTGCTTCCCGACCTCCGCCATGGCCCCCTCCTCAACTCTCTCCCACCAACAACCAAAGTCCCAGTTTTGATGCGTCGATCAAGACTTGTGAACCTTCCCCGTTGCCACCCTTGGCACCCCATGTCATCTTTGGGGGCCACCTTGTCCTATTCACCCACAACTGGGGCAAGATCACCATGGACCGTTGGGTACTGGAGATCATCCACCACGGATAGCCGTAGAATTTCTTTATTTTCCCCAGCAGCAGCCCCCATTCCCCTAGACACCTCTAGGGGACCCTTCTCATCAATGCTTTCTCCAACAGGAAGCAGATGCTCTTCTTGGGAAGAGTTGGTCCCATCTCCCTACATGGGATGAGGCTTCTACTCCCCTTGCTTCCTCATCCCAAAGGGCACCTCCCCATTCTCAACCTTTGATTACCGAACACCTTTATCAGAAAATCCAGATTCTGTATGGTGACGCTGGCATTGATTATCCCCTCCACGGGGCCTGGTTCGCAGCTCTTGACATGAAGGATGCCTACTTCCACACTGACACTCATCCAATTCACTTTACTGGGGCACGGTTCGACTCCATCGCGGCATGAACCTTCCTTCCAGTGGACCGCTTCACAGTGCTGATGACTATAATTGCAGACCTGCATCACAAGCACGTCTGCAGTTGTCTGTCTCTCCTTGGACATATGGCAGCTTGTACCTCCATTGTGCTACACTCACATCTGCGCATGCGTCTCCTCCCGCTATGGCTTATCTACAGACCCAACCAGGACCATTTGGACACCAGAGTCATGGTCCCCAAGACAGTTCTGGCCTCCCTCACGTGGTGGACCAACCCTTCCAAGGTCATGGTCAGGACCCCCTTCATCCCTTCCACCCTGCAGGCCACTGTCACACCAGACGCCTCTCTTGCAGGTTGGGGAGCCCATCTGGACCATCACACAGCACAGGGGATCTGGACGCCACGAGAGGCCAGGATTCATATAAACGTGCTGGAACTGAGGGGAGTCCATTTTGCATGTGTGACGTTATTGACATGAACTGGACCATATAGATCGTTGTTGCAACCAAGGTCCTGTAGTGGCACCAAATCTTTTATAAAGGGGGTCAACTAAGGTATCTAAGACAAGGTTATGATGTGCTGGTTATAATTATGCTATCTGGGTGCATGTATCATTTTTGTATTTAAAGTTATATGTATTGGCTCTATACTCTCTGTATTTCAAACTTGTGCTATGCTTCTGGGTGACACCCCAGACAATTTGGTGTCAGCACTGCCTAGCCTGCTTGATGGCCCATTAAGGACCATCAGCTATACAACTGACCCATTGAAAGAAGGCCGATACACCTTGTGACTCAGCAAGGTATGCAGGGACATGCCTATGGACAGAACTCCTAAGGTTTTTTCTTGCCACGTTCCGCAATGCTTGTCTTTGGAACAAAGAAAGAAAGGCCACATGACAAGAGACTATAAAAGACTGCTGCATGTCCTCCATCTTGTCTTCAGTCCTGCTTCTTTGCCTCTGAAGGAACTTTGCTACAAACCGAAGCTTTGAACAAAGGACTGAATGACCCATCCCAGCTGTGGATGTACTCCAGAGACTTGATTTGAACCTGCAGTTTATTCTATTACTGCTACAAGCCTGAACCAAGAACTTTGCCATTACTGTATGTAATTGCTTCCATTTAACCAATTCTAGCTCTCATCTATATCTTTTTCCTTTTATGAATAAACCTTTACATTTTAGATTCTAAAGGATTGCCAACAGGGTGATTTGTGGGTAAGATCTAATTTGTATATTCACCTGGGTCTGGGGCTTGGTCCTTTTGGGATCTGGAGAACCTTTTTTCTTTGACTGGGGTATTGGTTTTCATAACCATTCATCCCCATAACGAGTGGCACTGGTGGTGATACTGAGAAACTGGAGTGTCTAAGGGAATTGCTTGTATGACTTATCGTTAGCAAGTGGGGTAAAACCAAAGTCCTCTCTGTCTGGCTGGTTTGGTTTGCCTTAGAGGTGGAAAAACCCCAGCCTTGGGCTGTAACTGCCCTGCTTTAAGCGATTTGTCCTGAATTGGCACACTCAGTTGTGTCCCACCAAAGCCAGCCTCGTTACAGCATGCCAGGCATTTCTTCCCATTATTGGGTCTTGCCACGTTCAATTGCTCTCCAACAATATCTCCACGGTCATGTACATCAACCAGCAGGATGGCGCCCGGTCTCCCACCCACTGCTTCACATCCATCCACCTTCAGAACTGGTGTATCAAACACCACACGATGCTCCAAGCCACGTACCTCCCAGGCACCCAAAATGCCCTAGCAGATGCGCTCAGCAGGACTCTCTACCTCTCCCACGAGTGGGAGTTACACGACATCCCATTCCGATACCTCTTCCACCAATGGGGCACCCCAAGGCGGGACCTCTTTGCCACTCATGAAACCCAAAAGCTGCCCCTTTATTGTTCCAGGGGAGCCATAGGTGAGGATTTGCAGGGCGACGCTCTTCTCCTCCCATGGATAGGTGACCTCTACTACACCTTTCCCCTCATTCCCCTCCTTCCACAAGATCCAACAGGACGGAGCTGCCGTAATACGTGTAGCCCTGTTCTGGCCACACCAGTTCTGATTCACAGACGACCTCAGACTCTCCACCCACACACCACTCCACCTCCCAATCTCTTCACACAGGATCGGGGCTGGGTTCAGCACCCAAACCCAGGCCCTCTTCACCTCTTGGCCTGGTATTAGGAGCTTGAGGGTAGTTAGGGCTTGCTCCACCCTGGTGCGACACATCCTTAACCAAAGCAGGAGGGCATCCACCAGGGCCTGCTAAGTTAAGTGGCAACGATTCACCTCACGGGCTCACTGCCATCGCCACCCAGTGAATGCAATATCTATACCTATCATCCTCGACTACCTTCTTGATCTCAAAATGTCAGGCCTTTCCCTCAGTTCTATACAAGTCCACTTGACAGCGCTCAGTGCCTCCCCCCTCCCCGCTGGTGGACAGCGGCTCTGTGTTTATATGTCTTACCACTGTCGATTTCATGAAGGGTTTACTCAGTGCCTTCCTGCCAGTACTCAAGCCCCACCCCCTTGGGACCTTAATCTTGTTCTCTCTGCCCTCATGAGCCCACCCTTCAAGCCGCTCTCCCACCTCTCCATGAAGGTCATTTTCTTGGTCACCATCACCTCAGCTAGACGGGTCAGTGACCAGGCAGCCATGATGGCAGATCCCCCTTACACCGTATTCCACACAGATAAATTTTCCTTATGGCCACACTCTAAATTCCTCCCAAAAGTAGTGTCGGAGTTGCACCTAGATCAGTGCATTCACCTCTCTGTGTTCTGCCCCAAACCGCACGCCTCCCATGCAAACAGGGTCCTGCACTCCCTCGACGTCTGCCGTGCCTTGGCATTCTACCTCCACAGGACCAATGCCTCTCACACATCGCCAAAACTGTTTGTAGCCATTGCTGACCGATCTAAGGGCCAATCCCTCCCAACGAATCTCCAAATGGGTCTCTGGGTGCATCCACGAATGCTACAACGCTATCCAACAGATGGAGTCACAGCACACTCTACACGAGCCTGCTTAGCAGATGTCTCCTGGCAAGACATCTGTCATGCAGCAACCTGGCGCTCTGTCCACACGTTCATGTCCCACTATTCCGTCGCCCAAGCGGTGGCTGCGGACGCTGCTGTAAGCCGTGTCGTACTGCGGACTGCACTTCCTCTCACGTTCTTGCACCCATCTCCACGCTGATTGTTGCTCGCTACTCACCTGTGTTTGGAATCCATGTAGGGACCATCACTCGAAGAAGACGAGGTTACTTACCTGTAACTGGAGGTTCTTCGAGATGTGTGGCCCTTATCACTATTCCAGTACCCGCCCTCCAGCTGCTGTGATGCAGACTGGACTACTCAGTGGTAAGAGGGATATGGGAGAGATGTTGACCCATACGACCTATTATACACTTGGCTGTGAGCATGAGGGGACGCACGTGCGGGTCAATGGACATTGCTAGGAAAACCTTGCAGACTCAGGCGCATGGCACGCATATGTGCCCACGTTTGGAATACAAATAGGGCTACCACATCTCAAAGAACCTCTAGTTACAGGTAAGTAATCTCCTCTTTCCTATCGGAGATCCTGAGGTCCAAATGGGAGTGACTCCCTATGCCCGCCATGGGGGCACCTCTCCATCCCTATTTCCAGGGTTAATAGTCTGAGCACAGGTCAGGGAGCCAGGAACTCCAGCATTCTGATCTCAGCTCTCACCCTGACTGTCACTCTGGCTTTGGATTAATTCCTTAATTTCTCTGAGCCAGATTTAGCCCTGGCATGAGCAGCGTCCACTGGCTGCTGTGTTGCCCTGGACTGGGGTGCAGGAGAACTGGGTTCTATTCCTGGCTCAGCCTCTAACCAGCCAGGTTAGTCAGTTCACCTTCTCGTGCCCCAGTTCCCAATGGGGAAATTGATACTGAACATCTCCATAAAGACCTTTGCTGAAGAGCACTATAGAAGTGCTAGGTATTACTGTTACAGTGGGAGATCCACCCACTTACTCTGGCCGAATCCTGGATCAGTTTCCCCATCTCTAAGGTGGGTACAATACATCCCAGGGGAGCAAGTGGCGATGAGGGGCTCTGCTGCTGGGGGGTACCAGCCTGTCTCCTTGCCACAGAGACTGCAGGTTGGTCTTCATTCTGGTGCATGTGCTAACTTAAGTTCTGTTCTCTCTGCCCTTTCTAGCCAACTCACGAGTCTCTCTGGTCCCTTAATCAGCCTTTTTACATTGAACTGGTGCAAGGCAGTAAGGTGAATGCAGATGAGAGGATGAAGGTAGGTGCGGGCTGGGTGTGGGTTGTTTGGTTTTTTGCATCTGGTTGCTTACCGCTTGTGTGAAAGATGACAGGGATCAAAGGCCTGAGATCACATGACTCCTTGCTGCATCGTCCTTCATTCAGCTTTAGGGCGACCTCTAAAAAGCTTCACAACAGGAAGGAGAAGGGAACTTGTTAGCCAGCAGCTTGCTGAGCGAGCGGCACATTCTTAGAAGCCTGAGCTGCAAGAGTTTCTGAGTACTGAGCCTAGCTGCTTGTCTGCGGTGACCTCACCTCAACGGAGATGCAGAAGTGCTGGAGACCAACAAAGGAGGAAGAACTAGGGCTGTGTGAGGGGGGTGAGGGCAGAGGAACGGGAGGTGGCCCCAGCATAGGGGAGCAATAGGGGAATGGAGAGAGAATAGGCCCTGCGAAGCAGAAGACTTGCTAACAGAATGGGGCAGGCAACAAATGGAGTGGGACCCCTGAGATCTGGCAAACGAGGATAAAGGAGGCAGAGAATGGTGCCTGAATGTGTCAGATATAGATGTTGTTGCCTCGCTGAAAGTGTCTCCCAGAGTGTGCAGGGGATCCTGACTAGAGGTGATTTCTAGTGCCTGGATGAACATGCAGCAGGAGGGATGGCATGGGCTAGGAAGAGGTCTCTTTCCTGTTCTGTGATAGGGTCCAGGCAGGAGAGAGAAGTGAGGGCTGATGCATTTAGCCATATGGAGACTTGCAAATGCCAGAAATAGAGTTTCATATGCAGAGGCATTTCAAGGGGGATAACTAACCACTGCCAATGTGCTTTGGGGTTTGTTCTGCATCCAAGCCAGTTCTACACATCCTCCCCAGTGCTATTAATTTGCTTCTCCCTTGGCATAAGCCCATGTCCATTTCTTGTTGGTTGCTTTCCCTACGGGGCATGGTCTGGTTTCCTCATCTGGGCCTGTCTAGCCTTTCAGCAGTTAAGATTCGTTAAATGTTCCCACCGATTGGTTTTACTGCTGTTGGATTTTAATTTATAGTATTTTTGTATCTTTGGTATAAAAACAATTCCAACCTCATTCCCAGCTGGCAGCTCTTTGGGGGCTGGTGTGAAATGAGTGACTTGGTCTCAGTCTTGTATGCGGTATAGTTGTAGCCTTGTCAGTCCCAGAAGGACAAAGCTCAAAAGCTTCTCTCTCCCTCACCAACAGAAGTTGTTCCGATAAGAGAGAGTACCTCACTTGCCTGGGTCTCAGTCAAGGCAGTCATGTCTTGTGACAAGGGGTACACTTTTCATAAGGGCCTAAATCCCATTTTCAAAAGCAGTCTCGTAAATGCTGAAGTCACTTGAAAATGGGAATTATGCTCCTAAGTCACTTGGCCCTTTTGAAAACTTTACCCAGCATGTCCACACCAGAAAAAAAACAACAGCAGCAATTGGCATCTGTGTTGGCAGGCTCAGCAGAAAGGCCAATGACTCAGTGGAGTGTGGAGATTCAAGGGAGGGCTCGTCAGAAGTGTCTAAGTGATTTAGGAGCACAATTCCCTGTTGACTTGCACTGGGAATTGTGCTTCTAAATTACCCAGGTGCTTCTGAAAATTCCAACCTAAGGCAATTAAGCACCCAACTCCCACTGAATTTCAATGCTCCTAAGAAAATATCAGCCTAAATTTCGCTATAGAGGAGAGTCTCTCTGGGTCCTGGGTAAGGCATACTGGCAAAGGACAGCTTGTACCACTGTTGCCCATGTGGTACCTGTCCTGGGATTAACAGGATTTAATTCTCCAGGGCTGTTGATCTGATGCCTTTTACCAGCACTGAATTGACACCCCCGAGTTCCAAACATGACATATATGTGGGCAGCATGTGCTTTCTAGGAAGGGTGATTGCAGCCATCTTATCCAACACACTGGGAATTGATCCAGAGAGAGAGACATGAGTGCCTACAGCTTGAGCTAAATAGTCAGGCTCAGTAGCCAAGCCTGTAATAGACTCATCTCCTCTGTTGATCGGGCACAGAAAGGGACCTGTAGTACAAGCTTACTAGTGGATTAAATGAGCACGTTGCAATCATTAATTAAATCGGACAACCCACATGTGAGGTAGGAAGAGATCATATTAACTGTATAGATCAGTACGCTGACACACAGAGAAGTTAAGGGACTTGACCAAGGGCTCACAGAGAGACCGTGGCAAGAGATGGGAATAGCACCCAGGAGTCCTGGCTCCCAATCCTGGCCCCGTTCTAACCACACTCCCTGAGCGAAGAGCTCAGGACATTGTGATCCCAATGCACTCTTCTTTCTCAGTTGGTGGTGCAGGCAGGCCTTTACCATGGCAATGAGATGCTCTGCAAGATGGTGTCGAGCGCCGAGGTGAATGTGTGTTCGGAGCCGGTGTGGAAACAGAGGCTGGATTTTGACATTAGCATCTGCGACCTGCCCCGCATGGCGCGGCTCTGCTTCGCCCTCTACGCTGTCATCGAGAAGGCCAAGAAGGCACGATCCACCAAGAAAAAATCCAAGAAAGCTGTAAGTGAGGCCCGGGAGGGGTTGGGGTGGGTGCTGGGCCAGTCTCACCAGCTCCGTGTGGCAGCGGAAGCAGCATTGAGCTAAACACATAGGACTCTTGCATTTCAAAGAGGGAACTTCAGCCAGTAGAAAAGCTGCTGCCATGATGGGCTGTCCCATTGCAACTGCTCCAAGGAGGTTGGGGAGTTCAGGAATGGGTACCAGTACGATGGGCTGTCCCATTGTAACTGCTCCAAGGGGGTTGGGGAGTTCAGGAATGGGTACCGGTACGATGGGCTGTCCCATTGTAACTGCTCCAAGGGGAGCAGGAAATTGGGGAATGGCTGCGATTACTATGGAGCTGTTCCATTGTAACTGCTCGGGGGAGGGAGGGAAGAGGACATTCATATTTAATATTAATATTGACTCTATATTTAACTGCAAAGAAAGGGGAATTATTTGTGTTCATTTCCCTTTCTCTGCATTCCAGGGCTTCCTCATTTGTAGCTGAGGTTAAACCTCATTCTGTGATGGTTCTTCTCTATAGTAATGTCTTTCGTGCAAACCCTCTGTACAGTGAGTTTACCGCCAAGGGAGGGGGGAAGAGAACAAACTCTGTAAGGAACCAGTGTACAGCCCCAGGGGGAGTGAGAACAAACCCTGTGCAGAGCTAGAGAACAAGAGGCATAAGCAGGGAGCAGAAAAGATGTGTTTTCAGGCGACATTTGAAATGGGCTGGACAAGCAGGGAAGTACAGACACGTTCAGGGAGGCTGTTTGGTGCAAGCAACAGAAGGGAAGGCCCGTGGTGCTCAAATTCACTTTGCGAGCTCTTTTTGTTCTCTCACCTTCATCTCCTGCACCCCAAAACGACCCTCCTGTGATCCCCATCTCTCAGAATCCTCAGCCTCCTGTATTCAAGGATGCATGATGCTATTTTAGCCCCAAGTGAGAAGACCCAGGGTAAAGTCTGTTGTCCCATTTGAGGCCAAATGCAGCATTTACAGCCAGTGCACAGGAATGTGATCATTTAAATTCATAATATTATATATCCAAAAGCATATTCTCTGCACCCAGGAATTGCACATTCCCTGGTACTATCTAGTCAGTAAACTTAATCCCTCCAGCTCTTTCCCTTTGGAAAGTTTTCTTAACGACCCCCAAAGGGCAAGAAACACTTTTGTTTCTACGCAAATGCTTCGATTCTGTACAAAAGTTTGCAACCTCCATGAAAACATAGGCACAGTCCCGAAGCTGAGAACCAGAGGCATGCAGGGTTCATCAGGCCGCCTTTGCAAAAGGACAGAAAAGCAGAGGGTTGATGCTGTTTGATTATAAAGTCTTCCTGATGCCCCAGTCCTGCAAGTGCCTCCCTGGAAATGGGACCCCTGTGCTTGCACAGAGCCATGTTGGCATTGATGGGGCTCCTTGTGGGCACAATGGATTGATGCTAACAGGGCTCCATGCAGGTGCAGGGGTCCCATTTGCAGGGAGGCCTGAGATTGAAGCACTTTGAAGAAGAGACTGTTTTTTAAGTGTGGGAACCAATGGCTAGCACAGTGGAGCCCCGATCCCTGACTGAGGCCTCTGGGTGCTACCACAGTACAAATAAAACCCGAGTCATTCAAATGCTGCAGTCTGTTAGGGGCCCAAATTTCATAGAATCGTAGGAGTGGAAGGGATCTTGAGTCATCTAGTCCAGTCCCCTGCAGTCATGGCAGGACTAAGTAATATCTAGACCATCACTGAAATTCAGTGCGCCCAATTTCTTTAAATTCTTTTGAAACTCCCAGCCTTGTACCACGACCTTTCCCATTGTCTAGCACAGTCCCTGGTCAGCCTCTTGTTTGCTAATAGCATTGTAACTGTTCTGAGATGCAATGCATGAACTAGCTGGAGAGCGCATTGGTCTCTCTGGACTGTCCAGAAGCAGGAAGGTGAGGTTAAATCACTTACTACCAAGAAAAGAGGCGAACCGGTATGCTTACAGGAATGAGTCGAATGACTAGTGTTTTTCTGATTTGCTCTCTTTCCTCTTTGAGTCATGCCAAAGCTATTTCTGCCCTTATACAGACGATGTTGAGTCATTGCTTTCTGGACCTTATCCACTAAGTATCTCACTTTGTGCTTTGGCAGCCTCCACCATGTGTTTTGATAGGGACTTTTGTTGTTCTTTGGCTTCTCATTGTGGACTAGAAGCTAATGTTGCAAAGGTGATCATGCTGAAGCTACCCAGAGTCTGACTAAATCAACAAAGGGGCTTGGAGATTGTGAGAGGTCAGTCAGAAGTGATTCATGTTTATTACTCTGGGAAAACAGCTGACTTCCCCGCCTTTCCCATGAATTAAAAATCCCTTTGCCAGGACTGCTAGCGAAGCCTTAGTGTGTTCTTTAGAATGTGTCAGTGGGAGGATGTAAAGGGCTTATCATGGCTCCTTTTAAATCTGATAGATGCCTCCTTTGTGTGTATGCGCACATTTGTACTGAAATTTCCCTTTCTGGCTGTGCTGATAATTTCATCTGAGATCTGTCCCCAGCCACCCTTTTGGGAGATCAGTTTCTGTGTTAGTTTGCTCTTAGACCATGGTGGCTTCTGACAAGTCTTGCTAAATGCTGGTTCTGCCGTATTGACCAAACTGTTTTGTTGAAGAATTGAGTGCAAACAAACTCAGCTCACCAGTGGAATTTCAAGAAGGCAGTGTAGTCTAATGGGCAGAGCACCAGACTGCAAGTTGGGAGAGATGGGTTTTATTATTGGTTCTGACACCGTCTCTGTGCCGATTTCCCCTATCAGTAAAATGAGGTTATTTATACTTTGCCACCTTTTGCAAAGTGCTTTGAGAAAGTGCTAATTGTTATATTAAAAGATAAGCAATCCGTCCCTTCCCCTTTATTAAACAACAACAACAACCCCTCTCCCTCTTGATCAGATATACCTGGCTTTATCTGCACATCCTGGTTTCTGAATCCATATTTACTGAACTGAACTGGTCCCTGTATTAAAGTGGCTTAGAGGGAGCTGTAGAAATACACAAAGTAGCCAAGTGTAATGGTAAGAAAGCGCTACGGAGTTAGGGTTGGAAGGCCTTGTTGGAAACCCAGTGGTTCTCCAGGTGTGTAGGTAACCAAGTATTGTCGCTACACTACACCATGAAAAAGACAAAGCTATTAACAATGCAGTGTTGTTGTAGCCGTGTCGGTCCCAGGATATTGGAGAGACAAGGTGGGTGAGGTCATATGTTGTACTGGACCAACTTCTGCTGGTGAGAGAGACAAACTTTCGAGCTTACACAGAGCTCTTCTTCAGACCTGAGCTCTATGCAAGATCAAAAGCTGGTGTCTCTCACCAACAGAAGTTGCTCCAGTTCAAGATATTACCTCCCCCACCTTCTCTCTCTAAAGCTGTTAGCAAGTCTATTAATGCCATCTTGTGCTGTGATCTTGGCAGATCTCTCAAACCATGCAGGGTTGGACATGGTCAGTATTTGGATGGGAGACCTCCAGAGAAAACCCACAGAAAGAGGTGGTGCTCTCCCTTCTAAGTCTACACTAGCAGTGCTTCAGGGTAGTGCTAGGAGGAGCTGTGCTGCAAGATAACCCCTACTCTAAAGTTCTTGACACGTGTGATCAAGATTTCATGGGACTTCCCACAAGTGTAGGCATTTCAGTCTCATCTGTGTGGCCAAATTCCAACTCCAGTAACTACATTCTGCCTTCTTAAATCCCCCCCTGCAGTTTCAAGTGCTCTTCTTGCCCTAAACTGAAGCGTAATGTTCTATGTGCTGTTGAAAAGCTGCTGGTTCCACCCCAGGGCTGGGTGCAGTGGGCACTATATAGTATCGGGTGTACGTTTACCTGCTTCAGGTGCTGGATGTGGAGATTCTGAGGGCTGTTGGGGGGAGGGTTTATTTCTTGACATTTTGGGGGGGCCTGTTTTGCCCTTGCTCCCTTGCTAACCCTCCTCTTCCCATCAGCCAGCTCCTGGCACTACACCTGGTTCAATCGCCCTGTTCCCCTTGCAGGACTGCCCAATAGCCTGGGTGAACGTCATGCTCTTTGACTACAAGGACCAGCTGAAAACAGGAGAGTGCTGCCTGCACATGTGGTCGTCATTTCCAGGTACCACAGCTGTGGTCTCCTCCATCGGGGTGGGGAGGGAGCACAGGAGGGGCAAGAGCGGCATCTCCTTTTAGAAGCACAGAAGGAGCAAGAGTTCTTGTATTTTACTGACACTCTCTCTGCCAGCTGGTATGACTGTTGTTAAGTCTCTGTGTTACAGTAGCACCTAGAAGCCCCACCCCAATTAGGGCCCATTGTGCTGTGCACCTGGTGCACATGTCATGAGAGTCGGACTCTGCCCAGAGGAGCTCACAAGCTAGAGAGACAAGACACAGCAGGCTGGGAGGGGAAACAGGGCACAGGGAACTGAGGAGACATGCCCTACCCTAGACAGCAGATCAGTGTCAGAGCTGAGACTAGAACTCAGGTCTCCTGAGTCCCAGTCCAGTGCCCTGTCTGCTGGGCCATGCGGCCGAGTCTCACGCTGCCTTCCCACCTCCCTTCACTGAGCTTTGGGAATCCACCCTGAGGATCTTTTTACTTTTTCAGATGAGAAAGGGGAGCTGTTGAACCCCATGGGCACAGTCCAGAGCAACCCCAACACGGAGAGCGCAGCAGCCCTGGTCATCTGCTTCCCCAGCGTTCTACTCCATCCTGTGTATTACCCATCCTTCGAGCAGGTAAAGGGCAGGGCATCTCTCCGGATGGGTCACCTTGCTTCCTGGCCTATAGAAAGTGTCCCATAGAGCAGCATAGAAGGGCTGGGTGCAGGTAACTGGTTAATAAAGGCTGCCAAGGACTAATTGAAAGCTTTGTTCCTATCGCAACACACACTGGGGTGGGTCCAGCCTGTCAGTCAATCAGTCCCATCTAAGGCCCAGAAAATCTGCTCTCTGTAGAGAGGTGGTGAAGCACTGGAATGGGTTACCTAGGGAGGTGGTGGAATCTCCATCCTTAAAGGTGTTTTTAAGGCCCAGCTTGACAAAGCCCTGGCTGGGATGATTTAGTTGGTGTTGGTCCTGCTTTGAGCAAGGGATTGGACTAGATGACCTCTAGAGGTCCCTTCCAACCCTGATATTCTATGATTCTATTCTATGAGCATCTGTCCGCAGACAGATTTACGAACTTTGCAAGCTGTGGTGGAAAGGGAGCTCTGCCTGCGTTTCAACTGGATCAGAACTTTGAGCTTCCTCTGTTGACGACCTCAGATTATCTGAAGTGGCTTTGCTCAAAAAGGAAGAGTTTCCCAATCACTAGTGGAAGCTTGTTAATGCAAAACTGCCTGATTCCAAATGAGAGTAAAATTGCAGATGGGCAGTTGCAGGTCAGGAGTGAAGGGCCCAGAATGCTGCAGTGTTTACAGAAGGACAGGTTTCTGAAAAAGCCTGTGTCTTGGCATGAGGTTTGTGGAAAGGAGGGAAGAGAGACATAAGGGAAAATGAGTGCTGTAAGAGAGCTCCCAGCTGGCCAGCACTCACTGATAACTGAAAATGTGGTATGAGAAAGCTACATCTATTGCTCATTTCCACTGACCAGACATCTGGAGTGGAAACAGCTCTAGGAGAGGCTGTGTCCGTTCCAGAAAAGGAAGCGGGAATTCTGCTCTTGCTGGAAGAGGTGGATAATTCCCTGCAGACACGTCCATAACCGACTGTGTCACCACCCGTGGCAGCTTGTACAAAACCATCCGCTTGGCCGGAGCACTTCCAAGAATCCATCACTCTGTTATTGCTCTGGAGGGAATGGTTTGTGTTATCTTGGACGTCACTGAGCGTGGCTGTGCCTCACATCTCTGCGATCGTTGACAGGCGCGCCATTCTCCCAGAGGGACTTGAACCCTTGGCTTGCATGACTGCTGCCCTCTTGCCCATTTCTCTACCTTCTTATTCCTGCTTGGTGCAGTGACCCCTGGTGGTGAGAGCAGAACTGCATGGCTGATCACTACCGACTCTCCTGCTGCCGAACTGTCAGCAGGGCATGGTTCTGCTCTGGAGGGCTTGGGAACTCGCTGGGCTCTCATGAAGAGTAGCTGAAGAGCGGGCAGGAAGGTGGGCTGTGAAGAAGATGAAGGCAGACGCTTCACTTAGCCTGTACTTGTATTGCAGCTGTTGGAGTTGGGGAGGAACGGAGACTACACCCGCGCCACTCCAGAGGATCCAGAGGAGGTAAGTGTCTGGCATCATCCAGATCTGACAGGCCCTCCCTAAGGAACTGCACACATGGGACTCCCTGGGTGCCTTTCCTGGGAGACCCGCCCCCTCCTCACCCAGCTGCCCTCAGCTCTGCATGGGCCTGGCTTTCCTGGGAGAGGGGGCCCCACAAGCTTTGTCCATCCTGGCTCCCCTCCCCACTTGGATTGTGCACCCTAATAGCTCCCCCTGGGGCCCAGCCTTGCAGCATCTCCCAGGGAACAGAGCGAACTGCCAGGCCATTTCAGATTCAGACTGAGCCCCATACGTTCCTGTGAGCAGAAGCAGCAGCTGAGGGAGATCCTGGAGCGGAGGAGCCACACCGAACTCTACGAGCATGAGAAGGACCTGGTGTGGAAGATGAGGTTCGAGATCCGGGACCAGTACCCAGAGGCCTTGGCAAAGCTCCTCATCATCACCAAGTGGAACAAACATGAGGATGTTGCCCAGGTGAGGCAGGGGCGGGTGAGGACCATGGGTCAAGCAGCCAGCCCAGATTACAGACTTTGGGGATCCCAGTTGGAAAGCAGGGGACAGTGCGCGGCTGCTTTTGTCTTTCCTTTTCCATCGGCCTTTGCTCTGTGCACAGGCGCATCAGGGTGTCCCCAGCCCCTTCAGGTCCTGAGATCCCAGAGCTTGTGGATTCTGTTACGGTGCAGGCAGTATATGCTGTAGGGCTTTTGGGTTGGGACTTGGGGAGCTGGCTCCCGGTTCCATTGGGTCCAATGAGACATTGGCCCTACCGCAGTTGTGGTGAACTCCCCTGAACCATCTCTGACAGAGTCAAGGTTCTGCGGTGTTCTGGGCTTTGCAGTCTCTGGGTGCTATACAAGAGACAGATGAAAACTGTCCTTGCCCCACAAGAGCATACTCAGCTGCCAAGGCCAAAACAAATGCAACCTTGTCAGTTAGTAAAGTGTTCCAGGCTCAAGGCCTGGCTCCTTGCATCAGCCTCTCTTGATGGCTTAGATGCTGCCCCCTCCATTGTCGCCTTTTCCTTTCTGACTCCTTGTTCCACATCTCGTTCTCGCCCTTGCAGATGATCTCCCTACTCCAGTCCTGGCCGGAGCTGCCTGTCCTGAATGCCCTGGAGCTGCTGGATTTTAGCTTCCCTGATCGCTATGTTGGTTCCTTCACGATCAACTCATTAAAAAAGCTGACGTAAGTACACACCATGGGGGAAGCTGTTGAGCTGCTTTCTGATTGGCTGTAGAGTGGCAGAGGAGGATTATGGGCAAATGCTTGAGCCTCTTCCGTACACGTAAGTACAATTGATGCAGCCAGGGTGATGTCGTCTTTGATCTTCCTTTTCCTTCCCCAGAGATGACGAATTGTTCCAGTATCTGCTGCAGCTCGTCCAGGTGCTCAAGTATGAATCCTACTTAGACTGTGAATTAACCAAGTTCCTATTGGACAGAGCTTTAGCCAATCGCAAAATAGGACACTTTCTGTTTTGGCATCTCAGGTAAAGAGCAACCTTATTTCAGACTCTGCCTGGGTAACCAAGTAAAACCAGCATTTACTGAAATCCTGATTGCGAAGGATTGTGTGTATATGAGAGAGAAAATCTGGGGTCAATGCATGTATTGAAAGGCTATTGATAATTCTTACCCAGTCTCTTTCAGTGAAGTATTTCTATGATTGTCAGACTTCCAGGAGTGCAGTTCTGACTCTGAATGTGACTGTAAAAATGGCATCCCAGGGTCTTCTGTGTTTCTTCTGTTGCTGATTCCATATCAAATGGGACTCCTTTGACAAGTAAAAAGATGTTGAGTACAATTTTCAAAAGTACCGTAGTGACTTGGGAGCTTAAGACACGTTGATTTCCCAGGAGACTGAGGCTTCTAAGTCAATTTAGATGCTTTTGACTGTTTTACTTGTTATTTCTAACTGCCAGCGTGGCAAACTCACCCTGGAATCTGAGAGGCAAGATGGTGATATATTTTTAGACTCCAGATTGCTGAGATTCTAAACATTCTGGGACAGACCAGGCCTGATCCACACCCAAAGTTGCACTAGTTTAACAAGAGGTATGATGTTGCACTGACTTAGTTAAACCTTGTGTGTGGACACTCTTATCGGTTTAACTCTGGCTTGTATCAGTTTAGCTTGCACCGGTAATGTACGTTGGTGATCCAGATGTAAAAGTTGCATTTTCAGGGCACGCTTTCCCCTCTCCGCTCTCCATGAAGCTTTAGACACATCTCAGTGTATGCCCAAATTTGGTGACTGGGGGATGCTTCCACTGGGTGCCCTACAGGGGTCTGCTTTTCAGAAGGCAGATGCTCAGCACTTTCTGAAAATCAGGCTCCTTTAAGATGTCTCAGGCTCCTCCAGGCCAGAACACTGAGGTGGTTCTCCGAAAGGAATGCTTAACGAGTTAGTCATCCAGGAAGAAGGCTCGTGGCTTCAGGCAGTGAAGTTTTCTTTAGAACCCTCTGGGTTTTTTTTTCTCTGTTACATAAAAGGAATCTAAATGGAGCCATTAATAATAATTTTCCTGTGCTGGTGTGAACAAGAGAACTAGTCACTAGCTGCAGAGAGTCAGGCGAGCTTTAATCTCCCTCTTTCTTTAGGTCAGAGATGCACGTCCCTGCAGTTGCCCTCCGGTTTGGCCTGATTTTGGAGGCCTATTGCAGAGGCAGCAACTACCATATGAAAGTTCTAATGAAGCAGGTAAGGGCTGCTCTCAGGCAGGAGCCGACTGTCCCCTGCTCACAGCTGCATGTCGTCCGTTAGTGTTTAAAGATTTATTTGTATTGCTGTAGTGCCTTGGAGCCTTAGTCACAGACTCATAGACTTTAAGGCCAGAAGGGACCATCATGATCATCTAGTCTGCCCTCCTGCACATTGCAGTCCACAGAACCTCACCTGCTCCTGACATAGGCCCCTCACCTCTGGCTGAGTTACTGAAGTCCTCAAATCATGATTTAAAGACATCAAGTTACAGAGAATCCACCATTTACATTAGATTAAATCTGCAAGTGACCTGTGCCCCATGCTGCAGAGGAAGGCGAAAACCCCCAGGGTCTCTGCCAATCTCACCTTGGGGGAAATTCCTTCCCGACCCCAAATATGGTGCTCAGTTAGATCCTGAGCATGTGGGCAAGACCCACCAGCCAGACCCCTGGGAAACAATTTTCTCTAGTAATTCAGAGCCCTCCTCATCTAATGTCCCATCACTGGCCGTTGGAGATATTTGCTGCTAGCAGTCGCAGATCAGCTACATGCCATCATAGGCAGCCCCACCATACCATCCCCTCCATAAACTTATCAAGCTCAGTCTTGCAGTTAGTTAGATGTTTTATCCCCCCCACTGCTCCTCTTGGGAGGCTGTTCCAGAACTTCACTCCTCTGATGGTTAGAAACCTTTGGCTAATTTCAAGCCTAAACTTGTTGATGGCCAGTTTATATCCATTTGTTCTTGTGCCAACATTGGCGCTTAACTTAAATAACAAATCTCCCTCCTTGGTATTTATCCCTCTGATATATTTATAAAGAGCAATCGTATCTCCCCTCAGCCTTCGTTCGGTTAGGCTAAACAAGCCAAGCTCTTTCTCTTCTCTTATAAGGTAGGTTTTCCGTTCCTCAGATCATCCTAGTAGTCCTTCTCTGCACCGGTTCCAGTTTGAATGAATCTTTCTTAAACATGGGAGACCGGAATTACACACAGTATTCCAGATGAGGTCTCACCAGTGCCTTGTATAATGGTACTAACACTTCCCTGTCTCCACTGGAAATACCTTGCCTGATGTGTCCGAGGACTGCATTAGCCTTTTTTGCCGCTGCATCACACTGGCGGCTCTCTGGCTTATAGTAATCCTGTGATCAACAAATACACCCAGGTCTTTCTCCTTCTCTGTCGCTTCCAACTGATAAGTCCTCAGCCTGGAGCCCATTGTATTAGGCGCTGTGCAGACACTGAACAAAAGGATGCTCCCTGCCCCAAGGGACTTAGTCTGTATAACTGACTAACATCAGACTGACAGCGATAATTCTTTTCTTTATGGGGTGTTAGACCCAGAGTTCCCCTTCATGTGCCGTTTTGCTCACGTCCCTCCCCACCACACACACAATCCACGAGGTTTAGAAGTGAAGCTGCAGTCCTTCCAGCTGGGTTGGTCCAGAATGGACCAGCAGGGCAGTGCAATGCAATGTTCACTAGTGGGGACTGAGTCAGATCTCCTGTGTCGGTTCCTGGTTCTGCTGTTGACTCACTATCTGATTTAGGGCCGTGACTTTCTGCACTTCACTTTCCCCAGGTAGGGATTATTTAAGCACTTTACAAATCTGGGTTTCAGCCACTGGCTGACGGGCTGTAAAAGTGCAAAGCATTATCTGTGACTGTTGGACACAGCTGTCCCAGGAGTGGGCATGTGACTGTGATAGCCAGGTCACAGGCCAAAGCCAAGATGTGATTGCAAATCACTTACCTCTCTGGTGACACACGGCATAAACTTTAGCTCCTGAGAGGCGCTTGCGCACAACCAGAAGCCCTCAGTTATACTGCAGGATAAAGACACGTTAAATCTCTTCTCCCCTCTTCCGCCCCCTCCTCCCTCCCCCCCCCAGTGGGTTTGGAAACTTCCCCTCAGCAGAGGGCGATGGGGCACTCCCCTCTTGGCTGGTGCTCTGATGAAGCTGCATTGTTCAGTTCATGGTGAACACGGGATAGTTTTATTTATTTAAATTCTGGATGAAATGTTAGTGCTTACGAGAGAGGAAGGACAGTGCAGGGCACGAACCTAGGACTTGAGAGACCTGGATTCAAGTGACCTCGGGCAAGCCACTTAGCCCTTGCTATGCCTCAGTTCCCCATCTGTAACATGGGGATAATAGCGCTGCCGTCTCTCCGGGGCTGTGGTGAGGATCAATACGCTAAAGATTGTGAGGTGCTCAGGTACTGTGGTGATGGGCCATGGAAGTACCTTAGATAAAGAGGAAGAGATAGATTAGGAAAGGGAAGGACTCATAGGATTGTCAGCAGAACTAGCCAATGCATGTCAATCTCGATCCACACCATGTGTGTTGTTCCAGTCCTGGGACCCCTACGCAGCTCTGCCAGCGCCCTTCTCGCCTAACCCACAGCCCTCTCTCTTATTGCACACCTGGGCCTCCACACTGACCCTCGATTTCAGGACTGAGTCCCAACGCTGCTTTGCCAACATCCCTGCTATCCAAGTTCTGTACTTCCCTCGGGCAGCCACCACCAAATATGCTGTGTGTAGCCAGTGTTCACTAGGGGGAGACAAGAATGAAGCCAGCCCTACTTTCCCAGGTGGCCCTATAAGCAGGGTTTCTTGCTTTAATTTTTTTCCTCTGTCTGTATCAGGGGGAAGCACTTAATAAAATGAAAGCCTTGAATGACTTCATTAAAGTGAGCTCTCAGAAGGCCACCAAACCACAAGCCAAGGAGATGATGCATGTGTGCATGAAGCAGGAGACCTATCTCGAGGCACTTTCCAATCTCCAGTGCCCCCTGAACCCCACCGTTATCCTTGCTGAAGTTTGGTAAGGAGGATTGGTGCTCCATGCCCTTAACTGCCATGTGGTTTTTGCATTACTGTTCGGTGGAAGAGCCTAGATCGCTGGCTTTCCTGATCTTTCCCTCCCACCTGTGCTAGTCACTTGTTTGTTAGGAGCATTTGCAGCTGGTTTTGCATATGAGGCTCTACTCCCCATGTCTGAGCGGGAAGAGACCAGAGGTGAAAGTAAGCTGGTACGGTCCGGTATGGCGTACCGGCTAGAGCCAGTACGCCGTGCCGGACCGCACCGGCTTCCGCGGTGGGGATTTAAAGGGCTCTGGGCTCCCCGCCGCTGCGGGGATTCCAGAGCCCTTTAAATCCCACCCGCAGCTCCGGCAGCCAGGCTGGGGCCGAGATTTAAAGGGCTCGGGGCTCCACGGTGGCCGACCCCCGGGCCCTTTAATTTGCCCCTGAGCCCCAGGGGCTCCCAGCCACCTCTGCAGCTAGGAGCCCCCGGTTGATTTAAAGGCCCTGGGGCTCCCAGCCACAGCCAGTGCCCCAGGGCCTTTAAATCTCGAGAGGCCCCGCCTCGTCCAGTTGAGGCCCCGCCTCTTCCAGATGAGGCCACACCTCCTCAGGACTCTGGCAGTACTGGTAAGTTCCGTAAATTACTTTCACCCCTGGAAGAGACCCTGACTGATGAAAGGTTTCTTCCTTTTCTCTAGTGTGGATCACTGCACTTTTATGGACTCCAAGATGAAGCCGTTGTGGATTGTGTTTAATAACGAAGAAGCAGGTGGAAGGGGAGTGGGCATCATTTTCAAAAATGGAGACGGTAAGTCCTGCGACTTCTGTTCCTCTGCGCGCCAGGGGGCATTAATGGGTATAAAACATTCACATGCAGTAAATGGGCTGGGGCTTGGATCATTGTTAGGTAAGGAGACTGAGGCTTTGACAGCAGGATTTCCGATGGAGATCTAACAGGCTCTTATCTAAACAGTTGCCAGGCACAGCTCTGTCAGTCAGACCTCCTTGCAACTCCATAGCCCCAGTCGCTATAAGGAATGAGGCTGGAGCTGCGCGGGAGCCCTAGCCTCTCTTAGCAGGAGTCACTACTGGGAATGGGGAAGGAGCGCTGGGCCTGGAAGAGCTTTCAGGTATTCCTATCCCAGCCTCTGCCAGTAGGAGTCGCTGTAGCAAGGGGGTCCTGCCATAGTGTATTTTGGCTCATGGAGGCTCAGTGATTTCAGCTATACCTCTGTTCAGAAAGAGGCTTTCTGAAATGCCCCAGACAGAGCCATGGGAACAGAGCCATTGGCAATAGACAAACCTGTCCCGCTCCGGGGAAAGGGAAGGCTCTAACACTTCCAGGCCCAACTGTGGTGACAGTGGGAAACTCTGCTGTATGCAGGTGCCCCCTAGTGGTCAGCTATAGAAAGTGAGAAATATGGCAAATACATCTTCCATATGCATATGCTCTCAAGAGAGCGTCTGCTGAAGCTGAGTAGGAGGGGAAAATGGGAGAAATAGAACTCTGTCTTCATCTGTAACGTCTGACCAGATCTCCGTCAGGACATGCTGACTCTGCAGATGATCCAGCTGATGGACGTACTGTGGAAGCAGGAGGGTTTGGACCTGAGGTGAGTCATTACTGCTGAGTCACTTGTGCTACGCCAGTGGTAGTTTGCATTTGGACTGAATCGCTCTGTCAGTCGTCCTATATTGCCCTACCAGGGAAAGACAGAGACAAAGCCTGTGTGCCTGAGTCTGTGTGGAGTGGGTTGTTTCAGGGGGAGGTAAGAGCAGAGGTATGATTGGGTGAGGGAGAAAGAACTTAAATATCTGATATTGCAGCTGAAATCACAGTGGACATGGGCTGATTGTGTCACAGCTGCCCTTAGAGGGAACCAGCGGGATTGCTCTTACACATGAAACTAGCTGCTAGCCCTATTTATGGGGCTAATGAGAGGGAGGGTGGATGGAGGAGGTGGAATAACCGCAGCTCCTGCTCCCCTCCTACTTACCCCAAGAACCAAAGGGAACTCTTCCAGCTCAATGTCCCATCACCACCGAAGATGGTGAGTGAAGTTTCCATTTGTTAATAATAGAAATGGGCCTATTTCCATCATTACTGCAGTTATCGGCCCTGAAATTCAGTGGCAGGAGTAGTGGTTAGAGTAGGGCACAGAAAGTGGGGCCGCCTCGGCTTTATTCAAAGCTCTGCCACTGAGTCGCTGCGAAGCCTTGGGCAAGTCACACTGCTTCTTTGTACCTCCCTTTGTCCTTGACCGTCTTTAAAACATTTTGGGGGGGCGGGGGGCATGTGTAATGAAACTGACCGGCCTCCCAGGAGGGTTATGACAAGGCCTAGTGGATGTCTGTAACATGCTTAGAGAGCCTCAGAGTAAAGGTGCTAGATCAGGGCAAAATATTTATTGTTTAACCCGGGCCTCCAGGTGAGCACCTCTTTCTTCTGCGCGCCCGGTCCTCCAAGGTGCAACCTGCCCTCAGTTCACTTGGGAGTCACTGGAAGTCGAAGCACTTGGCACCTTTGTACGCTGATGCTTGTTACTGGCTGAGTACTCTTGGGATTTGCAGAGGTCCCTGGTTGCTGTGTGTGAAGTTTAGGTGACACACACACACACACACACACACACACACACACACCCTGGATTTATCCCAGCAAATCCCCTTTGGAAAGTGGAGGATGGGGAATCCCAAAGAAAAGCCAAGCCAACGCTGTGCGAGGTCTCACTGGAAGGTGTTTCTCTCATCTCTGCAGGATGACCCCTTACGGCTGCCTCTCCACAGGCGACAAGACGGGGCTGATCGAAGTCGTCATGCACTCGGACACCATTGCCAACATCCAGCTGAACAAGAGCAACATGGCAGCCACAGCAGCTTTCAACAAGGATGCGCTGCTGAACTGGCTAAAATCCAAGAACCCAGGGTAGGTGGGACTGTGCTCCCTGCAGCTTCAGGCTTCCTTCCAGCTATTGTCCCCTCCCCTCTTCGGTTCCTTCTGATTTCCAAGCCATCCAGGAACAATGGGGAGTGCATGCTGCATCCCTGGGCTATAGCTTCATTCTTGTGCCTATGTCCTTCCCCGGTACACCAGCAAGCATTCCATGTGTCCAGCTGGGTCTTGAAAATGTTCCAGGGCAGGACACTCCCTTGGGATACAAGAGGCTTTTTTCAGGTTCACCCCCAGACTGGGGGGGCTGAGAGGTGCTGAGCTCAGCATCCACAGCTTTATTGGGAGTCATGGATGCTCAATACCAGTTGGATCAGGCTCTTGATGCACTAAGGGATAAGGGCCTGCATCTTCCCTGTTTTGTAGAATCCTGATACTACTTAAGGGATATAAATGAGAGGGCCAGATTGATGGCCCTGCAGGCTTGAGTTCTCTATCACTTACAGTGACGGGCAGTAACACTGCTTCCCTCCTCCCCAAATCCACTCTGCCTGTCCCAGACCTGCAGGAACCACCACTAGGGATGAGTGAGGTTGTTCAGTCCCCACAGCCCCTCCAGTCCTGTGAAGCCAACTGATTTGGTTAAGACTGAGCAGGAGTCCCAGCCACTCTTCCCTGATGGAGGAGGGACAAGAAGAGTCTCCGGTGAAGGACCTCACAGAAAACACAGGATTGGTAGTTTGTGTACATATCCCACTAGGTTCAGCAGGTTTACATGGGGAAGGGGGTATGAGAGCGAGAGCCCTAGGGTAAAGTATTTGTATTCAAAGTACATCATCTGTTTGGGTTTAGACTCATCTTTGTTTCTGTCCCCTGCAGTGAAGCACTAGAACAAGCCATAGAGGAATTCACTCTTTCCTGCGCTGGGTACTGTGTGGCAACGTACGTGCTGGGCATAGGGGACCGGCACAGCGACAACATCATGATCCGGGAAACTGGCCAGGTATGGAGCGTTCGCTGGTACTGAAGATCTCATTGCTGCTGTTTGTCTCTTTTGCCAGAGGGTGTGTAGGCCACTCCGAGAGGAATAGAAACATCCCAGTTGGTTTCTTCACTATCTTCGGACCAGATAGTGTGGGAGCTGCTGAGGCCCAGATAAAGGCCCCAGACCTTCCACCCCAATTGTAGAGAATGGAAAAATTCTCACTAGCTCTGCCCATTTGTGTGGCCAAAACAAGACTTGACTCTCAGGCGATTATATAGCTTCAGAATATATTTGCCCTTCTTTCTTGCATGCCTTGATCAGCAGTGAAATAGTTCAGGACAGTGGAAATGTCAGTATATATTAGAATAGTGTTAACACCCACTTTGTAATTACTAGGGTGCAAGTCACACTTCGCAGCTATTGTTTGAGGCTGTCTGCAGACTCAGGCAGAGATCATTTACGCTGGCTTCCCATTTTGAAACTTTACTTTGCTATTACAAAGACTAGAGCCTTTAATGAAAGCTGAGGTCCCAAAGAATGTAGTTATTGGTGCTGAAATTTCACTTCCCTGGGATTTTTAATGACCAGTGGGTTTCAGGTCTCATCTTGAAGCTTATATTGTATCCTTCACTTCCATTATTCCAGAGGCCGCAGGCAAAATTAGGAAGGGGAAACCCCTTTTGCCAACAGGATACATGTTAGACTGTGGGGACAGTCTTGTGGGAAGGGGTGGAAGCCCCATCTCTTGTTCAGTCTAGTTTGAAATGAGCCAAAGCCATAGGAAACAGACATGTACTGACCTATGGAGACGAACTAGAAAGAGGCACAGTAGATTGCTAGGTGCTATAGTCCTGTTTGAATTGCTATCTGATGTTAGTGAGCAAGCTGTCAGCTGCTGAGCTCTGAAATTCAGAGTTGTGGAAAATAAGTGGCTCTGTCTGCACTTTCTTCGTGTAGCACCCCCTGGATCCCTGCTTCACCTTCCTCATGCTGTTTTAGATCCCTGTGGTGGGACAAGTGCTGTCCTGGAAACAAGCACAGCTATTGCTGAGATGAACGACCTTATAAAAACCTAGAGATGCCTTTGCTCTGTGAATGCAGCAGCAAGGGGGCTAACTTCGCACTCTGCATCTGTGGGGCTCAAGAAAGCTCTGGAGAGCTGCTGCTGAGGGTTTCTTTCTGCTTGACAGAAATGACATGAAGAATCTGCAAGACTCAGGGATATAGATTCTGCACGGCTTGTGACAATCTACTTTTTGCCACTAGAGGGTGCTGGAACCCTTTGAACAGCAGCATTGATTTGTTTATTTCAGGGTTTAGAGCAGCCTTGCAATCTGGTCATGAAAAACCTGTACTCATCTAGAGAGAGCTCTATCCTAAAAAAAAAAAAAACTCACTTCACCGGAGTGTGTAGTTTTGCAGCTGTCTCCAACAGGGCATCAGACATCCAGCCGCAATGTAGGAATCAGAATTGCCCTTCTGGAATGAATTATTGGCTCATCTAGTTTGCTATCCTGCCTCTGGCAATGACCTATTCCTGAGGCTTTAGAAGGACATAAAAATCCCCCATGTGTATCAAGTGCTGCAGGGGTAAGAATCCTTCCTGACCCAGCCAGCACTTAACTTATGCATGGATGCATTACTGGTAACACTTGTGTCCTATAAAGTAAGTACTCCCCCCTGCTATCCATGGACTGAGATGGGAAAGGTGGCCTAGTGTTTCCCATGAGACTGTGTCTGATCGCTTTAGAATAGAATCCTGAGTAGAGTACAGATGCCAGGCAGCCATAGGGGCCTGATCATTTTGAGTAGGGTTTTTTTTTTTATTTTGCTTGGAGATATAAAGCACATTCTCACACTGAGAAGTGCAAGAGAGTTTAATCAGCAGAAAGCAGACACATCCCACTAATAATTCTTTTCTCTCTTAATTCCAGCTGTTTCATATTGATTTTGGCCACTTCTTGGGGAACTTCAAGACCAAATTTGGTATTAACAGAGAACGGGTTCCTTTTATCTTAACCTACGACTTTGTGCATGTGATCCAGCAAGGGAAAACTAACAACAGTGAGAAGTTTGAAAGGTGAGTGCCACTGATCTTACTCAGGCTTTCGCAAAATGTTTTGGGGTGGATGTGTCAGTCTGTAGCAATCACTTCAGCAAATAGTTTTCTGCAGATGGTCTGTATCCAGTGTGCAACAAGGTGGGTGAGGTAATATCTCTTATTTGGTGAGAGAGAGAGACAAGCTTTTGAGCTTACCCAGAGCTCTTCTTCAGGTCTGGAAAATGTGCTCAGTGTCACAGCTAAATACAAAGCGGATCAGATTGTTTAGCATAACTAGTTAACACAGGTTTCAAGGGACCATTCAGTGTGAAGTGGTCTGTTACCACCTCTACAGTCACGAGGGAGAAAGTGGGGACAGGTATAAATTGTTGTACTAAACTCTAAATCCAGTGTCTCTATTCCATCCATGTTTTTTAGTCTCTAGCAAATTTAAGCTCCCAGGCTCATCTTTTGAAGGTGTTGTGCAGGTTTCCTTTGAGGATGAGGCCTGCTAGTTTTGTGAAAAGTGTTTGCCCCCAGGTAACATGGTGTTTTTGTCTTTTATCATTATTCAGTGTGAGTTCATTTGAGAGTGTAGTGATGGTCTGGTTTCACCCACATAATTGTTGCTGGAGCATTTAGTGCACTGGATGAGGTACGCCACATGTTGCGATAGGCATGTGTAGGGCCCATGGACCTTGAAAGGTGTGGTGTGCGAGGTATTGATCATCATAGCAGTGGAGATATGGCTGCAGGTTTTTGCATCTGTTTTGCTACAACACTTCCTCTTCCAGCCACACAAGCAGTTTAAATGTAGGGTGGGAGAATGTACTTGAGTTCAAAATGACCCAGGCTACCACTTAGCTCTTGCTTGAGCTGACAAACCCTTGGGAATTGTCCATTGGTATGAGTGGTTGGTTTTAAGCTAATGCATTTAGAAGATTTGGTTACAGGGCACAGCAGAGAGCTGGCTTTCCTCTGCGAGTGCTCTTGGATCAAGTGCTCATGTCATAAGAATTGGCCTCACTCTAGGGGGTGTGGACAGAGACTAAACACGAACAGTTTGTATGAGAGAGAGACTCAGGTCTGGATTGGATTTGGGGCAGGGGCCAATGAGCCACTGGACTAAACATAATATGAGAGCTACTGCCCTTAGTCTTTTCCAGCTCTTGCTGAAGCATGGGCTAGTCAAAAAACATTTGCCCAGCTGTTGGAACACCTTGATTTCAACACAGAGGAGGTGAAGCTTTAACTGGGCTGTTTTCATGCTATCATGGCTGTAGTCTTGCTTTAGTTGGGCTGCTTGTCTCACTTCCGCTTTCCCCCTTCTCTTCCTGCACAGATTCAGGGATTACTGTGAAAAAGCCTACATGATCCTGAGGTGCCATGGTCTTCTCTTCCTGCATTTGTTTGCACTGATGAAAGCTGCTGGCCTGCCAGAACTCAGCTGCTCTAAAGACATTCAGTATCTCAAGGTGAGGCAGGAGGTGGGAGAGGGTAGGAGTAAAAGTAAGAGGTCAAGGCGTGGGAGTTGAAACTTGAAAGGAGCATCCTCTGCTGCAGTTTAAAAGCAGATATGCCAGCTGTCAGATATCCACCAGCTGCTAATTGATTCTCCACCTCATGCTGCTGTTCCCTGCTCACACGATTTAGAGTTTCTCAATCAAATAATTCTAGGAGCTGGGACTCGAATAGAGTTTTAAATAAATGAGATTCTGAAACAATGTGGGCTAGAAAAAGTTCAAACTAAAGCAACCAATTGGTTTTTAATGGAGAGGTAATTAGTTGAGAGACATGTTTTTTTTTGAAGAGTTGGCAATATTACCTGCTGCCATCCTGTCTTCCTTTTCCTTGCCACCTGTTGCAGCCAGGTGTGCTTAGTTGAGGAATCAGCTGCAGGGAGGTAGGCACAGCCCTGAATGTGTTTGACTCTTCTAGCTCCCACTTTCTGGTCCCACTGTGCCTTTAAAGTGCTAAAAACCTGGTCTCCCGGAGCTGGATGAAATGGGGTTGTGTTGTAAGCTAGTGTTTAAAGGATTGTTTTCCCAGCTCCAGCATGAAAATAGGATGTAGTTTACTTTCTGAGAGAGCAGCCTGCATAAAACAAAGGTGGTGTGGGGTTTGTGTGTGACCAGTAGCTATTTTCTCTATCAGAGTGCTCCAGTGCAATTGGGCAGGCAGTCGTCATTTTGTTTCAATCAGTGGGAGGTGCCACACACTCATTTCTGCCTCTTTCTTTCAGGATTCTCTAGCTTTAGGAAAAACAGATGAGGAGGCATTGAAGCACTTCAGACTAAAATTTAATGAAGCCCTGCGAGAGAGCTGGAAAACCAAAGTGAACTGGTTGGCGCACAATGTATCCAAAGATAATAGACAGTAATTAGCCTGCAGGTGGTCCAGGTGCTCTAGGAGAATGTAATAGCAGTGGCCACGAGCCAGTTGTATAAAGACTCCTGAATGTTGCTGATCAGCACCTGCACCTCAAGTGTTTGAGAAGAGTCTACAGAACCAACAGCTGCATAATCCCATTCTAGATCTCTAGGGTGACAGCATGAGGCAATAAGATTACTGTGTACACTGAAAGGTAGGTGTAGGTGAAGCTTGCAAATGTAAGTTCTTAAGGATGCAGTCCATCGTTTAAGGGTAGAGGTGAGGCAGTTGTGCTACTTCAGTACATTCCTCACCCACTTCTCAGTTTTAGGGATGTGGAGCTGTGCTCAGAGGCTGTAATTTGGCCAGTAGCATATCAACTTTTTAAAGACAGACTAGATTAGCACTAGCAGTGAACAATGGAGAGAAAATAGCATGTTGGTACATCTAATAACTTCAGTCCCTCTCTACATAAAGTGGAAGGTGCTGCTGGGCAATATTTTTTCTAGTTGAAGATTTCACTAGCTTACCCCCACCCTTTCAGAGATGTATTTTAATAAAGCAGCACAAGATAGTATACCTGTTTTGAGACAGTCGGAAGATAATGCTACTAAGCTCTAATATATATATATATATATATATATAACTACAGGCACTCCTCACTTAACAGTGTAGTTATGTTCCTGAAAAATGCAACTTTAAGCAAATCCAATTTCCCCATAAGGATTAATGTAAATGGGGGGGGTTAGGTTCCAGGAAAATTTTTTTTCACCAAACAATTTAATACTGGTACACGGTGATGATTGTGAAGCTTGGTTGAGGTGGAGGAATGCCTTACTGCTAAATGAACTAGCAATTGACTGAGCCCTCAAGGGTTAACTCTCACAACACTCTACAAGGCAGCAGGAAAGGAGGGAGGGCAGACAGACACACACCCTGTGTGTGAGGAAAAAATGAGCATTTCCCCTTTAAGTAGCTGACCCCAGGCTTAAGTACACTGCCCTGTTAATTAAATCAGCTTTAAGACCGCAGCTACTGCCCAGAAGCTCCCTCTGTAGTGTGTTCCCCCCCCCCCAGCTCTATGGAAGATGGGGTAAGTGGGGTGCAGGAGCAGGGGGAGGGGAAGACACCCTGACATTAGCCCTCCTCTTCCCCCCTCCCCCTGTACAGCAAGCAGGAGTCTCTGGGAGCAGCTCCAAGGCAGAGGGCAGGAGCAGCACATGGCAGTGGGGGGGAGGGACAGCTGCTGCACAGGGAATTTAAGGGAGCAGGAAGCTGTTGGTCCACCCTGGTTCCAACCAGCTAGCTGTAACAGGCTGCTCTTCCTGCAAGCAGCGGACAAAATAGGCAGCTGCCAAACGACTTAGAGAGCATTTCACAACTTTAAACGAGCATGTTCCCTAAATGATCAGCAACTTAACATTGAAACAGGACTTTAAGTGAGGACTTCCTGTACTCAGTAGTTGAAGCATCACCATGGATCCACCTTCAGCCTGTCAATGTTAACTAGCCTGGCTTGTTGACGAAGGAGAGAAGAAGTGTGGTGCCACTAAGGTGACCAGACAGCAAATGTGAAAAATCGGGACAGGGAGTGGGGGGGTAATAGGAGCCTATATAAGAAAAAGACCCAAAAATTGGGACATCTGGTCACCCTAGGTGCCACCTCACACCCTGAAGGCAGAAGATTCACTGTCAATATACAGGGTGATGGTAGTAGAGAGAGCCTGGAAAGTTGCACCTTCAGTTTATGCTGTGATACAATATTTTGAAGCATTTTTGTTTACATTAGCTCAGACCCTGCTCTAGTTTTGTAAGGGTATGAAGCAGCACATTAGTTGCATCTATTTTGTTTTTAAGAGTGCAATAGATAGCAGGTGTACACCACACCCAACAAGCAGGCAGTAAAGTGCTGATTGCCTAACCAGTCTACAATGGGGTTATGGCAGTCTTGCAGAATTCTCCTTATCTGTAATGAATAAAAAGTTTTCTCCCCCTCAGGTCAGTAGTGGAATAACTACAAAATTGTTACCATCTTGTATAGCAAAATCATAGGCTATATCTGGTTAGCAAAGATCCAGTCTCTCCAAAGTTAAAGCAAACATAATTTCAGCCTCTTTCAAATGAAGATTACCACCTTTTGTAAATAAGTCCCAGACACAAGTTACATTCTTTTTAAAGTGATAAAATAACCTTTTACTTTGATATTTATTTATTTAGAGCGGTATTCATCATTTCTTATTGTGTATGTGCCCTCTGAAAAAAAATGAATTTATTTTTTTAAGCCATGTCAGGGTTCTGCAACAAGAGAATGTTTACATAATGTTTGATTTTTTTCAATTACCTTCAATCTGTGATTTTAGGTGCATTTTTGGTAAGTCTAAAAATAAAATGTTTAACTTGTACACTAGTCCTGGCAAATCATTCCCTCACTTTAGGCATTAAAGTCAAACTGGGATAATGTAGCCACTACAGGCAAACCATTTAAAACATGAATAGTCAGTTATCACTTGACTCATCACCTTTGTACCATTCAGAAAGCATAGCAAACAGATTTCAGAACCAGAAATTTATTGTAGCTTAGACTTTTCAAACTGACTTATTACCAATATACAGATCTGAAAAGTTACATCCACACTGGCTACAAACTGCATCAGAAAGTTTACAGCCTTTCAGCATTAGCATTCAATCATGATCAGTTTTAGTCTAAACTACAGCAGCTACAGTATATGGAAGAATAAGTCTTCTACACATTGACATTAACACAGGACAACTGTCAGACATAAGTTAAAAGTTCCCCAGTTTACTTAAAACTAGCAGTTATGTTACCACATAAAAGTAGTCAAACCCATATCCCCATTTTAGAAATCTAAAATTTTACATTAAAAAACAGTAAGATTGTGTGGGTTCTCTCCCCTGCTTTCAGGTCCATTATTGTAAAAGGCACTCCAGAGTCAAGCTTTACCCCAGATAAACCCACACCTAGGTCCTGTTTCACACACTGGGAGGCAAGATGTGTAGTAGGTAAGAATAGGTCTGCTCTGAAAAGATATAGAAATAGCTGGGTCTACTACTTTTCCTTCAGCTGTTCACACCCTCTGCTGTCTGCCCTTCTCCCCCTGCCCCTCCCCCCCACCTTTATACCTGCTCAAGGAACAACTGGAAACTATTCAACATTTCCCACTACTGGTATGGAAATTGAGCCACTAACCTGTTTTAAATTGGTGTATACCAACAGTAAACAGATTACATGCAATATCAAAATCTGGAACTCTGCTACCATAATGAGTGAATGGAGTTCTAATTTCACATTGCAAGCAAATCAAGTTACCTTTTAACCCACCTCCAAATGTCAAATTGAATAAGCAGCTATGCATAAGACAAAGCTCTGAATAGGACCAAAAGCGTTAAATAGAGAACAAGACCTGCCTTACGAAAAATCTAGCACTCACCACCACGGGGTCATAACTTACTTTTCGTACCTTTCAGCCATTCCTTGAAGTAGTCCTTTGCACTTCCAAGTTAGAGGTCTTTGATCAGAAAATCAGCCTGCCGGGTCTTGGAACAATAGTCTTAACTCAATTGACAAGGTTCTCTGGTTGGATAATATATGCCATAATTTCATCAGCAGGAAAACAGATTTATTAAGTGTAAACAAAAAGTTTAAATACACCAACAGTCTAGATTACTGTACAAGGAGCTACAGGGACTAAGCAGGACTGTGTTGAATAGGAATGATGTCCACCCATGCCCTAAATTAGAAAAGTTCACAATCCAAAAAATAAAATCCCTCTCTAGACTGGTAGCCAAGGCACAGGTGTACACAGGTCTCAGGCTTTTCAGCGTCAGTTACCATTATTACAAACAACTGAATGACTTGCCCTGCCAGCCATGTGACCAGCACACATCAGCCTTAGACTACAACCAGCCCCACTCCAATTAACAGAGGCTCTGGTGAGAACACTCAGAATATCAATAGTACACTTACATGCTCTAGATCCAGGCAGTGTTTCTCCTCTCTCTCTCAATTTAGTAATCCTTACACTGAAATAAGCAAAGGATCAAGACTTAAACTCTACTAGGCAGTGCAGTTGAACCTCTGCAGAAATTCTGAAAAACCTTTACAGTTGCAAGCTTGTCTGTTCTCTCCATAAAAACAAAGTGGGGAGGAGGGGAAGAGAAGAACAGCAGGGCTTGAGTGAACACAGCAGTCGCGGCCAATGACACTGCATTATTAATACATCTACACTAGATAACTGTGCCTGTGCTCCTGCTGCAATAGTTATGCGACTTGTATTATTTCATGCTTCATGATTTTTACCTTAGCGTGTTTTAAACCCCAGTCCCTGTTTTCACTACCACAAATGACATAATTCAATATATTTACAAAATATTCAAAAAAAGTCAATCTTCTACATATTAACCTCATTCTGCCACTTTACACATGCACTAGTTTGGGGAAAAAAATTCACCAAGCTGAAATAAGCAACTTTACCCTTTGTCAACAAGTGACCTTTGCATCATTCAGAAAGAATAAGATGAATCAAGCCAAAGTTGTTTCACCAGGAAAAAAAAGTGTCCAGAAACTCACGTGCAATGGCTACACATCTGTAGAGTCACTTAGCTGAGATGACATGAAGAAAAAAGTGCAAGGTGGTTCCTCACATAGTGTAAAAAATCCAGTCACTGAGGGATGGGTGAGGGAGGAGAGGTACTAACTACAGTTCTAGAGACAGCATTAGGAACTAGCCAATATAACACAAATATTGGGATGGGTGTTGGTTGGCTCTACTGGCCAAAATGACTTTTTTACACCACGGATCCTTGGGAACAATGGAGAGGATTACAGTGAAGTCTTCTAGAGCAGAAACAAAAAAACAAAGGGAACAGCTGGAATCAATAGCTGAGTGTAGAGTCATCCCATTCCAGCTGTTGCTGTCTGTTAACATTCTGTTGGTCCTCTTCATGCTCCCCTTCCTCTTCCTCACTGCTTTCAGACTCTGCACTAGTGATATCATCTTCTTCCTCTCCATCTTCGCTTTCTTCTTCCTCTTCCTCCTCCCCACTGCTGTGCTGGTCTTCATAGGTCTGTCAGACACAAATTAGCTGACACACATTGATTTTTCTAGCTGCCGACATGCTCCCATCCGTTTATATGCTACATTCACTGGGAGTTGTGGATGCTCAACACTCAGCTGGCTATTAGCAAAAGTAAAGTGGCTCTGAAGTAGTTCTGTGATTTCAGAAAGTTACCAGCCAGTCTTGTCACTCTTTAGTATAACTACATTCCCAAAGGTCATCCAGCGCTTTAAAGAGGGTACTATTGAAATAGGATCCTTTGGTGTGAACTCAGCAGCAGCATTAGTGATTTAAAGTGTCCCTGCTCCTCCCATGCCCCCCTCCTTTTTAATATTAAAGTATCAGAAGTTAACTGAAGTAGAAATGATCCTGATCCAAAAACTAACTGCATCAAACCAGGTGGACAGCAAGAATAACTTAATGGAAAAAGCTGATGTGGTGTTGGTTTATTGTAAGGAATATACTGAAGGAGCCAGTGTTACACCTTTATTTACAGCCTGGCATAGAACACACAGGTACTTTTTGAGCAGTTTATAGCCATCAAGCCACATCCCACAACAGATCACAAGAAACGTCCACTCAACCTGTGGAACTCTTTGCCAGAGGATGGTGTGAAGGCCAAGACTATAACAGGGTTCAAAAAAGAACTAGATAAATTCATGGAGGATAGGTCCATCAATGGCGTCCCTAGCCTCTGTTTGCCAGAAGCTGGGGATGGATCACTTGATGATTACCTGCTCTGTTCATTTCCTCTGGGGCACCTGGCATTGGCCACTGTTGGAGGACAGGATACTGGGCTAAATGGACCTTTGGTCTGACCCAGTATGGCCATTCTTATGTTCTCTTTCTGAGGAATGGATTCAAATTTTCCTGTGGCATTCATTAAACTTGTTGTGCCAGTACCCCCTTTCCAGATCTATCCTGCTCTGACAGCCATGCATGTTTGACAGATTGGAAAGCAATATTTGTAGAAAAGGGCTAAGGGTTCTGTCTACACCGCAAGAGAAGGTGTGATTATATTACAAGTGGGCATACCCAGGCTAGTTTTAATCTAGCTAGCACAGGTAACAGTGGTAGTGTGGACGTGGTGGCACAGGCTTCAGCACAGACTAGCAACAGAGTTACATACCAATGTCCCCAGCAGGCTTTTTGTTCAGATTACTAGGCTGTGCTGAAGCCTGTGCCACCACATCTACACTGCTACATGTGCTTGCTAGCTTAAAGCTAGCCTGAGCATGCCCACCAGTAATACAATCACTCCTTCAATTGCAATGTAAACATACCGTGGGACGCAAGCCTTACCTCCATAGGATTCACAGTAATGGTCAAGGCCGAGTCATCCCAATCCATCTCATTTTCCTTTCCAGTATCCTGGTCACGCACGGTTCTCTGGTGCGCAGCTCGGATTCGGAACACACCCAGAATAATCATGAAAACCAGGAAACTGACACACACGACAATGACAACAGTAGCAGTACTTGGAACAACTGTGACAAGAAAGAGGGAGTTTAAGAATAATCATACTAATACACAGTATTTACAGGTTCTTCCGAATATTAACCCCAATATTACAGATGAGTAAACGGAGGCAAATTTATCCACAATCACAGAATAGGCCAGTAGGAAAGCAAGGACAAAAACGTAGAAGTTCCTGGCTCCGTCCTCTGGTCAGACTGCTAAACTAGTAAGTTTCGGTGGCACAGTCCAGTGGGCTGGATTCACACCTTGCTCAGGTAAGAAGTGAGAAGAGTTTAGTGCTATCAGTCTAGTCTGATGAATGGTCACAAAATAAATGCAGTTTCACTAGGGTTGGCAGCATCTGCTCAGGAGCCGGAGGCATACCAGTACTTACAGGGCTAGAACCAAACTGCATTGGCAGAACAGAATCAGGCCTATTATGCTCAAACTGGTGCTTTTATATAGATACTGAAATGAGTCAAACAAGGACTATGAGGAATTTGCATCAATCTGAAAGAAGATCAGCCACCAATTAAAAAAAAAAAAAAAAAAAAAAAACTTACTATGAAGGCTCCTTTCTTCAAAGCCTATTGCTTTCCTCCCACATGCACCACTGGAACATTAAATAGTTCACACCAAGTTAAAACATAGTGGAGGAATGGCAGATTTCCTCAACGGAATAAAAGGTCATACTGTTCATGAGAAATCCAGTCCCAGTTCCTCAGACCCCTTTAATCAAGGTCCTTATACAGCACCTACTGCAGTGCTCTGTATCCCAAAATTACCAAGTCAGGAAGGGCTGGACTTTGTATCTGTCATTAGATTGGCATTTTCTAGATCTCTAGCAGGCTGTTCCTCCCGAGTGGAGAACAGAATGGGACTTCATATTTTAGAGAGCATTAAAGTTAATAGCTGCGTAGATTACTAGTTTAATTTGCTGGCTGTTTCTGGAAAGGCACCCCAAGAAACTCCAACCCTCTGCAGCAAGAAGCCACCTAGTTGAGCCCCCAGTTTAAAAAAAAAAAAAAAAATCAACTGGAGTTAAGTGACTGACAGTCCTTACCTGAAAAGGGGTGGGGATTAGCTAGGTTGTGACCAGAGAGGTCAACAAACGTATGATGCACTGGATGAACAAACTGTGGTTGCATAGCTATATGATTTGCATGTTCAACTGGATTAGCTGTATGGATAACATTCACCTGAAAACAAAAAGGAAAAAATAATTTAGGGGAAAAAAGCAGCTTGTTTATGCACTTGGTTCAAGTAGATGGGATTCAGTTCCTGTGTGTCAGTATCTATCCCCCTCAAAACAAAACAACAAAACAACAGCCACCACTGAACTGTCATGGGCCCAATTTTATATTTCAATAGTCATTTCAAGCAGCAGTTCCTGATATGCTACGGCTGGTCTATACAAACTTATGTTTCCTAAAACTGATTTGGTTATCATGGTGTAAGTCTGTATGTGGACATCCTTATTTCAGAATAAAAAGAATGAAGTCAATTTGTTACCAACTGCAGCTAAATTGATGTTCGCCACTTTCATTCTGAAATAAGTGACCACACAGACTTTTACTGAAATAACTAAGCCATTTTTCCATCCACATCTTTTGTTATTTTGATGCAACTGTGTAGGATCACCTTCAGTTAACAGCAATGGGTAAACAGGAGGTCACAGACAAAACACAGAGACTCAGGTTCTTTGGAACTCCAGAGACCATTTTTCAAAAAGTTTAACAGAGGTTCTGATGAGATGGTTCATTAAGTTAGGCTCAGCTACAAGTTTAGCACCTTTCATGTTTCGGTGAGCTTCCCTTTCCTCCCCACCAATGCACTGCTAAGTGTATCCTCCTCTGTAATGGGGAGTAGTGACAGACAGATGTGGTGCATGGCCAGCTGCACAATAGGAAGAGGGGAAATTTAGTAAACGACAAGGAAGCATTTCCAGTTTGCTAAAGTGTGGAGATCCTGGATCAAAGTTGACAGTACTTCCTCAGGAAGCACAGCCACGTTAGCCATGCATGCAATTTCTGCTCCTCGATAGGGAAAGGGAAGTGGGGGATGGTTAACAAATAGTGGCAAGTCAGACTTAACTTCACCATCCTCGCATAAGCTGCGCTTTTAAAAATCAGCCTATGAAATTCAAGTTTACAATGGAAAGATATACAGATATGCAACAATGGCTCTCAATGCAACAATAACTTCATGTTGCAGCAAATATCAAGATTTATCATCACTCAGAGGACCTACTGATGAATTTTGGTGTATATTTACACTGCGGGTTAGTTAACATCAACAGCAAGACTCATTAATTCATATTCTTCTATAGATACTGTGTGGTTTTAGCTATATTATTCCCTTCCTTCCCCGTGTAAATATGCAGGGCAATAATAATTTTTATTTCAAGTAGTTCCTCCTGTCACTCAGGATTAGTCTTCCTGGTAATCTCTGTGTCATGCAAGCAAGACAGTAGTAAGCCCCATTGCAAGAAAAAACAGAATCATTTACAGAATCACAGTAATTAGAGTTGGAAAAAAGACTTCTCGAGTCCATTTCCTTAGGGCCAATGCGGCACTGTTCCCAATAGTCCATTTTCTAGTGTCCCACCTCCCCATCCAGCCTCTTCCCCACTCACTCCCCTTAACTGCATTCCATATACTAGGATACACATAGGTCCCAACTCCATATGATCTGGTCTGTGCATCACTCAGAGTTGGAATCAGTGAAGGCAACTTTTGGATTGACAACCCATTAAAACAGCCTAACACACCCTAGTCTGCTCTGATGACATAATATTTAGAAGGCAGAGATCCAAACCAGTTACTGATCAATTTCTTGAAGCATTAACTTTCATCTATGTAGGCTCTGACAACTTTCAAAGGGATGAGATTAGCTCACATACCTCCACTTTAAATTCATTGCTGACATAGCGACCATTAAGCTCAGAACAGACCAACTTGAACTTTCGGTCAAACAGAGAGACAGTGTGCCAGTTTCTGTAGCGTATCAAGTGCAAAACCTCCTCATAGCTGGCCATAGTATCAACACCTAGGAGGATAAAAAAAACCCAGTTACTTGTCAGAACTATAAACTGTTTGGGGGTTTTGGGGTGGGGGGAAGGAGAAAGTTTTCATTCAGTTAACAAATATTTCACTTAGTAAGCACACAAATACACAGTTCCTGTTCTCATTTGCCTCAAACCCTTCCCAGCACAAGGCCAAAGGTGGCAACCCCTTACCTGTGATGATCATGCCAAGGTTGGAGCTGCTCATCTCAATGCCCTTCTGCTGTAACTGTGTCATGTCAACCTCCAGGCTTTCCTGCTCCTGATTTAGCTCCTCTCCTAGCACTGTGACCTCACATGTATCCAAGTTGTGCATGATCTCCTCCGATACCAAAGATTCTTGGACTGAAGGAGGACATGGAAGCCAAAGAAATAAGCAGAAAGGCCAAAGGCAAAAGTGGAAGGAGCTGTACTGTGTCATAAGCAGCTATAATTCTTCCCTTCTGACTACGTACAATGATTTCGCCATGAAGAATGATCTAGGTGTGAGATTGAATTCCCATTTAAGAAACCACACCCAAAAAGCATTCTCTCCCTTGGAGAAGAAACAGTCTAAGACTGTTCTCACTTCTGATTGAAGTTCTGCAGGCCCAGGGGAAAAACAGCATGCCCACCGCCTCACCCAGCCCTGCCTACCCACTCTCTTCCTGCTAAATCAAAAAGACAGTATCATAAAAAATTTGACACCCACCCCTTCCATTCTGTGCTACAGTAGGGATATCCACACAGGGAGGGCCATCCCCCACTGCAGAGAATTTGGGGGAGGGGCACAGATTCCACAACTGGGTTAATAATCAAGTTTGTTACCTGTAGGATCCTCATCTCCATCTCCCTCTGGTTCCACCTCCCGAGTGATGGTGCTGATTATGCGAAGCTCAGGGAAGAGAGAAACTCCCTCTGGACTCTCAAACTCTGAAGCAGAACGGGCAAAATGATTGATGCCACTCAAGCTGATCTTGGGTTCCTCAGGCTGCAAGACCATTATATACCCATCCACAAAGGGAATGGCAATGCAGGCTTCTTCATTGAAACACCTACAAAAGATACACAGGCTGTTTGTTTAACTGTGCAAGACAGGCTTAAAGGAGAGGCAGTTATGCATCACAGTGGCAATTAAATAGTTAAAATACGGTGAACATTTTAATCGTGAATTAAATCCTATATAAATAAGCTCTGTCTCGGACCCAAGGGTCCTATAATTCATCCAACAACTGTGTTGGAAATGTAGATCACCACTACCACCCCCTCAAAGGGAACAATGTTAAAATGAATTTTTGCTCATGGAGAACATTTTGTCCCATTTTCTGGGCTATGACTAACATCCACAGATTATACCAATAGGTAAGGCTGCAATACTGGATAAGTCCTCACAGTGCACACTTACAATGATCACAACCAAGATTGCCCAACTAGGAAAAATAAAATCAAACTGGACATGAAGGAAATAACTAACCTCAAATAAATAGAGTAGAAATATAAATAGGACTGGAAATGATGGGTCACATGCCTACTAACATGGCCCAGAGAACTCTGGTCATTCAAGTGGCCAAATGATGCTTTTTTGTTTCATGAAAATATAGATGGATTTAGATGCCTAACTACATAATGGTTCATAATTCACAGTTCCATATGCTTCTGATGCAAAACCAGGAGAAAATTTGTTTGTGAAGATCTTTTAAACTGGAGCATTCCAAGTTTTATTTTGGGATACTGAGTACGTTCAAACCCAAAACTTGGGTAGGAAGCCAGGAAAATGCACACCCAATGAGAAACATCACATGAACTACTGTAAAGCAACAATGCCAGCTCTGACAAGAGCTCTGTTTAAGTGTCCAAACAGCATAGCAGTTCCTTTTAACAAACCATCTCATACAGATGCTTATAGACAGCCACTAGCTGAATCAATGGCCTATAGATTACCGGCGTACTCGGAAATATTATGCATTCTTGTCCCCATGGAAAGTCCTGAAGAATGACAGAATACATCCAAAATAGCTTTTTTTTTTTTTAAATAAAGTTACCATTTTCCAGCCTGACTTTGGTTACCCCTCTCTGATCAGTGTCTTCAAAGTCATCTGAAACCAGTCTGGAGAAGTTCTGATGGCAATGCTAACAAATACGCAATAGCTCAAGGCACTTAAGGCTGCTATTCACAGCAAAAAGATTCTGTACCAAAACACTATTCCAGAAGCTTCATTTGACTTAAGCAGGAATTGCAGGTGCCTAACACCGCTTAAAAAAAAAAAAAAAAGTCAGACCACTTGTTCAGGTGCCTAGATGCAGATGTAGGCACTTAAATTTGAACACTTTGGCCATAATCAGCATCAAATATTTTACTTTACATCTAGAACAACATTTATTGATCCCTGGATCAGATCCCCCAAAAATGTTACAATACCCACTAATATCTAATCAACAGTCCCAAGAAACAGATCAGGATTTTTATGTAACAGAACAAATTTGGTATTGGTAACTGTTCTAAGGGCTGATTCAAAGCCCACTGAAATCACTGGGAAGATTCCCTTTCACCTCAGTACTTAAGGCTCATGATCAGAGCCTTCAAAAGTAAAGGTCTGCATTAGTGACCATGTCAATGGCACTGCACTAAAGAATTTTGTTTTAGTTTATTTATCCAAGCCCCCAATATCCTTATGTATAGATGCATTTTTCTGCACTAGGACATACTTGACATTGCTGGTGATTTTGAGCCTCCGGATTCCAGGTGTTGGGAACTGGCGGGAATTCAGGTAGGAAATGTGCTGCATGGCTTTGTCAAACCTGTCAATATCATCCCCTTCCAAGGTCAACGTTGACTGGCTGGGATTCATATTAATCTGAAACCATTCCAAAGAGCAGAAGAAAAATGAAAAAAGAGATCCAAGTACCAATGTGCTAGAATAATTAAACCGAAAAGCTCAGTGCTGCTTAAGCTATTAAGCATGGAGATAATTAGCATTTGTATTCAAAGCAGAACGAATCATTATTCACTGGCTTTACAACTCAGTTTAACTTCCCCAATTAGCCTAAAAGTTTAAGTCAAACATTTACAGTATTTCATTATCCAAGAAAAATTCCAGGAATTTGGCACAATGTTGACACTCTAGTCATCTGAAAGAGATATAGCTAACAAGTCAGGAAAACTTAGCCTTGTTCTCACAGGCTTTGCTATTGAAATAAAATACCTACTCATAAATGAGACCTATTATGTTAAGTTGTTTTGTTAGGCTCCATAAATGTAAAGCGCTTATGCATCCGTTTGCATTCTCAAAGGCCACTGAAGGCCAAGCCTACACTAGAAACTTTTGCTGGTTTAGTAATATCACTAGGGGTGTGATTTTTTTTTTTAAACTGCATCTCTATACCACTAACAGTCTTAGTGAAAGGCAGCTGTACTGGCACAAAAACGCTTTAGCCGGTATAGCTTATTTCATTTGAGGAACTGGCATAAGATATACTGGGGAAAAACACTCTTGCTTTTATAAGCTGCATCTACAATATAGCTATATTGGCAAATCTTTACCAGGTCAAGTACTTGCTTTCTTAAGGCTAATCGACACTAGAAAGTTAGGTTGACCTAGATACATCACTCAGAGGTATGAAAAATTCACAGCCCAGAGCAATGTTGTTAAGTGAACCTAAGCCCCAGTGTAGACAGTGCTAGGTCAACAGAAGAATTCTTCCATTGACCTGGTGACCAAACCTTTGGGAGAGGTGGATTTACTACACCACCAGAAGAACCCTTCTATACTACAGCAGTGGTGCTGCAGAGCTGTAGCTGTGCCGCTGTAGCATTTCTAGTATAGACAAACCCTTAGTAAATCACAGCACATGCATTTCACTTCATCCATATGCAAATTTACCTTCATGCCTTTGCCAATGCCATCAGCAATTTGCAAATCTAATCCTTCCTTGCAGGTATAGAGGCAGTCTATCACCTTCTTGTTCTCCAGTTTACCAGACCGGATCATTAATCCAGCCAGATTGCCTCGGAAAAACTGAGCCATGTGGAGTTCGCCACCTTTATAAAGAGGGAGGAAAAAACTTTATAGACCTTAGACCTTTTCTTCTTATCATCAATTGTGCTTTATTTTACCATGATGTATTCACATGCAGGTTAGTTTATATCCATTCCGGGTGTTAAACTTGTGATCATGTTCAAGCACAATGAAAGAATTAAACAGTTCATCATGCATATGGCCCTCAAAACAGACATGTATGGCCATCCTGAACTGTGAAGCGGAGGCTAGTGTTTCCATCACAAATGTTACTTTTGCCTATACAGCGAGGTGGTGTACTTAAAGAAGACCAAAGATAGAGCTAATGAGCTCTTTGATGAGACTTTAACCCTAGTGCTGAAATGATATCTCCTATTTGACATTAACTCTAGAAAATGAGGAGACGCCTATCAGGATAGGAGAAAGTGCAACAAAGTACAATTTATGCCAAACCAAGAACCTGAAGTGCTGCAAACATTTTAAACCAGAAGGGATGGTTATGATGATCCAGTCTGCCTGACACAGAGCACAGAATTTCACTTAGTAACTCTTATTTCAAGTTCATCATTGATTGAGGTAGAGTGCAGTTTCAGAAAGATATCTAAGTGATAGAAAAATCCACTGCAGCCCTCAGTAAGTGGTTCCAATAGTTTCCCTCATTTAAAAAATGTTGCACCTCACATCCAACCTGAATTTGTCTAGCTCCAACTTCCAGCCCTTGGATCTTGTTATGCTTTTGTTTGCCAAGTTAAAAGTAAGCTATCAGAAATCTTCTCATGTATGTACTTCTACAGCATTCAAAGCAGTTCCAGACCTTACATGAACAGTAAGTACCTAAATGTAGTCTCTTAGAAATATGTAGTAAATTAAATCTCAAACCAAGACATGAAACCCAGAGAACCGCTGAAACTATGTAGAAAAATAAAACATTGCAATGTCAGCCAAATGGGAAGAAAAGCTGGTATTTATTTCTGTTGGCTCCAACTGGCATTTTTACAGACTACTGATCAAGTGAGTACCCACTAGGAATTCTAGGTGTTATCAAGACACATTGTCCTTTGGGTTACATATAAGATCTATGCAATGATATCTGAATAAAACTGGATGAAAAAAGTGTAGCTAATACTTTGCATTAATGGCTCATATTACACCACTTCACTGCAATCACAATGGTTTCAAGTTTGTACATGGATGTGCACTTATATGCAATAAAAATAAAATCAGGAGGTGAAGCATTGGAAATAATAGTACAATGAAGAAACAGCCCGGAAGCAGATTATGTGGGGGGCATCAGTGGCCAAAACGCAATGCCTGCATTTCATGCTATATGTGAGATGAAGCAATGTCTTGGCTTAAAAATGAAATAAAAAAGTAGCGGAAAATACTCCAGCAACCTGCAGATGTCTCAGGCACAGTTTCATTGTCATTTTCATTTCCTGTATATTCTGTAGAAAAGCAAGACAAAGAATAGGGACAATGGGG